>NC_062266.1:11615684-12215684 GCF_916048215.2 Malus sylvestris | reverse complement strand
CCGGAAAACTGGGGATTTTTCAATCTCCTTGTTCTCCGTCAATTCTCAACCATTTCTTACGCATTTTATATCAAAATGAAGCCCTAAGCATGTAGAATCACGCTATACTACTTTAAGGCTAAAAAACATACGAAATCTCACCAAAGAAAATCCAAGAAAATCGGCCAACTTCGAACCCTACGATCCCGACGTCCAAAACCTTCAAACTAAGTACTCTCCCAGTAAGCTTAGAATTCCCTGAAAATCAACATTTCACGTGTGCATGAACAGTGACATCAAACTGGGGTTCGGATTTCACGTGATTTTGAGGGTTTCCAGTTCTAAAAATGGTACCATTCAACTCAGGAGGTTGCAAGGATGAAGAAACTCACCTTTTTGACGTCGATCCGTGAAGATTTGAGGGTTTGGTGCCTTGTCTGTACAGTTTCGAGAGGAAGAGAGAGAGAGAAACTGAGAGGGAAGAAAGAGAGAGCACGGGGAGGTGCTTGTCCCGTGTGTGTGTGGTCCACCCAACACAAACTCACAATTTCTTAAATCCCTAACCACACAAAAATGCATACCATTTTAATCTACTTAATTAAATTTTCCAAGAACTTAGGAGAGTATACATTTATACGAATAACATGTCACACGTACCTTAATAGCCTTTAAGGGCAATTCCGTCATTTCACATCCACAATAAATAAATTTCGGGACAGGCTGTGACAAGGAGTTTCTCCTCAATTTATTATGTGGCCGATTACGGAACTTCATGCTTATGATAAAAAAAAAAAAACTTTATAAAATGAATACAATATGAGATCGTTTAGTCTTCATATTGTATAAAAACGTTTGGACGGATTAGATAAAAGTAGTAAGAACCACATCTATCTATTTTGTTATAATTGATTGACTAAACAACCTTTATTTTTAGGGAACTTTAACGAAAAGCACCCGGTACTGTTCACTTTAACGAAAAACCACATTTTCACACTAAAAAGTCAATCCTGGTACTATTCACTTTACCTTTTATTTTGTCCTTATCATTAAACCTCAAAGTTTTCAAGTTAGTTTTCCTTTATTTTTATTGAATCTTTGTAGAGATGTTCTTTACAGAGATTTATAATATGGTTGAGATGTTCATTACATAGAAATTTATTGTAGAACCTCTAATTATAAACATGAAATTTATTGTAGAACCTCCATTTATAAACATGAAATTCTATGAATCAGCCACAAGTAAACATAAAATATACTATAGATTGGTAGCCGATATCTGTCAATCACTATCATGATAAAGCTTATGTAAAAATAATGATTGGAAGATGTCATGAAACCTAATTTTCGCACAAACATATTTTTCCACACTATCTTAAAGTGGATCTTTCATCTTCTAACTGAATGAGTGTCGCAAAACGTGGATGTAGCCGCATTGGTTAGATTAGACCTGATATCCCCTATGTACTCAAATTCGATTAATTTCAGTAGAATATCGCTTATATAAAAGAAAAGGTGAATGAGTGTCTAACCTTAAAGATAACTAGCCTCTACAAAAGATAAAATGAACGACACCACCCTGGATACAAGGGGGTGGGCTTGGGCATGGTGCCCTAGTCGGATTGGCTTTTACTCAAGTCTATGTAGAAGAAATATATAGTTTACTCACAATTGGCGCTAATTATGTTTCTAAAAGTGTGCTCCGTTCCAAGATGGATAGTTACCAATAGATCAAGCTCATATCATTCTAGAATGACCTCTCCAGGATGCGTATAAAAATGCCCTTCAAATTACTTGTTTGATTCAAAGCTAGCCCAAGTCCGGGTAGTCGTACTTGCTTGTCTCTCCAGGGAATAATGCTAGAGAGAAATAATCCAATCATCAGTATCCACATCATTTAATTTACGAGATTTGATTTAGAAATTTAGTCTCTCTAGGCTCTGACCTTTTGGGGAGTGAGTAAGAATATTGAAAGAGAGAATTGCAATGCACTTGAAGCAATACAGTGAGTTGCGAAACGACAATGATCATGTTAATATCATAAATTCCACCTAAATCAGTTGGCATACTTTCTGCTTTCTTTGGCAGTTGCACGTAAGAAAGCGCACACGGTACAATGAACCGCTGCCGCCTGCAGCCCCGAAACACACAGAGTAGGAGGTGCAGAGTCGACACCAAGAAACTGGAGACTTCGCAACAGATTGTAGAATTCCATTTGGCCTATATTCCGAAATCCACTTGTAACCATCCAAATAACAGAAGTTACAAAATGATTGTCAAATGATTAGGCCTTCATATTAAAAATGTAAACTGTATCGAAAGGCATACAAAACCCAGGAGTGCAACTTGTCAAGCAAACACTGATACATCTTATATCGGCTTGATCTTGAAGTGAAGGGAGATGAGAGAGAACACAAAGCACTTCAGATCCTGCGATCAAATAAAAACGTCATTAAGAAACAGTCATGGGCAGAAAACTCATGCTGAGTCACTCATGAAAGAACTCGTATACGAGGCTAAAAATGGACACAATATACAACATGTGAGGAAACTAAGGTGTTTCATTGCATAAATAGAAAAACCAGCATAGACCCACCACCCATGCAAAATTGGGCAGAGATACCATCTTATCATTCTTCCATAAGATAAGCCATTCAACACCAAACGGTTTGAACATCCGCGGAAAAAGCACTGCCCTGTTAAGCACCTGATTCTCAAAAACTCACATATGCACATAATAGCATGTTCTCTCCATCTACGACATAACATACAAGAATGCATTGAATACTAGAAGTGTATTCCACAGAACAAGCTCAAGCTCATACCATGCAGCAATTATACACGGTGAAATCTCGCTTATGGGAGGACATAATTACAGCAGTGACATGTATGAGCTATCAGCATTATGCAATGAGAATCCAGGAAAGGAAAGCATCTCCTAATACTAAATGAAAGTGCAAATTAACTAACCTGAACGAGATAATAAAAGATACGAAGACCTTCAGGATCCTTACTGCTCTGGACATCAACAAGCGATCCGATCTTTGAAGTAGTGAAGGAGATATGCTCATTCCCCATTACAATTTCAAGCTCCTGCCGCCCAACACGGTCAGGTTCTGGCCAGTTCACGTCATCTTCCTTCATGATCTGAATTGAAGCAAACATGCAACCAATTAAGGAAATCAGGACAACAGAATTCCAATACTCAAATTCCGGGAAGAATACAGTTCCCAAGATCAATCAGTTTGACAAGTACTTTCACTGTTCAGTTAAGATAAAACGAATGTTTGTTTTCCATCCTTTAATAAAACATAGCTAATTCCACCCAATATCAACGTTTCCTTTAACCTTATTAGATGGCAATCTGAAACAAGTGTTATTAATTAATGGAAAAATAGAACTTCATGTTTTAGAGGTGATTTCCTTGCTCTTGATTCCCCAATTTCAATGTTGTGAACTTAATGTTAACTGAAATATTAGAAGAAAATTCAGATTGCTATCAATACCTGAGAATCCAAAAATACACTCCAATAATGTTACTATTAAATACTAGTCATCAATGACTTTAGGAAACCAAAAGCTCGCAGTTTCTAACTTAATACACTTATTTTATCTAATATTTGCCTACACTGGACAGGCACAATTTCCTTGTCATTTCCCCAATCTCGAATTTTCCATGCTCTCAGCCTCCAAGCAGGAAACCCAAAAACTTTAACCAAAGGGTGGTAGTATATTGCTGAAACCATACATTAAATCACCTCTAAAACCAGCCACATTAAATCACATCTAAAACCAACCACATTAAATCACAATTGCTTAGATCCTACGAGAACCAAACACATATATACTTTACTTTTTCTCAATCCCCTGACTCCTCGAGGATGAGATAGAAAAGCCTAAACCATCAATCAGATGACCATAAACCTATGTTTTGGATGAGGGGCTTTCAAAGTACCAAGGAACTTTACACTTAATTGGTATAAATGCACCAGAAGGATATCAGCAATGAGCTACTCAAACACTACAAATACATTAAACAAAGTACTTTCAAAATAGAACCTTGAAAGGTGTCATTTGAAAGTTTTGCCAAATGTATTGGACCAAGTCATTTTGTAGGGCACACCTAACAAATTTAGCCTAAGTTACAGGAAGTTTAAATTTCCTAATCCAAATATAGGGTAATAGTCATAAGCTGAAATGCATTCACGTTCCTAACACAAGACATGAAACCTCTTTTAAACTCAATACCACCTTATTTTCTTCGACCTCAACTTTCACAGAACCCAAACGAAAATCCAAGGCTAAAGCGGAAACAAATAATCAACATAACGTAAATAATTAAATTAATAGACAGTTAGACACTAACAAGTGACAATCCAAACAATCCAGCCCCCGTAAAATATCGATCATGCACGAAAGATCCACCTTGTTTCCCTTCCCCCAATCTGAGAAACCAAACAGAGAATATCCCATTTACGCTAAATTCCACTTAACCCATCAAATTTCCCATAACAAACACAAACCCACATAACAAAACACCCTTAAATAAATAAAAATAGCAGAAATCCCTCAAAATTTCCTAAAACAAACCCTAAACTGCATAATATAATTCCAATACAGCACCCAATAACTCATATAAAACACCAAAATATCGTACTTCTTTATGCAATGTAGGCAATTGTAGCATTACACCGACCCCAACAAAACTTCCCCAACAACAGACGAACCGTAAAACCCTAATCACCAGATCAAAAAAAAAAAAAAAAAAAAGAACCCTTAAACCCTGAAACCCAAAACAAAACAAATAGAGAGATTACAAGTGACAGAAACAAAAGGGTTTACAATTGAAGACGAACCTCACTCTCCGAGATGATACGACGGCACTCCCTGACGACGGCGGGAGTGACGTAGACCTCCTTGCGGATGATGGTGTCGTTCTTGTAGTTGGAATTGTTGGCGTAGCGGAGCTTGCCGTCGGGTCGAAACTCGAACTCCAGGAACTCGTGGCCGAACTTGCCCTTGTGGCCGACGTAGTACCTAAGGTAGAACTCACTGTTCTCTTCCTCTCCGGCCATCTCCGTCTCTCTCGCTTGCTTTTTGTCCTTTGAAATCAGATGGAGTGGAAGGAAGGAGGAGGGGGTTTAGATTTGAGGACTTCAGGCGAAGGTAAAAGGGGTTGAATTTTGTGGGTCGCGCGACTCTCGTGCTGGGCTTAATTGTAAATTAATATTTTAGAGGGCCGGATCTGTGTTTTCGAACAATGAATTCGTTTAGGTCTACTTTTAAAATAAATAAAAACGTTTTTGAAATAAATATTTTTGATTTCAAAAGCATTTAAAAAGTTTGCTTCTTCTAGGAAGCATTTAAGTGATTTTTCAGGATTTACTTGTATTTTTACGAAGAATTGGTTTTAAAATCATTTTCACTAAAAGCGTTTTTAATCATTTTAAAAGCATATTCAAACGAGTCATATGTGTGCGGACAAGTCTAAATGGCTGACAACAAATCAGTCAAACCAAGCTTAAGGTGAAACTAGGTTATAAATGACCCGTTAATAACCGAGCTTAAGATGAAATTGGGTTCTAAATGACCCGTTAATTATTGCCCAACAGAATTGGACAATATTTACAAAAATTGAATTGTAACTTCCCCGTGCATTAAAATATTTTCATTGAGTTTCACAGACCGTCTCCGGCAGCGTCTTCCACACGACGTATTCGAAACGAACCAGAGCTTTCGACTTCAAATATTGTTGAAGGAAAAATGCAGGGCAGTGTATTAGTAGGGGTAAAATACAAGGTTTATCAGACAAAGGGTATTTGATAAGAGATTCCGAAAGTTTACGAACCAATTGTTCATTCATAATAAACATAAGATCTACATTATCATCTCTTAACACCACCCAAATTCAGCAAAATACAAGAAGATTTGGTCAATTATTAAACTAGAAAAAGAAAAAGAAAAAAAAACAAAGATCAATAGCATTGCCTCCTCCCTAGCCCATGAATGCAACCAAGGTTGCCAACACAAGTGGAAACCCAAGCATATTCATGTCAAGAGTATTTGCTGCTCCCTTAGGAGGCGGTGGTGGTGGCGGTGGTGAAACAATGCTTCCAGGAGTGGTGGGTGTAGATGGGGTGGTTGACGGAGTACCACTTGGGGTGCCAGCTGCTACAACGTTGACCGAAAGCTTCATGCCATTACCACAGTGACCTGCAGAAGGGCATATGAAGTAGGCTGGACCAGGTTGGGAGAGGGTGATTGTTGTGGCGCCATCATCATAGGTTTTTAGGGAATTGCTTGAACTGCAACTGGCGAAGTCAGCTTGGTTTACAATATCCACTTTGTGGGAACTACCATAGTTGAACACTGGTAAGATCAAATTTTAGGTCAAGAGGTGTTAGAGAAACATGTTCAAGTGCCTATGAGCTCCCTATTTTATAGCGTAGAAAGAGCAATCATGGGTTATGAAGAGCATGTGATTACCGAGAGTGTCACCAACAGTGAAGGCGTTACTTGCAGCCCAAGAGTCATAATCTACCGATGTGCTCCAACCAGAGGCGTCACCGACAATGTGCTGCACTCCATACACTGTTGGGGCTGCCAGCAGGAGGACCAGCAGAGCTGTTGCAATGGCCATGTTTGAAGTCTTCTCTGTGTAGTTTAGAGAGAGAGAGAGAGAGAGAGAGAGAGTGCTGAGGACCCTTGAGCATGTAATATGTCATATATAGGGAGGCAGCTAGCTGAAAGTATAATGAGTTGTTAGTAATATACAAATAGGAATGAGAGAGAATCATTCACCTACCAACAACACCTTTATTTGGTTTGGGTGCTACTATTTTCCTACTACTAAAACAATTATTCTTCTGTATAGCTTTAGTTGTTAAGGACTTGGTGGAGATGATGCACATTATTACTCAATTCTTTGTTAAAATAGAGAAGGAAAACTAGAGCAGCTTTTCGTCAACTTTCGTGTGCTAGGCAAAAGTATATGCAAAAGGTTAGCTTAGTCATTATGTCCTCATACATTAACACAGAAACCCTAGCAAAAGTTAAGCTAACCTAATGAAGTAGAAGGTCAATATATCTGTCAATTTTCCCTTTCGATTTTAATTTTAGTCAATTATCTCCTGAAATTTTATAATTACTAATTTTCCTCCTGAACTTTAATTTTATCCGATTACCCCTAAACTTTTTAATTGGCCAATTTCCCCCTGCCATTAGATTTTGGAGTTTTTTTAACCAATTTTCCGTTCATCTTGGTCACGTGCACGGCACATTCCAACTATTTGAGGGCAAAATGGTAATTTTATTCTTAATGTGGACAACATATTGTTTTCTTCTTCTTCTCTTCCGCTAGTTCAATCTCAAGACCCAAATTCAAATAAGAAAACTAATTACTCATCTCAACAAATTTGTTACTATAAACTGGCCAATTATAAACGTTCATGAATAATCGGCTAAAATTAACGTTTAAGGGGGGAAATTCCCCAATTACGAAAGTTCAGGAGTTAATCAGCTAAAATTAAAGTTTGGGGGGGGGGGAATTGGCCAATTATAAAAGTTTAGGGAGGGTAATCGGCTAAAATTAAAATTCTAGAGAAAATTTGCAGTTCCTTAGGAGTTTGGGGAAAAATCCGTAAATACCTCTACATTCTATACGTGTGTGTATATATATGCATGATTTCATCATTTATATCAATGTATTTATTTTTGCTCTATCATTGCCACCTAACATGAGATAAGGAACATCAAAATGTAGAGATTAGGTACCCTTTGAACCCACACCTTTTGTTCTCTCATGCATCTTCAAATATTGGAAAATGTATTTGTTAGCCTTGGGAAAATGATTGTTGACTGTGTAACACCAAGAAACCGGTGGAGTTGTTAAAGCATTCCTTATTTTATTCATGAGCCATACATGTTCAAACTTCTTCCTCTCATATATGACATAATTTTGAAGTAAAAAGCGATGCCATTTCGATCGTTATCGCCACACCTAAACCAAAAACTAGTATAGAATAGGCACCACACAAGACCAGAGGTGAAGTCAAAGGATATGGCCAATGCGATTGAGAGTCGCTTGTTCGACCTTTGTAGAGAGTGTCACTCACGTTACGATTACAGAGGAAATTGTAGCAATGGTCCCTCAACTTGAACTCAATTGAAACAATTGTTCCTCAACTAAAAATCCATGACGAATGGTCTCTTAACTCCTCAAAAGGTGCAACTATGATCATTTTCGTCAACTCCGTCAGAATTTTAATCGTGTTGAAAGAACCATTGCTACAATTGGGTTAGAGTTGAGGGACCATCGTTCCAATTGGGTTTAAGTCGAGTGACCATTCATCAAATTGGGTTAAAGTCGAAGGACCATTTCTACATTTTTTTTTCATTTAGTTTCCCATATTTTCCCCTTCATTCTGACCTCACATACGTGGCACATAACTCATTTTAATGGAAGTTTAACGGAATTGACGAAAAATACTATAGCTATATATTTTGATGAATCAAAGGACCAATAATCATAGATTTTTAATTGAGGATCATTACTCTATTTGGATAAAGTTAAAATACACTTGGTACAATTTTCTCTACGATTACATACAAGAAGCCATATGCTATTCTCTTATTCAAACAAATTAAATATTTCAAAAACGATTGAAAACATGGAGATAAGTCGTTTGGAGATGACGTTTTAAAGCAATTTCGGCAAGCACCAGCTGATGCACTACTTTTCTTCAACGTAATTTTTTGGTGTACTTGGAACACCGTCACATGATTTTACTATTTCACCCAAATTGTAACACATGCATTGTTATAACCTAAAAGTGAGACATCTCAACTATGAATGATTGGCAGTATGTGATCAAAATGACAAACAACGAAATATAATAATATGTTAAAGATTGGCATTATTGTGTGTGATGGAATATAATTTATTATAAATGGTCATAACCAAATTATATCTAGGGTCAACAAATAATAAAATTAACGTAAAAGGGTTTGGTTTGGCTTAAGCTGTTTTCGAATAGGTCCACCGAACAAACTAAACTAATCAAAGATTCCTTTAATTCAGTTTAATACAGTCTTTGAAACCGAACCAAACCACTCTGATTAATAACAAATGCACATTGTTTGACGATTTGCCATTGTGGCTTGCACAATAACAAATGGAATCTGATTAATTGTTACACGATTCGGAAAGAAGTAGTATATATTGGACGGAACAACATCAATCAGAAACCAAAACAAATACATACCTTTCGCTCAAACCCAATTTGATTTCCAACGATGAACCCTAACACCCAACTGCGTGAAATTCATTGTTTCATCGTTCCTGTCACAGCCCGTTCCAAAATATTACATTCGTGGCTGTGAATGGACGAAATTGCCCTTAAGAAATACTAAGTATGAGAAGCTCAAGTTGTTAATTATCTAGGTTCCTAAGTTTTGAAAATAAAATGGAATTTATTAAGGATGGAACTTAGATTTTAGGGTTAAAATTTTGTGGTTTGGAGTTGGGGATTGGAAAAGGACCACGAGGGATCCCCACATCCCTCAATCCTCTCCCTATTTTCTGCATACTGTCTCTCTCTCTCCTCCATCACGAAACTCTCAGTTCTCTCTCCCTCTCCTTCGAACTCACACGGACCACCACAAAACCACCTTAAACTTCCACCAACGTCGGAGTTAAGACCACCATCAAACTCCTGGAACCTCCACGATCACGATGGTATCCATTTCAGGTAAGTTTTGCTTCGGAAAACCCTAGTTTCAAAGTTCCCGTGAAGAACACTGTTCATGATCTTCGAATTGACTTTGTTTTAGGTGAAACCAAGCTCACAGTGAGCTTAAGGAAGTCCCAAGGAAGCTCGGAGTGCTTCGTTGGCATGAATTGGACGTCGAGATCACCTAGTTCGAAGGTAGGCCGATTTCTTGAATTTTTGAAAGTTTGATCCCGTTGTTTTTAGACCCTAAAACTAGTCCAACGTGATAGTAGATGTTTAGGGCTTCAATTTGGTATAATCTACGTGAAAAATGGATGAAAAACGAAGGAGAATAGCAAGTTTGAAATTTTTCCAGAAACCGGCGAACAGTCGCCGGCGACCGGCGAATCGCCGGAGAAGACAGGGAATATTCCGTCAGTTTTGACGGAATATGCTAACGGCGTTGACTGACGCCGTTAATTATTAACGGAATATGCTAGGATTTAACGGAATATTCCCTAACTGCCGTTTACTGTGCTGTCAGTGTACACGACACGTGGCCGCGCGTGGGGGCGCGTAGGTCCGTGCCACGTCAGGCGCGTGGGGGCGCGTGAGGACTCCAAAAATTATTTTAAAAATATGGGGATGATCCTGAGGTTGTGTAGGTCACGGTGGTATATTCATATACCCAATTTGAGCAATATATGAGGAGTTATTAACTAAGATTTGGGTTAGGCGTTAAATAACGTCAAATTGGTTACTCTTGTATAGGTGAGGTTTATGCGGGCATCGGGCATGGCCAAGGGATGCTCAGGGACTTACGAGACGTCGATGTATTCTGTGAGTGGGCAGTTTTGTTTTCCGTATATATATATACTTGACGTTTCCCAGAAATTGAATTGAAATGAAAATATGTTTAAAATGAAATGCATATGAGTTATGTGGAAAAACGGGAAGTGAAATACCATGCATAGAATTGATATGAAAAGTATATAGAAATGTGAGTTGAAATGCCATGCATGAATTAATATATGATGCATATGTATGAATTAGTGCGGTGGACGCACAGGTAAGAATTGATTTATGATGCATATGCATGAATTGGTGCGGTGGACGCACGGGTAAGAATTGATTTATGATGCATATGTATGAAATGGTGCGGTGGACGCACATGTGAGTATTTATTTCTGTTATGATGATGTTGATGTATATTGAGCTCAAATCCTGCACCATAGTTTAGTGCTTATAGTATTCACCGCATCGCACGCTCGTCTTGGATCCAAGTAGATGCTAGTCGTACAGTCCACGCGGAGTGGGTACGACAGGCCAGTCGCGAGAGTGTTAGTGAGATTCCGACTGGTGGGTGACCTTAGATTATGTGCACAGATGATTTATGAGAAGCACTAGAGCGTAACTTATGTGCAGAAGGCCGGACAGGTCACGCGGAGTGACTCCGGCAGAGTGTGAGAGTGATAGATTTTGAGCTCTAGGTTCAACCGTGCAGGGCTATTAGAGGGCCTCCGGTTGATTACTTTCTTGCACCTGATATGATTATTGTTGATGCATCCATACTTAACTGTTGAATTAGACATGGCATGGCATGATTGATAAAGAAAAATGTTGAGATAGTAAAAAATGAAGTTTGAGAATATATATGTATATTTATATTTTACATTTCTGGGAAAGTATACAGGTTTTACGGAGAGGGGTTACAACGTTTTGAGAAATGTTTGGATTTGGAAAAGAATTGTTTTACTGACCCACTCAATTTTGGTTTTGCGCCCCTCCAGGTTCAGGAATCACAAAGGTGTGGTGACTACGAGGAATTCGACGGTGTTCTGACAGATTGGACAAAATTAGGACTCACCTTCGGGTGTATCAAATTATAAATTGTATCTTTAAAGCTTCCGTACTGTGCAAATGGTTACGTCACTCTCACGTGACGGCCAGCATGCCCTCCTTCGGGACGGGGTGTGTCAGTTCCACTCTCTAATTTCAGTCGAAGAATTCTGTTTGCGCATTCGGATTCGACTTCAACTCGCAATTTCTACTTCAGAATGGCTAGCGATTGTGAATGAGAGTTCTAGTTATGAATGATGAACGGAAGGGATGTGATGACCATCTCAGCCTCACACATGAGGCTCATGTGCAGGCTATTAATAAGGGAATAACGGAAAGTTTAATTTTGAGAATATATCTTAATAAATTTCACCATATGAGTTTAAATCGTAATTTTTTACCATATAAATTATCTTCCGAATACTAATGATCATAAGGACCGTTTATCCGATGAGGCCAACAAAAAAATGGTGTGTCTACTAGTGCTTTAAACTTTAATCCAAAAAGTTGTGCTTTGGAATCTCAAATTTTGAATTAAACCAACCCTCGTTGGCAAACTTGTGAATTAAATTTGCAATTTGTGTTAATTTATTTGTAGAGTTTTCTGTTGTTATGTATGATGTGATTGAGTTGGGAGTTGGTGGGTTTCGTTTCTCAGATTTTGAATTAAACCAACCCTTTTTGGGGAACTTGTGAATTAAATATGTTGTTAATTTACTCCTGGTGCAAGGACAACACATATTTCCATTATTGTGGTAGAGAGTCACTTGTTCTGTTGTTATATGATGTGATTGAGTTGGGAATTGAAGGGTTTCTTTTCTCACTATTTGCATTTTGCCATGCCACGGCCGGCTGAGATGGGTGTCTAACTTTTATTGCAAAAATTATGGGTGATTGGGAATCTTCAATTGGATTTCTTTTTATTTTTTGGTATCAAAGTGTTTGGGAAAGAATCAATAATAATTAAATATTTTAGACTTTAGTCCATGTTTGATGCCATTATATGAGAAAATTATTCAGCAGGAACTGAAACTTTTCCCCATGGGATGTTCCTTTTTTATAGTAGGGTAGATGAGCAACTCTACATTTGTTTTTTGGTTTTAGGAAAACTAATGAAAATGCCTTGAAAATTTTGAGTTTTAATAATAAGGACAAAATAAAGGGTAAAATGAATAGTATCAGGATTGACTTTTTAGTGTAAAAATATGGTTTTTCGTTAAAGTGAACAGTACCGGGAGTTTTTCGTTAAAATTCTTTTTTTTATTTTTTTATTTTTTATACATATGGTTTATGTTTTTTTTTTAACAAACGATATTATTTATACTACATAGTTTGGAAAGTGGGCTAAGTTTCACAATAATATGATTCAAATTCGCTTATGGCGAGAATCGAATATAAGACCTCTCACTTACAAGTGAAAAATGATATCACTAAACCGTAATACTAAGTAACTAATGATTTATGCTTTTAAGCAAATCAAAAGAATTGATAATGGATTAAAGTGTAATCCATCCAATAATATTTGTGAGGTATCCATAGATTTGAAAAATGAGCACGAGTAGCATATATCCAAACAATAAAAGATATGTATGATGGAGTAAGGATACGAGTAAGAACTCTTGAAAGACAAACTAAAAATTTCTCATAATCATATTGTTACACTAAATTTCAATTTTAAGTTCTTACCATTTTGCATTGGTAATAGATAAGTTAACGGCACATATTCAAGATGATATTCTTTGGTGTATGATTTTTGCAAATGGTATAGTGTTGATAGATGAAGCAAGAGAGAGTAATTGTGAAGCCTTAACCTTTGGTGGGAAGTGTTGGAATCTAAAGGTCTTCGTTTATGTAGGTCAAAGATAGAATACATGTAGTGCAAGTTCAGTGGGAATGGGGGTCCAAACAAGATAGGGGTAAGGATTGGAGATTAGGGAGTACCAAAGAGTGAACGCTTTCGTTATCTTGGATTTATCTTGCAAAAGAACGCATAATTGGATGAAGATCTCAATCATATACAAGTTAGATGGATAAGGTGGAAAAGCACATCGAGTGTGTTGTACGACGTTGTATGCCACTAAAGCTCAAGGAAAAAATTTATAGGACAACAATAAGGCTATCAATGCTTTACTGCACAAAATGTTGAAGTTGTCAAGCATCAACACGTGCAAAAAATGAGTGTAGCAAAGATGAGAATGCTTCGTTGGATGTGTGGACAAACAAGAAAGGACATAATTAAGAACGAGAATATCTTAAGTAAAGTAGGAGTGGCCGCAATTGAAGATAAGATGAGAAAAAAATCAATTGAGATAGTTTGGACATGTGAAACAATAACCTACAAATACTCCAATTTGAAAATACGATTATGAAACAGATACTCAGGGCAAAAAAAGTATAGGAAAACCTAAAAAAACTTGGAAAGAGGCTTTGAGATAAGACATGGACAAGTGGAAGCTAACGGAAGACTTGACGAAAAATTTGGCGCATTGACGTTTGAAGATTCTTACACCCGACCCCACTTATTGAGATAAGACTTTGTTGTTGTATCCATAGGATACACATTTGCCTGGAGGGACGAAACTATTCCGTTATCTCTTCAAAATAAAGATTCTACCTGTCTTCCACTGAATAAAACCCAACCATACTATAGATTTCGCATTTGTAATTCAATACTTTTTCAAAAAGTTAAAAGTGTTCTGTGTTTCAAAACAGCATTTCAAATACTTTTTCAAAAAGCACTTGCATTTCTATAAAAAAATTGAAACGCTTCTAATAGAAGCACTGGAAGCGCTTTTAGCATTAGTGTCCCAAATATGTATTTCCTAAACCGGTGGAAGAAAGCAAACATTGTCCGGGTTTGTTGAATACTAACAAAACTTCAAATGTCATGGAATTAAGATGATAGATTTGATCCTCCCGACCGAGTTAAGATATCAGTATGTTCTTTCTGAAACACAAAACCTAAATCAAGCAATACAAAACCCTAAATCTACATCACATGTAAATTAAGCATATAACATCCGACAGCAGCATTTTCCACCAACACATCTTACTGATAAGTAAGACATCTTACTGATAAGTACATGCCATCTACAACAAACAAACTTAGCATGCAAGCTTAGTGTAATGGTCCGTGACAGTGCTCATCTCCCGAGCACTGTTGCGGACCATACAGATTAAAATATCTCATCACCACTACAAAAATAGAACGGAATAACGCAAAACACAACTCCTGGGTTACCAAGTAGGAAAAATAATAGCCAATTCCAGAGACGATAAGTCAATACAATCTATTCGAAAGCAAAACTGGTCAAGGATGTTCACAAGCCCCAAAGTCATAAAACCAAGTCACATTGCATAACAATTCAAAAAGAAAAAGAAAAAAAAAACCTACCGGGACATATGAAATTGAAATTTACAGTTTTAAGTCATAAAATTTCTTTTTAAAAAAAAATTAATACAGGAAACCCAATTATTCTAGCTAATTTCCTGCTTCAGATGAACGGAAAGAACCCAAAAATCGAATGCCACTGAGAATGCAGGCAGGGTTCTTATGAAACTCACTTGCCACCCAAGGTAGGGAACTGCCCAGGATCTTCAATGGATGGGGCTGCCGCACTGCTATGCGAGTAATTGCTGCTAAACCCTCCTCCTCTGGAACCACGACCACGGCCACGGCCACGACCACCTGGGTTGTAGGATCTCTCCCCTTCAGCAGGCTTTAAGAACTCATTGATGCTGACAGACTAGGGCAACAAGAACAAGATAACCGCATTTCAGTGTGATCCATGGAGGAGAGCATGAACAAAGTAAATCAATTGAAAGAGTAGCACAAGTGTCACGTAACAAACATGCATGTTCTCGTAATGACCAGAGAGAACACCACCTAGGGCATGTCAATGGAAAAACAATTTCATGCAGAACAAATGTATCAGGAAATTTGGAGACTACATCACCAAAATAATTCTTTGAGCCATACCAGTTAACATATCAAATCAATTTTAGACATCATGGTGGTCTGTCCACCCCATATAGTTCAACGGGATCAAACATGTTATGGCACATTTCAAGAGCTCTGGCGCAATGATTGCTAAATGGACTAAGGAATTGCCAGGAATAATTCATTAACTAGTTAGTTATTCTGGTGAACAGACAGTGAAGGATGGGAGAGGAATAGAGTTGCCCCCATGTTCCCTTCAACTACAAATGCAAAAAAGAACATTCTCCAACACGGGATAAGTGATCTCGTCAAAATCAACTGATCAGTAGGTCAGGATACACATCCTGCAACTAAACCATAACACGCACCCAACATAACTACACAGAAATAGGAGGAGGACTGGGTTCTATTTTAAAAGGGGGGAAAAAAAAGCAGCAGTGCAGACATTGAAGGGGAAAATCCAATAGCATCATACCTGGGCAGGAATTTGGTACACCTTAGACATACAAAGGCCACAAAATCCCAATGAGTGTAATAGAAATACAGATACAGAAAAGTGGGGAAGAAAACTATTCTTCCTAGAAGCCAGAGGGCATAGAAGGCAACCAGGATTGAGAATAAAATTAATAAATAGAGAGAGCCTCCCATGAAAGGTAAAGGCAGTAGTACCTTTTTGGATTTTTCTTCCTTCTCAGCGTCTTTCTTCTTATCCTTGTCCGAGCCCTATGAAGAAGAAAAGGTCAAGTGGAATGGACTGTGTGATGCTAAGTTCCACAAGACGAACGGGGACTTAGATACTCCTACAAAGGACTAGAGGATCTCACCAATTTAATGAAGATTTCATCATTGGCCTTCTTGTTTGATAGCTGTTGGAATGATTCAAATTCCTTAGCATCAACCTTTCTTTCCTCAGTAGTCTTAAGTGCCTGAAGGGCCTTCCTCTTCTCCTCGAGCACCTTCTCATACTCTTCAAGTGTCATTTCCTATTCAAGAACCATAAAAAAGAATCACCAACCGCAGATAAGTTATTGACTGAATAAAAGGCAAGACAAAGATCTAATACCAAATTTTTATGTTCATCAAACTAATCATCAACCATAGCTGGTTTCACATAAAAGACTGCATTTAATAAAAATCTGCAGCTAACTACAGGGACAAAAGATTGTTCAATAAAATAATTGACGCAACAAAGTAATTGTTCCTCACAAAGGAAACAAGGAGAGTTTTCACAGTTCAACATAGAAACAAATTAAACTAATCAGACATTTTCTTTAGCAAGACAGAAAAAAACACTTATTTGGGTTCCTACTATGAAATTCTCATATAACACCAATTTTTGCAGCATTTACATTAAAGATTACAACAGCCAATAGTTGTTACTTTGCACTAATGTTAGACGCCTACGGAAAATAAATAAACCCGCAGCAAGACATTTCAGATAGCCTTGATTCTGGAGGGAAACAAAGGCAGAACTATTGAGAGATGCTGCAACAAAAATGAAAATAAAAAAGAAGACACTCACCTTATCCTCAGGTTCTTTTTCTCCAGGTTCTTTAGCAGGGGTATCCTTGTTGCCATCTGCTGCATCTCCCTCTTCCACAAGCTTCTCATCACCTAAATTCTTTTCAGTTACATTAGCAACTTCTTCGGTCACCCTATGTACAAAAAAAAATGTTAAGACATCAAGGTCACCAGCATAATTAAAATGTATTTCAACCAAATAAAACTAGGTATTAAAATGGATTTTAGTGTGATAATGCAATTGGATTGCAAGAGAGGTGCATTTACTCAGAAAGTTCATCAGCTTGTGCTCCCCAGTTGCCACGACCAGAACCTTCGCGTTTGACTTCACTTCTGCAAAAAAAACAAAAAATTAAAATACATTAAGCCTCAGAAATTTATGAATATATAATGTAATAGAAAGGAAAGCTAAAAGTAACATTTACCCGCGTCCAGTCCCACTACGGCGTTCATATACCCTGCGGCGTTCTCCATCACCAACTTCCCCATTTCCAAAACCACCGCGGCGACCACCACGGTAAGGACCACGAGGTCCACCATAGCCACGCCTATCCTTCTCATCACCATCTTCATGAGCACCTTGACCAGCAGGAGATCCACTGTTGCTGAATGTGTTCTCATAGTTGGCTGATTCGCGATTGTAACCCCCACCACCACCACCACCACCACCACCACCACGCCCACGGTTATAACCATATCCACGTCCACCTCCACGACCTCCCCCGCGACCAGCTTCATTCTTTGCATCCCTCACTGCTCAAGAAGAAACAACTACTTAAGACAAACAGTAACAGAAAGCAATTTCACAAAAAAGTATCACTGAAAGTCTGAAACTTGGTTCCCACGAAAAAGTAAATGATACAACCAAATTTAAATTGTCATAATAGGCACAGAAAAGGTATCATCTTGTATATTTATACATATATCAATAAATCGCAACAATGTGAAATAAAACTTTCCACATTATTATTTCCCACAACTTCCAAGCTTCAGGGAAGAGAACAAAAGAAAATAAAACAAAAAGTTCCCTGATTCAAATGGTGTTTTTAAATGCAAACACAATAAAATACTCCTAAACATAGTCACGACAAAAACACGAGTACCATTCTGAGTAAGAAAATCAAAAGTCGAAGTAGCCCACTGTTAATTTATGCATGTACATACATACAAAAGTATCATTCTGAGTGCTGTCTTTTGTGCATTTTTCTGAGAAAAACATGCATCCCTAAATGAAAGTACATTATGCATTTAATGAAATATACATGGGTGTATTTTATCAACACACGTATACAAAAGTGCGCAAACATGCACAATTACATACATTTGAGTAGGTGTGAATGTATAAAATCTTATGACTATAAACGTATGTACCAAGTAACAATACAATCCATAGTTAACAGAATCCACAAAAATCCAACATTCAAAATTCATGGAACATTCAAAGCCGTAAACGAAACCGGAAACTTAAATCTCAATGAAGAAAAAGGAAAGAATCCAAGATTACCCAAAACCAACAGAAACAGAAGGCAAACCATTTCCAATCATAACTTCACCATTGCAACCACTTCCAGTTGATAAACAAAATGCCAAGAAACCTCACAAAAACCAAACAAACAAGAACACAACGCATTTTCTAAAGAACTAGATATAAAGCGACAATCAGAAGCTCACCAGCCTGAGCAGGAGGTGCAGGCTTGGAAGGCAGCTTGGCCGGCTTGGTCTCTTGACCCTGAACCCCTGCCTTGGCCGGCTGAGCCGGGACCGCCTTCTTGGGCGCCGCAGCCAGTTTCTGCTGCTGAGCTGCGATCAGCTGCGACGGGTCCTCGGCATCATCGTCACCCAACAAATCAAACGGGTTCATGGTCGCCATTTCTTCAATAAACCCACCACAAAAACCCAAAAATCCGCGAGATGCTTGCTGTCAGAGGCGACAAAGAGACCCTACCTTACCAATATCTCCATGGATGTACTGAGACGAGGATAATATCGAGACTAAGGGGAGAGAGAGAGATCTGAAAGATTGAGGCTTTAGGGGTCAGAGAGGGAGAAACGGGGAGAGAGAAAGAGAGAAAGAGAGAAGGAGAGAGAAAAACCCTAGCCGCAACCAGCGAAAGAGCAAAGAACAGAGGGATAGAGTGAGAGTATGCGTGTCTCTGGGAACCTAATCTGAAATGCTCAATTTATTATTATTTAGTCTCGTTTCTATGCACATGCCTAATATATCCAACCAATAGACACATTTCATTTTCAATTTTTGTTAACAAACATCAATGATATTCACTAAAACAAAATCCTAGACGCGTACAAGATACGAATTTTAACATTGACTAAAAAATCTACAATAACAAAATATAACATGGTACGTCACTTAAGCTCGAAGTTTAGTAGCATTCGTGAAAGGTCTTATTGTTGTATTAAAAACTCATACCTAACCTTGAAACAACCAAATCTTAATTAAATCTAAATCATAACAATTTGTTTATCACCACAAATTGAAGTTGCACCACCACATTAAATTATGCGGCATCTAGCTAAGAAGGACATGTAGAACAATGGACAGATCTGGAGAAGAATCAATCTTCAACAATCCAATTGGGCAAAAGAAGAGTCGATTGTATAGTAGCGACCAAGATTCATCATCTAATAAAGAAAGTAAAAATAGCATGGACAAATTGGAATGAAATCATTCATTGTCAATTAATTCGTCTAACTTTTTTTTTTCGAACAATTAATTTGTCTAACTTTTGATTTTCTCTTTTCTCTTGGAGTTACAAATGTAAGATGAAATAAATAATATAATAGAAACTTAATCTTTCGTCCCTCACAAAAAAGGGTAAAAAAAACTAACTGAATTACAAATTATTTGCAACATGGAAACTCTTTAAATGCACATGACCTGTAAAAACGAAAGTCTCCAAAACGTCAAGTTTCACGCGTTGTTTTAGCTTGTGTTATTGGAAGCATGTAGGGCTTATTATATCCACAATGCTCGGTAGCAACAACGTGGCATCATCAGGGCCGTTGATGTCGTCGGGATAAGGCATTCGGTGGGCTCCACTCAATCAACAAGTGAATGGTGTCGTTGTCTCTCTGTATTTTTAGAAAAAATGGATAAGACTGAGACATGTCGTTTTCTTGCCTGCCTCCTTCAATTAATAATTTGCATAATGTTCATATTAATAGTTTGAGAATTACTTTATTTTAATTATTATTTTTAAAATTAAAAGCTCGTTTAGGAAAAAACTTTTCAATTTTTAAAAATTGATAACTGAACTCAAGACAGTGGTAATATATATCATATTAGTGATCTTCGTCTCTCCTTTTAATTTTCCCTACATCTCTAAGAAAAAATATATAATTATAATAAAAACGGTTATCAAACATCATCGAAAGAAAAACCAAACATATAGCGCGGATCAAATTAAACACGTTCATAATGTCCAGAACGATGACAGCTGCTCAAAACATTGATTTATATTTTTATGGTTTTGACTTGTGAAACTATTTTCTCTTCTTTACAATGAATTTCCTACTCATCCAATTTACACACAAAAAAAAAAATGTAATTAACATGCCTTGATATCTGATAACTATAACATTATATGCAAATCAACATACAAATTGGAAGACAAATACAACCTTGAGACTCTTCTCTTTCCCTCGTATTTTTCACTTCAGCGAAAAAATGACGTCCCTTCGCTATTAAATGACAAGAAGAAAGACAGACAACTCAAAATCCAGGCAAAATTGACAGGTCGGCTACTCCTCTTGGAAGGTCGGAAACTTTCTTCAGCAAAGCAAGCCTGTTCTTCCGAATTCTTTCTTCTTCCTGTGTACACGTAAATGTCAAAAAGACAAATTGAGTTTTGTTTTCTTGTCTCAACTCGATTGACGATACAAATGAACTAGGACTTAAGAATTATCAAAATGCAGTTTCAAATGATGTAGCTGCCTCAAGGAGTCTATTATTCAATTCCCTGATCTAACGACTCTTAGAGTCGGACTGTAAGTTTTGGAAGTTCTACGGTTTTTGTTAGCATGTATTAAACCTCAAGGGGGATACTTGTCTAATTTATCCTAATTTACACACGCATACAAGTAAACACACGTTCAAGGTACAAGGTACGAGCTGTGAAGATGCAAGTGGTACAAGCAAATGGTAAGGGAGGATTCATACCACCATTACAAACACATGATTAAAGAAATCCTCGAGGGGTTGTAGTAGCTGTGACGATACTGCAACAAACTCATCAACCTCAATACCTATGAGCCACGAGGAAGGAGTTCAAGGTTACTTAATATGCTAACAAAGTTATTCAACTCTAAAACAGATTGGAAATCTTTTGGAGAAAGATAGAAATACCATGACATATTTTGTTTTGAACGGACAAGAAAGAATTCCATAATGCTTTCTCTTCGTCTGTCTCAAAGGCTGCCTCGTCCACCTAAGAAGTTTATTACATGCGTTGTGAGGATATAAGCTAAGAGTAAGATAGGCAATAATAGTGTACGGAAATCATAATAGCCATTCAACCAGACAATTTCAGGTCCTAAAGACAGAAATTAATCTTCACTACAGAGAAAGAGTACCTCAATATGAGGATCCACATCCTTCCCTCGAACTATTCTTGTAGGACGAGAATATGCTTCAACAACCTTTTGGAAAAGCTCACCTTTTGACAAGGCTTCCATCTACAATTAATCATATAAACCATAAAGAATTGACATGATTTGAGACGTAAAAGAAGTGAGGGAAAAAAAAAGACTAGAAAACATGAAAAGGAATAAAAATATATCCTTTTTTTTTAGTACCAGAAAATAATTCATCTTTTTTGGTCAAAATGTTCTGCCCAAAGAAAACACAAGTAATATGGGTTTACGATTTAGGCATCCAGATGTCATGATATTACAAGCATCATCAAATTCAAGGTAGTACAAACAGTAAATATTTCTCATAGAAATCTAACGGCCTTGTCAACATATTCACAGAACACTATGCAGCAGGATCAGCAGTAACAATCACGTAACTTACTTTACAGGCAGATCTTGCTGCAAGGCAAGGTGAATTTGCACGCTCTGCAAGTACAGAACGAACCACTTCTGAACTTATTCCCTTATCAACCTGTAAACATAATGTAACCAAAGTGTATAAAATCAAAGAATAAGACAAGTAACACAGCAAAAATATACCATGAGAAGAAAAGATAATAAGGTTAAACTATAATAGGTGAATTATACAAAATCTAATATTGGAACATAAACGAAGAAAATAAAGAACTAATATACTGACAGACTAGCATATGAACGTGCAAACTTGGAGAGTCTAGCATATGAACATGCAAACTCAGAGAGTCTAGCATATGAACGTGAGAAAACCAAAATACAAGACTTTTTTAGGGGCTGTTTCCATATTTTCTACTCTACAATATTACAGAACAGGATTCAGATGGATGCAGGAGATGTATACGTACCAGATATTGTTCTAATCTCCGTGTAACAAATTGATGTGCCTGAGTGGAGAGACAAAGAAAAAAGATGCAATCAACATCACTTGATGCCCATACTGACTCCAACAAGATAACAAGAGCATTAATATAATTAAATATTCCCAAAGGAACCTTTAGATGGTAGGTTACATCATGACTCATGATAACCCTCTCTGCATCATTACCCTTCCTTTTCAGAACTTCATGTCGACATTATATTTTAATTTGAAATGCTGATTATGGCCAAAAAGAAAATCTAGTTTCCAACCATAACTAAGAAGTTTAGTTCATACATCATTTATAGTACTTGCATCTACTTCAATGGGTTGGACATCTGCAGCAAGTTCCAATGCTTGTTGTAAGTCCAGATGCTTATCTTTCTCCACTAACACCTGGACCTAGAGGAAACAAATTTTAACTTGTTTAATCTTAGTTAGCTGAGCCTCAAAACATCAGAATGACCAATGAACTTACAAGACCATAAGAGATTCGTCTCAGGCCAAACGCATCATTAGCAGAACTGGGCTGACAACCAGCAGCAAATAAGCCGACAAGACTATCTAATCTGCAAAAGACATATCAAGTCAAGAGATTTGCAATTAGAGTTCCACTATGAAAGATAGACATGCAATCAACAACTTAGCCTGAAAGGATATGGTGGGGCATACCCATACCATTTGCAAAAATGATTATTCCATGCATAGATGAGAGAGGTCAAACCAAAACAACCCGAACTTCTTTGGGGTTTTTCATTTTGATAATTTTCTTCTGGAAGCAGCATGATGGAAAATGACATTGCATATTAAAAACGTGAACTGTCTTCACATAGAATTATCCCCAATAAAAGCAAATAAACATGCATTATACACCCCCTTCGTACTATATATTCGTGTGTGTACTGTTGACTATTTGACAAACTGCGATGCTTCAATGCAAACTAAAATGGACCTACTAAGTTCTCAGCATTACCTGTCAGCGACAGATAGAACTATGCCTGCATCAGTTTTAGGAAGCGTATCTCCAGAAAACCTCGGAAGTGTGATCTCAAACAAAGCTTCTGCAACCTGAAACATATCAACAAAAAGGTGGGGTAAGGAGCAGTTACTTCTGAGCAAGAAGTGAGAGTACTATCATTGTCAATTCCCACAAGAAGCTCGAGTGCACAAATACACAGGAAAAATATAACCAGCACCAAGACAAACCTGCTCTGAATAGCCATCTCTAAGAGCATAATGACGAGCCATTACTCCTGAAAGGGAAGTAAACTCTGTGACAACCGCTGTAGCCAGATCTGCCATAGCGAGTGATGCAGCATCCTGGACAACTTTGTTCGTATTTTCATCCATTCCAAGAGCCAAGCTTAGCTTGTTAACCGTATTCTGTATGCGCAGCACCTTGTCCAGCATTGTTCCTAACTTCTCCTATTAATATGGTCAAAATAAAGGAACTATTATCAGGAATCCTTTATAAAATAAAATATTAAAACTGTCTAATTGTTCTTTATTGAGCTAACATTAAGTTTTGATAACCATCTCATTCTTTTTTTCTTATCAATATGAAAAGGTAAGATACTCTCTTCTTACATAAGACAAAATAAAAGGCTTACATGGAAAAGAATCCCTTTCAGTTGACTTCTAAATTCTGAAAACCTTTTCCGTGTATCCATTTCATAGAAGAACTTAGCATCTTCATAGCGAGCTCTGCATAGACAGTGAAATGCTCAGACACTTTTCAAGATTAATAAAAGTCAGAGAACTTGAATTGAAGAAGAGAATCTGCCAGCATGTAATCCAGAGAGCAGCCCCATCAGAAAAAAGTGTTCGAGGAACAAGATTTTATGCAAATCTACCCTCCTGCACTATTTGATATTTGGTAACAGTGGCCACTGAATATCAGAAGTGGGAAAAAGGAAAGAGTACATAACTGGAAACAAACATATATAGACACAGGTTCAGTGTCGTGTTACGCCAATTAGCTCATGAACTTTTCTCCTAAGCTTGAAATTCCATATCACCCATTATATGAAAATTAATCTTGGGAGCATAATGGCTTTACAACAACAGGCTATCTATCCTATGAGATTTTTCTTTGGCTTAAAACTTATTATTTTCTTTTCAACAACAACAACAAAGCCTTTTCCCACTAAGTGGGGTCGGCTATATGAATACTAGAACGCCATTGCACTCGGTTATGTGTCATGTCTTCCGTTAGATCCAAGTACTCTAAGTCTTTTCTTAGAGTCTCTTCCAAACTCTTCCTAGTTCTTCCTCTACCCCTTCGGCCCTGAACCTCTGTCCAGTAATCGCATCTTCTGGCCAGAGCGTCAGTAGGCCTTCGTTTCACATGTCCAAACCACCGTAACCGATTTTCTCTCATCTTTCCTTCAATTTCGGCTACTCCTACTTTACCTCGGATATCCTCATTCCTAATCTTATCCTTTCTTGTGTGCCCACACATCCAACAAAGCATTCTCATCTCCGCTACACCCATTATTTTCTTTTCAAAGGAGAAAAATGTGACACATGTGCAAAACCATGTATGAAAGCGCTAGCATATGTACAACGAAACACACTACAGAGATTTTTAAAACCATTTCACTGAACAAATATCTCATGGTTTCTTTACTTGTCCACCAAAATAGCAATTAGAAAATGCAAATCCAGCAGATCATGAACTTTCCAGTGCACAAGGAATACAAAAGAATTAGCAAAACCATTTCACTGAACAAATATCTCATGGTTTCTTTACTTGTCCACCAAAATAGCAATTAGAAAATGCAAATCCAGCAGATCATGAACTTTCCAGTGCACAAGGAATACAAAAGAATTAGCAAGATGCATGCTTACCTCAGTACAGCCTCATTTCCTTTTTTTACCACAATCTCATCAATTGCTCCATTTGCCACCTATAAAAAGGGTCTCACGTCAACAAAACAAACTATGAATATATTAACTGCCACCATAAAGTAAAATATTAGGTCAAGAGTCATATATGACTGGAAAGCATGTCTCACAGCAATGAAATATGGCAGCAGCCTTCCATTTTCATCTTTCACAGCAAAATACTTCTGATGCTTCTGCATAACCTGCAGGGATCACTCATAATATAGTCAATAAAAACAAACAATTCTAAAAAAAATGACAGAAAAATCTTCCATCATCCCTGCCATTTAGATATTGGAAAACTAACCATTAGAAAGAACAAAACAACAATAGATTCTATCCAATTCTGAAAGAATTGCATCAGAACTGGGACAAATTTTCACAACCGAGTATCTAATTGACCCAGATGCCATTCCTATTTTCTAGGCAATTCCACCTTACTTGGAATAGCCTTCCCAATGGGAAGCATCCCAACCATACCTAGTTTACCTTTTCAAAATATAGTTAAGCTTCACAAGGACTTCATGATAGTCTACAAAGATTAAACAACTTACCATAGTCAGAAGATCACTAGGAAGCTCTAAGAAGGACCTTTTAAACTCCCCAAGGAGTGGAACAGGTGCCTCAACAAGATTTACAACCTATCATAATTTGTTGGAAAATGATTAAAAACATGTTTATCGTTGGCACTGCCAACCACAGACAACAATTTACCAACCTCATTAAGTAAGCCCTCCTGAATAAACGCTTGTCCGTTTACACTTCTGGCTAATGCATTAGACCCCTCCAATACTGTTTTCTTACGTTCCTGCGAGTAGAGTACTTGTTTAAGTAAGCAGTCACTATTAATAAGGTCATGTGAAAGAGCTATTCCTAAGAAGAAAGTTATCAAATTGCAATATGATATTGATACCTCAATTTCAATATTGATCCCAACCTTCCTCATTACACCAGCATAAGATTCAGCACTATCAACCTGTGACAATACTTGTGCAGCTTAGCATCGTCAGAAGATCACTAGGAAGCTCTAAAAAGGACCTTTATGCTCTCTCATTTTATATCTATATTTACATATAGAGAGAGCGCATGAGAGAGGGAGACAACACATACCACGACAGTAGATGCAGGCGTGTTACGGAGACCATGTGACAGGTTTCCACTGCAAAAAAAAATATTAAAAGAGTAATAGAACAACCAAATAATTAAGTTCACGGTTATATCAACAACAAATAACAATGGTACGACAATGCACAATGTAAATTTGGGATTATTAATTATTTTTTCAGTAAGATGCACAAATTCAAAGGAAAAGAAAATGAGTACTGGCTGACATCAAACAGGACTTATCAAAATAGCATATATGAGAGACAATGACAAAACTTGGTAGATATGTATATGCCAACATAAAGAATAATTTTCAACACTACCACACGAATCTTCCAAAACAACCTTATCAAGACCATATCTTGACACCTGTAAATATACTCACCTGGCGAACATATTATTAGCTAGAAACTGGATAGAAAATCAATTAAAAACATAACTGGTGGTAAAAAACAAAACCTTCGGTGACTGGATCAATGTCATTGTGAATTGATATAGCACATAATAAATAATTGTTTCATCATTGTGAGCATTGACATGCAGTACCATTTAACTCCCAAATTCCCAATTGAGACCTAAGTTGTACAACCAAATAAAAGCTTGAGGCGGGTATAATATGCCACCAAGTGCAATGTATTAATCTGAGAACTGAAACACATTTAGTGAATTATTCTCTAAACAATAAAAAGGAGAATGGTCATGCATTTTGGGTTAGAAAGATGAGTTGTTGATCACGCCAATGATGTGGCCACTAACATGGGTTAGTGATTAGCAACAGAGATAATTTTAAGGGATAAATGACCCCAAATGAGTTGAGGACTTCCACTCAAGAGCTATGGGATCATTCTCCCTCATGTAACCCAAAACAAGTCCAGCTTAGCAAGCCATGTAAATTATAACTCAACTACACAATCAGATTTCAGAGATATGCACATAACCCTTATTACCTCAAAACTTCAGCAAAAGCAAAGGGCACTACTACATCTCCATGGAGCGCCAAAATCCAACGAATAGGTCTGCTAAACATAACCTAGATACAATGCAAGAAACACAAAAATAACATATTAGCTAAACGATACTCTTACAAGTACTCTGAGGATATTAGCTTGCTCCTCTTCGTGGCAATAATAAAAAGAAACAAGGTAAGCAAAAGTCAGGAGTTTTAGGCTAGTGTGTTCAAGTGGGATAATGGAGCACTGTACAATTTCTGAAATTATATGAAAAGACATAATGTCCTGATATAATAACGTTTCTTCAGGCACAGAAGGGGCTTTCTATAATAGTATAGATGAATAAATGAAAACACAAGTACAGGTATTTTCACGCACTACAACATGAAAGTACACTTATACTGATGGCAACGAGGCAGGGTGGGTAGGGCTAGTTCTCCATCTCAGCCACAGTCCAGTATGTGTCCACACATAGATATAACATAAAATTAAAATACAATATACCTGAGAGTTCCAGCGCATTGACTTTGGAAATGAAAGTCTAGCAATCACATTGGGAAAATCCTCAGACAAAACCTAATAAAGAGAATTAAAAAAACATTTTTATTGCAATGAAACTGTATAGACAACTTTTTTCATTAGGAAACAGAGTGAACCAGAGGTCCACCCACAGTGCAATTAATCCAGCAGCCAAAGTAACTAGCCATCAAGTCCATAGAAAGGGAAACCACAGAACAAGTTTTCAGTTCATATTAACTTTCTCAAACAATTGGGTTCATATGTACTTATAGAGGCATTTGCAATCATATTCATTCACGGACAACAGTTTAATTCATAAGAATAACAATCATAAATAGCATTCAACTAGTTGGGTTCACAAATTTTTTGCTCATATTAACTTGCATACCAACATACAGGATGACATACAAGACAAAGATATCCAAACATGCTTTAGAGTTATTTATGTTATCTGTCTAAATGAAAATATATTAACAATAACAATAACAACAATAATAATAGTAATAATAAGACGAAGAATGATGATACTAACAAAACAACAATAATAATATTGCAACGATCCCATCCAATTCAAACAAAAAACCAAAGATGTTCTCCTACCCTTGAGGTTTTTCTTATTCCTTTTGTCATCATATGCAAATAGTTGACTGAACAAACTTACCAAGGATATACTAGCTAATAAATTTGAAAAGGTTAACACTTTCAGTTTTATGACTTCAATAAGCACACAGAACAGCAACATAAGCATTTTAAAAGGGCATCAGCTTCTACTGAAGTACAGATGAAATTTCCACAGGAAATAAATAAATAAAGATGAGAAATTTGAAATTCAATTCTTCTAGCAAACAGGAAAAGATAAGAGCTTGAACCTCAACAGCAAGTCGGGCAGACTCTGTTACTCGAGCATAGACATACTCTGTTTTCCCTGAAAAGTGAGAAACAAGCTCCTAATGAGTGTTTGCAACTAGAACAAAGCAGCAACAAAATCTAAATCATGAAATAAGAGGTTCAAAACACGTCTAAAGTGTGAATCAGCCCAGGTCTCACCATCAGACTTTCTAAATAACGAGTTCAATGGTGCAGAGTATCTCCGGCAGAAACCCTCGGCAGCCTGACATGAAATAGCAGGTTCAACACTAAATACCTTTGTATATCCATTATAATATAACAATTAATGACATGGGCAATCCTTATACTACGTTAATATGAAAATGTAATGACATCAATAAGCATGATAAACCAAATAGGTATAATGGAGAAGGCCCACAAGCCTTCAAGGAGAGGCCAAATAGGAAAGAAAGGAAATGGAAACTCAGGTATCACCTTTGTAGGATTTCCCTGATCATCATAAGCTTTTGAAACGGGAGGTCCTCGAACCTCAACCTCATTCTCAATTTGTCTAGTGCAGAGATTCTCGACAGAAACCTAGAATGCAAAAGTAAATATTCAAAGCAAGATCATAAGACTATGTCCACAAATTCTCTAATCCCAACGTACTTCATTTAAGTTCCAAGTCGTGCATAAATATGTCGTAATTATATAAAACAGTGCATCTAAGGTAGGCAACATGACAAGTCAAAACATCTGCAATCTCAATGAAATAAAATAAAGGCTTGAATTGGAAATTTCATAAAGGAAAAGGATGAAAGAGAACCATCATAACTGATATCGAAGAAAAACTGAAAAAGAGAAACTTAAATTATGTAACTGAAGTTCAACACATACAAAATGATAAACAAAAATAGCCACTAAAACTATCTAAAACTCAAAAAGAAAATGAGATATAATAGAAGAAATGGACATCCTGAGAACTAGAAATTTCAACCCAGCAAAAAGGAAGAAAGGGGGGGCCAGACATCCAACCATAAAACTGTGGAAGTATCTCAAAGAAAGAGAAGCCTGAATTATGAAATGGAGGTTCAACACAACAAAAGGGTGAACTGAATATGGCTACTAAAAATATCTTAACACTTTAAAACGAAAAAGGAAGAAACAGAATAGAAGAAATGGATATCTTGATCAGCCAATTATGGTGATAAACCTAATGGAATAAGAAAAATTCATCTTCGAAATTAAAATGTTTGAGAAGTATAAATCTATAAATTGCCAATGCATACACAGACAAAATTTCTAATCTTACCACCAGTCTGCGAGGTGTGCCGAAAGCTTGTATCTCACCATGGCTCAATCTTTGCTTTGCTAGTAACTGAGCAGTTAAATCTTTCAGCTGCAATGATCAGCTGAACACAATCAGAGAACAAACTCATGGAAAAGCACATAACTTTCAAAATGCTCATGGAATTTCAAAAAGGACAAAATGCATGTAAAAAAAATGATATTGCATCATATGAAATTAATTGTACTTGCTGGCTGGCATCAACAACATCTTGTGGTGGCATCTCTTCAGTTCCAATTTCAAGAACAAATAACCTTGAATCATCATGCACCTGGGACATAAGTCAACAAACAAAAAAGCACACTAAATAATAAGAAATAATCATATGTATAAAAAATTGACATATACCTAAACATCTGAAATGGTGAACACATAGCAATTCTGAAAACCTCAATTCAACCAAATTTTTGTATTTCTTTCTTGGTCAAAACCAATTTTGTTCTTAAAGAAACAGAATTTAATTGAAAACAAAACAAAGTAAAACCATTCCGGATAAGCTTCCAAATATACAAAAGCTGACCTTTTTAACCGCTGCCTCCACAAGCTCTTGAGGACATACAAGACTAACAGTTTCAGAAATTGCGCCTAACGGATATCCAAGGGACTCCCTGGTCTTTAACCAAAGTTGTGCACACTGACGAGCTAAACTGATAAAAGCATTTTTAAGAAACAAAGAGAAGTAATAAGCATAGACACAAAATTGGGGAATAGAGTCACAAAATTAGGTATTTAAATTTTATAACTAACTTTTTCAACATTTGTAAACATTAGCTCTATTTCTCACAAAAAAAAGCTCAACATTTTTAAGGTGCCCCCTCTTAGTTAATTTCTGGCTTCGCCCCTGCGCATATGGAGCCTTTATCTTGGCCGTTCAAATAGATCAAATTGTAATGAATGGTGCCAAGTCATTTAATGAGGATGATTATGATTTTATTGTATGTTTATCCTTTCATCTTTCACCGTCCAAGTGCCCAGCAAAAAAAATAAAAACTGCCCCGCAGAACTTTCATGGCTGCCAGAGTCCCAAGGGCCCTCCTTCGTCTCAACCTACACCCATATGACAAAGCCCCCAATATATTCTCCTAATTGATGTTGGCATAATACTCATTTTTTTGTCAAACCAGATCATTTTTATTAGAATTTCTTGATATTCATTGACTGATTGTGTTTACAATATATAGCAGCCACTAGGTAATTACAATAACAATGCTTTGTACTCTACTAAATTTCACCAGTGACCTATAATATTTTCTACAACTTTTCTACATTAATCCAAAAAACAATTTAGGCTCAACAAAACTGGGTGTGTACTCACTACTCTCACATAAATGTACCGAGATGTATATTACTGAACAAAGAAAAAATGGCTCAGCTTTGTTCTTTTCTAACTATACTCCCCCATACTATTCCACAGCAGAGAAAAGTTATTATTGAACAAAGAAAAAATGGCTCAGCTTTGTTCTCTTCTAACTATACTCCCCAATACTATTCCACAGCAGAGAAAAGTTTCCAGCGTTGATTTTGACTACACAAATTGTTCTACAAGTTTTCAAGCAAATTTCTTTGCTATCAGGAAAGAAACCTTACCTACGCATCCGACCAAAGTAACGAGCACGCTCTGTTACCCCAACAAAGCCTCTAGAGTCTAAGATATTGAAAGAATGTGATGTTTTCAGAAGCTGATCATACCTAGAAAGTAATAGGGGAAATGTAAAGAAATGTGAACCAAAAACTCGTTAGTTGCAATTCCAAAAATAAGACAAAGTAACAAAGCATGTCATACGCAGGAATTGCGAGGCCTTTAGCAAGCAATGAACGAGCTTCCTCCTCGAAAAGATCAAAGTGTTTCTGAAGATGATGCACCCCAGCATTCTCTAGATAATATGCACTCATTTCCTTCCTGAAGAGAAATATAACGTATATTATTTTACATTCTTACTAGAAAATGAGAAATAAGATGAACAAAGAAGAAGAATAGTATCATATTCATAACATTACTGAATCTCCAACTCAAAATATTGTGCAGTACAAATATAAATTCTTTGGATCCTTATCAATCTAACACACTCTTCCACAGGGTAAAAGAATATATGTATATGTCAACAGAAGAGATCGTAATCAGTAGTTCATTACTCATTCTCCAAGAATAGCTCTCCGTATGTAATTCCATCAGCATACTGAATTTTCTTAAAATGATCAACTCCCTGCAAATTAGTCAAGGAAAACTTAAGTGGACAGAAGAACAAAGAAAGAAGCAGAATATCAGATGTATAAATTGACCTGAAGCAGCATCAGGATACGCTCTAGACCATAAGTGATTTCAACCGATACTGGTGATACGGGAAGACTTCCAGCCTGTAGAGAGAGAGAGAGAGAGATAGTAAAAAAAACTGAATCTACATTCTGTGTATGATATTTCAATTTGACGTAAAATAAGAAACCTGCTGAAAGTAGGTGAACTGTGTAATCTCCATTCCATCCATCCAGATTTCCCAACCCAAACCCCAAGCTCCTAGCACCTAAAAGCATTAATGATCAGTAAGTATATAGCATATCAGCCAATTGAAAGGAAATCTAACCAACGTATTAAATTGCATCTCACCCAGAGGCTCAATTAAAAACTGCATAAAATTAACAGGAAAAACTGATTGAGCACCAATTAACAGAATACTACCGGACTCTCCCAGTTGTCCTCCACAAATCGTATATCATGTGCACCGACATCAATCCCTACAAAGCATACAAACATAAAATGATAATGGCAAAGTTAAATGGTTGAAGTTACAGGAACAAGTGCTATAAATTTTGTTATATGGATGAAATCTTTATATTCTTTGCTTTTTTCTCTAAGTAAGATCTGCACATCTTAACAATGAATTACACACACCGCCCAATAATTCTTTATCTTCCAGTTTCCTTTGCAACAACAACAACAACAACAAAGCCTTTCCAGTTTCCTTTGGAAATGGAAAATTTACTTGAACCCCATGACCTGATGAGTAGCATACCAAACAATGTGAGAGTCCTCTTTCTTATTTTGATCCATGATAAAGATCAGTTCCAATTCTTTATCGGATCTAAGACTAGTATTTTCTCATTTTGTTTACCTTTTCTTTGAAAGTAAAAACATTAATAAAAGGTTCTAGGGTGCACAAGCCAAGTTAAAGGCGTGTATGCAATGGGCAGCCTAAAATAATATATATGAACTATGTGTATAAGCATATTAAATAATTTGTTGACTATCCACCCGGAATTGAAGCTTGAATTGTACGGTAAGAGATATGAACACGCATACAATGTATTCAGGTAGATATGTGTGAAAACACTGAAGTGATGCACACACACAATTAGCAAGGCCACTTTCTATTACTTGAACAGAGTCACAATACACATACACGTTTATGGTTTGTTTGAATGGTTCAAAGAAAAAGATGTTTATTGACTACCTAAAGCTGATAAGCTGCGGATGAAAAGGTCTTGTGAGTTTCCAGGATCAGGCTTCAATATAACCTGAGATAGATACATGAAAAGGAACTGTCCATGACAACAGGTAATATGAAAGAATTGTACCAAAAAAGAGTAGAACCAAGTGTCATCCAAAATTGCATTAACTTGCTTGGGAAAGAAAAAAAAAAGCAAACTTAACCTGAAATTGAGTGTGTCTCTGGAGCCTGTTCGGATTTTCCCCATAACGACTATCATCTGGTCGGATGCTAGGCTCCACATACCTATTATCAAGAAGTCCACATTGGCAGTTAAACGAAAAACTTGAAGGACCAGCTGCTCTATGTGGTAATAATTACAAAAATGAAAAAAAAAAAGAACAAATGTCATAAAGAAGAATTCCACATCAGATAGGAAGTGGATTTCGTTGGTGTAAAAGGCTGGCTCAATATAAGCCAAGATGGATGTGAAGAGAATCCCACATCGGAGAAGGGTGTTCCACTTCTAATAGCACAGACACCTTTTGAGATAAAACCCCACACCTGAGGTCCATTGGGCTTGATAACACCCAGGGGATTGGGCCTAGGTGGTTAAGTGGGCACAATTTCGGTGCATGGTGGCCTTAGTCATGGACACTCATGGAGTCTAGCCCTTGACACAACAGATTTGATATAGGATTCATAAGGGTGGATAGACACCTATCACTTTGGTTCGTACTTTAGTTAGTATAGTAAGCTCACAACCTGTGATATTAAGATCATGACAGGACTAGTTCCTTATCCAATATCGCACGAATCGTCTATACAGAGGGTCCACATAGATAACTGATCCCCTGCCGATGGGGTGGGTAGGCAGGCGCTCCAACCACAATGAGGGCATAAAGTGTTTGAGTTGGGGAGAAGGTTAAGAACAAGAATCCCGCGTAAGAACTGATAGGGTTTATATGGGTGGGTAGGTAACACTCTATAAGGCCAAGTTGGTAAAGGAAACTTACGGCAATGTAATAAATATGACTATGATCAGATAACCCCACACATCAGGGAAATCGATACCGTAGTCCTCTGAATATATGTTACTGTAGTAATTTACAAACTTACGCATACTTACGCAACATTCCACGGTTCTGGACCAAGAACCCTTAAGAATGTCAAGGGATTCATAGTCCCAGCTCCAACCTGATCAATAACCAAAGCCACAGTAAGAAAAATATGTAACTAGGCATAAATTTGGGATAGCCAGACAAAAACTAAGATGCTTAGTGCCTCAAACCACCTAAACAACTATAAGAGAATTATGTGCTTATTTTGCCCATTGAGTTTTGCAGCATTCCCCGTCCACCTGGCGAACCTTTCTTCTTCTTAATCACAAGTTTTTAACTTATCAAAACAACAAAAGGGCAAAATGACTTTTCAGTCCAATTTGATAAAGAACAACATGCAAAACACAATTTTGAACATACAGTAGGGCGAAAGGTGCACTATGCGGATCAGAGGTTATAATTCAACACAGAAAAACAATTTCTCCAAATCAAGCAACAACTAAAAGGGAAAGAATTAAACAAAGCATAACTTTATAAGTAAACCCAAGTGAAAAAGTTAAGCACTAATCATTACCTCTGTGTTGCTGCATTGCATTATGGCACATCCAACTGAAGCCCAATATTCCTACAAAGCAGAAAACGACAATGCAATCAATGGAATATCAAAGCATGAAAAACTGAGATTACCCAACAAAATTAATCAAGCAATTGGCAACACAGAGTGAAAAGGAAACGACTTTGGACTGAAGAGTGAGACCTGAAGCCGCTGAATGGCTTGCTGGAAAGTAAGGACGGAGGCTTTCCGGGGCTCATCGTTGGGGTTTGTGGACGAGTCGTGCTGTGGAACCGCGGAGGTACTAACTGCGGAGACGGTGGTTTTGGTGAAGCGGCGGCAGTGGAGGTGGCAGAGTGGGTTGTAGAGACAGGTAGGATTATTGGGGTTACCGGGGCGGAGGAGGCGGAGGCGGGAAGCGTGGGGCTTGAGAAAGGAGATGACTAGTGGGAGAGCGAGGATGGCCATGGCCGGCTTCGCTCTCTGAGTTTGAGGCTTGTATCACAGCCTTACCCACTTGGGTTTATCAGCTACTGAATCCGAACAAGGGTTTTACTTTTCGAGTATTTATCAAATATAACCAAAAATTTACTTCTAATTTCAAAAATGTCAATTTTTTTATAAAATCTTTCAAATATATCTAAAATTTCACCTAAATAAACACAAATACCCTCATATTTAACAATCAAATAAATTAAAAAAAAATTAGCCAAAATGATTCATGACATTGACATAACTCATTTATTTGGTCCTTAACAATTAATGATAATCCATAATAGTGTTCTTGAATTTGTTCATCGTTAATCATTTTAATCTTTCTTTGAATTTGTCCATCATGATTATTTTAGTTTTTTCGTGAAAAATCTGTCCCTTGGTATGAGCTATGTTAGTGTGATGATTGGGCGCCAAGTGGGTCTCACAAATACAATCATATAACGACATGTGAATTAACTTTAAAAACTATTTTTATATTTAAAACTAAAAATGATATTAGTAAGAAAAAAGGCGTTGAAGGCATGATTGAAATTTTGCTGCTCCCACTTGTGGTATTCGCGGCAACGCTCAATGTCGGTAATGAGGGGGTCGAAGGGGATAGGATTGTGGTGGTGGAGTGTAGAAGCGAAGGTGAAGTTGGACCAAAGATTGAGGCGACAGGAGCTAAAAAGCTTTTAATTTATTTAATTGTTAAACTTAAGGGTATTTGTGTCTATTTAAGTGAAATTTTATATATATTTGAAAGTTTTTATAAAAAAATGACATTTTTGAAATTAAAAATTAAATTTTAGCTATATTTGATAAATAGTGTTACTTTTATTCCCTTTCCTTTGAAAATGTCTTTTTTTCCCCTTAATAAATTGGGAATGGGCCCACCAACCAAAAAGGAAGAAACCACAAAACAAAGAGGATCTAAATGTAGTGAGGACGTTAAGGGCGATTGTTTGGCATCGTTAAGTTTTATTGGACTGAATTGAGTTAGATATTAGTGTAAGCATGTGTTTGTTATAAGCAGAACTAAGTTTAATGGGATAAAGAAGGACTTGCCTCGACTAAGTCCCTTGGTATGAGGTATTAACGAGACCCACCCCGCCCCCCAATAACAACGAGATTGTTAGTCCCGTCTCCCTCGTTTGCAAGCAGCAACCTAGTCTACATGAGTAGCAACTGCAGTCACCTTCTCCAGTGACCAAATCAGACACAACTCTCACCGATCTTCACTGTCCCTCAAACCCAGCCCCTATTTGGGGTTTTCCGCCATCTATGTTGACCCAAACATGCCAAAGATGGGTCCTTTGCTATCTCAGATCACACATACACATCGCTGTTTCAACCTCACAAACGCCCTAAATTTTCTCCCTTGCCAAACACCCGTTTCCGCTGATTCTCCCACTAGTTGTGTTCCGTCGCGAAAATTTAGCGAACTATGATCTCAATCTATGCGACATATAAGGTGAGTAGTTAGTAGGAATTGGGAATTTTCAAAGGTGTTTAGTTGGTGAAAAAGTTAAGAGACAGAACGAAAGAAAATGGAATGGCATTAGTAGGAATTGGGGATTTTGAAATGTGATTTTTTGCCAATGGGAATTCCATGAAAGCATGGTCCATGAAGGAAAACATATTTGTGTGTCTAAATTGGAGAGCCTTCAAAAACATGGTTGATGAAGGGAAAAAAATTATGTGTCTAAATTAAAGAGCTTTCAAAAGCATGGTTAATGTTGGTAGAGAGGATTGATATTTCTCGAGAGAAAGAGGAAGGTGCACAAACAAAAGAAAAAAAATAGAATTAATAATAAATTTTTTGTTGTGAAATTGACTGTGGGTGCAGTGGAATAAATGAAACAAGACACAAAATTTACGAGGTTCCTCTACAGTCAGTGTGACTGGAGTACGTCCTCAGGGCAGCAGAGGTGCTTTCATTATAATTTGAAATAATAGGAATACAAAGATAACTCTCTCTATTATCTCCTCTCATCTTCCTCTATTTTCTCTCTTCCTCTTCCTTCTCTCTCTTCCTCTTCCTTCCTTCCTCTCTTTCTTTCTTTCTTTTCATTCCTATCTTTCCCGTGAACTCCACCACCAATTATGAAACTCTCCTTTTTTGTTGTGTTCCATAGTGTTGTTTTTATAGAAGTAAATCACATGCTAAATAGTGGAAGGGCAACTTGCCCATTATTTGAGTGGACATCCATTTCTACAACACTCCCCCTTGGATGGCCACAAGTCTTCGATTGACTCGTTAAAATCTTGATCTGTTTTGGATGCTCCCCTGATGAGTATCTCCCCCTGATTTCAAATCATTTAGGTTGATCGTTGATCATTCTGCTTTAGTCTCTTAGTAAGAAGAGTTGCTGAAATAGTTGATTTACTTGTTGTTAACTTTCCACATGCTTGTTCTTGAATTGGGTTGGAGGGCCTTTTGCTAGACCTGCACCAAAGGTCTGAATTTACTTCTTTATCTGGAGCGGAATTTGATTCAAGGATGGTGGACATTTGATCTTGAATCGGACTTGTGATTTCTTCAAGGACTTCGAGGCTTGATCTTGAATGAAGTTGTACCGTGAAGAGCTTCACGTGACAAGTGATCTTCGACTTTCTCGGGGATGCATCAGCACATGTTTGTTGCGCTTGTCTCCACATGCTTCAATGTATCATTTTCACTTGCCTTACTTGCTCCCCTTGCTTAAGTAGTATTTTCCTTGGTTTTCTCCTATGCATGTGTGGCATCTTCTCCTGCAGTATTTGCCTTCTGATGCAGGAGTGGAATGCAACCCTTGCTTTTGGATGGTTCGTCACTTCTTGGTGACTGGAGACCCAGCTCCAACCGTTGAAGATGACTACTCGAGAGCAATACTAGGTAAGCAATCAGAAAAGGTTCCAGGCAGTCGGTTCCTTACCGGGAGTTTGAGTGGAGGTTCTGACATATTGCTTTCTTTATCCTTGTCTTTGCAGGCAAGAACAAGGACAAAGGAAAGGACAGGGAGATTGCATGATATGAGATAATCTTGCTCTGGTCCCTGAAGATATGTGATAATCTTGCTCTGGTGTGACATGTTTGAAGAGGTATTCTCGGAGAGGAAGAAAACTGAGTATTTCGAGATGCTATGTTGAAGATGCATTCTCGGAGATGAGGAAGAGTTAGGTATTCTTGCAGTGTTGCGAGTCTGCCTTGTTATGGAGAACAGATGTCGACATATATAAAGATTTCTCAATAGCAAGTGGTGGTGCTGTGCTTTTACTCTTGTCAGCAACTGTGGTGTAAATAGAACAGTAAGATTTACGCGTTTTCAACTTTGTCAGAGATCTTTGACAAAGTTGCACGCGATATCTGAAAAGCTGAGATTACGTCTGAAAAATGCCAACGAATTTTATTCAGGAAAATCTGGCTTTTGAAATTCGGAGAGTGGTGCATCTTCGATCTCTGAATGAGTGGCTCTGTTGCCTCTTCTTTTATAAAGACATCAATTGTGTTCAAGAGTATGCTCAGAAAGTTGCTGCCTGTAGAAATTTCCCCTATCTTGCACCTTTGAAATTTTATTTGACCTCTGTTTTTCCTTCATCATTTCTGAAAAATGACTTGCCCATCTAACATTTGCTTAGATTTGAGTCTTAGGAGTGATATAGACGAGCAGCGTCAGGATAATATATGGCGCCCGTCCTTCTTATTTTCTAATGGTCCTCTTACGGTTGGGGACTCTGTGATGAAGAATAACATAACCGCTACTGTGGTAGCTAGGAATCTTCTTACTCCAAGGGATAACAAGATCATTTCAGAACGGTCTGAAAAGTCGACCGTTCAAGACTCATTGGCTCTCAGTGTTCAGTGTGCTGGCTCTGTGTCCAATATGGGCCAACGCCTACTTGCTCAAACTCGCCAAGTTGAATCATTGATGGCGGAGGTGGCAAGTCTTAAACAAGAGATCAGATGGCTCAAGCACGAGAATAGGGTGTTACACGTGCTTGCAAATAATAACTCTACGAGCATGAAAAGAAAGCTCGTCCAACTGCAGGAATCCGAAAGTCGGATTCAAAGTGATCACCAGAGGTTCGTTGCTAGATTCCGAAAGTAACTGATGCCTTCCCCTTCTGGTGTTTTGCTAAGTACTGGGGTGCCACATGATCAATCTCCAGTGCCTCCCCCTTCTGGGGTACTTCCGAGTACTGAGGCTTCACATGAGCAACCTTTGTGAATGCTCCATCCTGTTTGTTTGTTTTAACTCATGTGTATGTATATATCTGTAATTTCTTGGAGATATAAATAAGCTTTATTTCATTCAATGTATTGTGCCAAATACAATAAAGCATATACTTCACTAAGATGTGGTACTTCTTGACCAAATATTAATTTATCTTTACCCTTACGAAGATAAATGATTATTCTTAGTGTCTTCATCATATGAGTATTCAACTCATAATCTGCAATCCATATGGTTCTTTTAATATCATAAATATCATGGATAAGATTCGTGTTGGTAGATTGTTCGATCTGCAGCTCGAGACAATAATTCCTTCAACACTTTATAATTTTTCTAGACTCTTCAGGAGTCCCAATTTAATATCATCAACTCTTCAAGAGTTCTAATTTAATGTCATTGACTCTTGCAAGAGATTTTAGTATGTTGCAACAATATCATAATGATAGTACTCACTAAGGCAATTTATATAATCCATTGGTATTGAGTACATATTTTATGTTTTACCCTTCAGATGCTTACTTCAAGCAATTTGAATCCTTCAAGGGTTTTCTACACTTCATGACACATTTTCCTTGGAATTTATACAGAGCAACTTGCTCCCATGTATAATTGAGGGATTTGCTTATGGAGATATGATGTGGGTGGCTCACAACCCTTCGTATATAATTCTCCATTCATATGAACTTGTTTACAACCTTGTGTCATATCATGTGAGTGTATTTCACTGTATTACAAATGCCCAATGTAACCTTCTTGGTTCAACATCTTTTGACTATTTGTATTACATTCAAATATATAGGTCCATTTTCCCACGTTCTTACAAAATTGTAATGGAATTGCCTTTCTCCATCTTTGTTTTTTGTTGAAAAGAACGAGACTCAATATCAACACAGCTCATTGATGATTTTAGTAGCTACTTGTAAAAACCAAAATTACCATTGGTTATCATCAATCTATGATCCCAAATTCTCATGTGCATGCACATGCATAAAAGCTTTTTATTTCTTTGGATATCCATTGCCTCTTCAAGGGCATTACACTATCTTTTCCAGGATAGTCGTAATTTAGAGAATGCGGATCATAACCTCTTCCTGAGCGTTATAGAGCTTGGATCTTAATCTCCACTTCCGAGAGTTGAGTCATTGGAACCTATACGTCTATCATTCTTCATGCATGAGACATCAACATTCCCATGTCCACAGATTGTCCTTTCTGGGATGTGTATCCATGTGGCAATTGTCATGCTTCTGGCATGCAACAGTTATGCTTCGAGAATGCAATAGTTCAGTAATGCGATATTCTTCTTCTTTTGAAGGATTGAACCTTTTTTTTTTAGTCTAAGGGTTTGTCACACTTCAGGCGTGCAACAGATAACTCATTTACTGCCTCATTATTTTGTCCAAACAGAGACATCAATTTTTGTAAGCACATTTGCAACAAATATATGTGATTTCATCACTTTTGTTGCATCATTAAATGCATTTGGCATTTGATTCACACATCATTGCATCATTTAATTATTCTTACTTCATTTGATTACTTCATGAATCAAAATAAAATAAATTCTCTTCGTTCTTCTGGAACGATCCTTTCTCGTCATTCTTCTGGAATGATATTTTCTCATTGTTCTTTTGGAACGATATTTTCTCCCCCTAGCAGCGGAAAAATTGTCTTATCAAAATGACAGTCCGCAAACCAAGCGGTAAATATATCCCCAGTCAAGGGTTCTAAATATTGAATGATAGATGATGTTCAACATCAATGCCCATTTCAGTACGTTGTGGCAGTGCAATAGGCACATAGATAACACAACCAAAAACTCGTAAATGTATAATGTTTGGCTAGTTCCCAAACACGAGTTGTACTGAGCAATATTGATGGTTGGAAACTGGTCTCATCCGAACTTAATAATGCGTCATGTAAAATGACATGTCCCCATGTAGAAAACTGGTAATTTCGTTTTCATGAGCAGAGCGCGGGTAATCAATTTCATCCGCTTAATAAATGCTTCTGCTAAACCATTTTAAGTATGGACATAAGGAACTTCTGGTCCTTATTAAATAGTCTATGGACTGAGATTTTTATGACCTTTATTATAATTAAGTTGAGGCACTGTGACACTTCAAACTTAAGGTACTTATCAAGAAACTTCATGTCCGATCTTGAGGATCTAGGGACTTCATGTTTGATCTTTTTGCATGATGGAACTTCGGGTCCTATCATTTTATGTGATGAGGATCAAGAAACTGCAGGTTCTGATCTAATCAAGGAACTCTGGTCCTTGTTATACTCATCGTAACAAAAGATAAGTACAATAAATAAATTAAAGCAATAGGCGGTAATTCCAGCCATAGTAAATAAATTGAACAATAAATAAATTAAAGCTTGTGACAAGGGCTTTAATTCAGCACCATTCACATAAATATCAAAGCTTTAAAGCAAAGGGTAATAATTCTACCCACTGTAAATAAATTACTTTAAATAAATAGAACTTGTGAAAGTGTTTTAAGCCAACACCATTCATATAAATAAATATATACATATTTTCTTCTTTCTTTTCAGATGGTGTAACACCATCCAAAAACCTTTACCTTTATTTTATTTTTATTATTTTCTTATTCAACCACATTCTACACCATTCCAAAAAACATTGCCTTTTTCTTTCATTTTTTACATGGTGCAACGCACCTTTCCAAATCATTGGCCCCATTTCCTTTTTAATTTTATTTATTTATTTCTTGCTTTTTCAAATGGTATCATACATTATTTCCTTTTCCAGATTGTGCCATGCATATTCCATAATCTTCCCCCTTTTCTTTGTCTGTCTCTACCAGTCTCGAAACCCAGTATCAGCTGGGTTGTTGTGGAGGTCACACAAAACCAATTCAATCCAAAAAGGCTACCAGATACTGACGTTGTTCTCGCATGGCCCAAAGAACATGGCATCGTAAAGCAAGAATCTCTCCACAGAGACATAGATGACAGTGAGGTTGACGGAGGCACAAAAGAGGGAGGCCTGTGTGGAGTCAGTCATGCCATCACCATCTCAGACAACTGAGGATTCATGGAGGTCCTCGAGATCCATTGAGAACGACACGATCTGGGTTTCCAAGTCTAATGAGATTCTTCTGGATCTCTGGAAACCAGTTGTCAGGTACGAGTTTTCTTATCTCGTAACGACTTCAGGTCGTTGGAAATTTCAATTCGCACCGGAATTCGGTGGGGCGCTTCTGGCGCGGTGGGAGAAATGAAAAATGGACATACCTTTGCTTGTTTTGCTGCACCTTTGTTTGTCTGTAAGATCTCTCCATCTTTCTTGTCCACGAGAGAAAAATAGATTGCAGGTCTAGCAGGGATAAGGATTAGCACATCAATAGTTAGAGTGATAAAAGAAAAGTGATAAAAGAAAGGTTGATGGAATTTTGACAAGATGATCTTCCCTGTTTGACATGTCTGGCTTGCCGTCTCTACTCTGTGAGATTTTAGCTGACCGAGGTGAGAGGTAGATAATGCTTCACCGGATTTATGGTGTTGTGCTTTCCATTGACATGATAGATTTTCGTGCTGATAACGTGTTGTGAAATTGACTGTGGGTGCAGTGGAATAAATGAAACAAGACACAAAATTTACGAGGTTCCTCTACAGTCAGTGTGACTGGAGTACGTCCTCGGGGCAGCATAAGTGCTTTCATTATAATTTGAAATAATAGGAGTACAAAGATAACTCTCTCTATTATCTCCTCTCATCTTCCTCTATTTTCTCTTTTCCTCTTCCTTCTCTCTCTTCCTCTTCCTTCCTTCCTCTCTTTCTTTCTTTCTTTCTTTTCATTCCTATCTTTCCCGTGAACTCCACCACCAATTATGAAACTCTCCTCTTTTGTTGTGTTCCATAGTGTTGTTTTTATAGAAGTAAATCACATGCTAAATAGTGGAAGGGCAACTTGCCCATTATTTGAGTGGACATCCATTTCTACAACATTTTTATAGATATGGATTAAATAATAAATATAATTTTAAGTTTCTTGATAATCTTGTTTTTAGTCCGATGTTACACCAAATTCTTCACTAAATCAATCCAGTTTAGTCTATTCTAAGTCAATCCAGCTTAGTCTCTGAAGCTAGTTCGATTAGAGATAGTCTGTTACACAAACGCACCCTAGAAGGGCGTTTGTTGGTTTCATTAGGATTCACTGGACTAGACTGGTAAGCCAATCCGTGTTTGGTGCGAAAAGGGATTGAGTTTAATGAGACTAAGTCGGACTCATGCCGACTAAGTCCTTCGCTAGCTGATCTTAGCTAAGCCCCCCAAAAACTACGGGATTGTTAATCTCGTCCCTAGCACCAACGTCCCGCGAACCCAGTCACCAAAATCCAGCCTTTTTGCCAATCTCCATCGTCCTGTGAACCTAACCCCCTATTTGCTTCTCGACAAGCCCATTACCCAGATATACCGACGAACCCACAACCCAGATTTCCCGACGAACCGACAAAAGAACACTTGATCAATATGCAGAAATGGGTTCTCCATTTTAGTCGATTAAATTGGAATTAGACCCAAAAAACAGAGATAACAGACTCTACCTAAAGAACTTAGGATCCAAGAACTATGTTCGCAATTTGAGATTCCTCCGCTACCCCATAGCTCCATGTTCTATGCCAAGCGTTTCCTTTGAGGTGAAACAAAATGATTACAAAGGGGGAGAGTGGAGGGGACAGTGGAACATATGTGAAATGGCAAAAAAAGGGAAGGGAAGGAGGAAACAGTGGGTGGAGTACAAAAGGGAGGAAAAAGGAAGAATGGAGGGAGACAATGGGCTGAGTAAAAAATGAGAAAAAAAAAATAGAGGTATAGAGATTAAAGAAGAAGATGACTCTAAAACAAATTGGAAAATGATAAAGAAATAATAAAATACTAATTGATATTGATTAAATTAAAATAAAATTTAATAGATATAGATTAAATAATATAATATTATAGTTCAGTTTTTTAGTCCGACACCGCACCAAACGTTTCACTAAATCAGTCCAGCTTCGTCTATTCTAAGCTAGTCTAGCTTAGTCTTTAAAGTTAGTCCAATCCAAGATAGTCCAGTGCAACAAACACACCCTAAAGGTATTGTGGAAGATCACATCACCAGCCTTTTTACTATTAAAGGGCCTCGGGACTGGGGAGTAATTTTTGAATGCATTGAGCTGTCTGGTAGAACTGAGATGAACTATATTCTCCTATGCTAGATTACAGGTCAAGAGATTAAGGAGACAATCTTTCAAATGGGAGGCTTAAAGGCACCATGGTTCGATGGTTTTCAATAAATGTTTTATCAATCTTATTGGGTTATTATTTCTAAGGAAGTTTGAGGAATGACTTAGGAGTTTATAAACGGAGCGTCCAACCCCAAGAAAGTTAATTCCACTCATAGTATTGGTACCATAAATTCATAATCCAGAAGAGGTTGATCAGTCCAGGCAAATCAGTCGTTGCAACTACTCATACAAGGTGTTATCTAAAGTTCTTGCCAATTGACTTAGGCCTTTGTTACATGATTTGATTTCTCTAATGAAAATTGCTTTTGTAACTGGACAACAAATTTAGGATAATATTCTCATTGCTCACAAAGTTTTCCATTTTCTCAAATTAAGGAAAACAAGAAGAAAATTGGACTTGGGGATCAAATTGGATATGAGTAAGGCGTATAATTGAATCGAGTGAGATTTTTTTAAAGGTTGTGGTTGTAAGGATGGGTTTTCACATATTTTGAATTAATTTGTTGGTGAAATGTGTTAGATTAGTGGACTTTGTTGTTATTATTATTGGGCAGTCGAGTCGCAAATTTCAACCATCTCGGGAGTTGCGTAAGGGGATCCACTGTCAACTGTATCTCGTCTTATTTGTTAGTGAAGTTTTATCTTTGTTGATTCACAAAACCATTGAGATGGATTATGTCCAAGGAATTCGAATCAACTCTCATGGGCCAAGTCTTTATCCCTTGCTTTTTATAGATGACACTTTCATTTTCTTACAAGCTACTCAATAGAACTACAAGAATTTTATCAAGTTGCTATATGCATATTGTTCAGTATCGGGACAGAAGGTGAATTTACAGAAATCCAGCGTTTATTTCAATGCAAACAATTCTAATGACCTTGGTGAAGAATTATGTGAAGTTTTGGGGATGCCAAGGGTTGAAGACTCAGGGAACTATCTCGATATGCCGACAATTTGGGGGAGGTCAAAGCGAGAAGCTTTGACATATGTTAAAGAAAATTTAATGAGGAAATTTCAGGGTTACGAAATTTGCTTTCATAAGCGGGCATATAAGTTTTTATCAAAGCGGTGGCTCAGGCAGTACCAGGTCAAATTCCTATTGTCGATTTGTAGAGATTTTGATTCCATGTTAGCAAAACTTTTTTGGGGTTAAAGAAATGAGGAAAGGAGAATGCATTGGTGAGTTAGGAATACCTGGGATTGCCAAAACAGTAAGATGGGTTGGGTTTTAGAAGCTTACAGGAGTTTAATCTAGCTTTAATTGCGAAGCCATGTTGGTGTCTCATTCATAAACCAGACTGCTTATAGGCCAGAGTCCTTAAATATAGAAATTTTCCTAACACCTCATTCTTGGAAGCAAAGAAAGGAAGTAGGGCATTGTGGGCTTAGGTGACACACCACAACTTGATGTATAGTAGGCACCAAAATCAAGGTGTGCTGGCCATCACTCAGATGGGTGATAAAGCCATAATAGGCATGAAGTCATAACTAAAAATATCAACTAATATAATTTACCGAAAATTCGGCAAAACTTCCCATAAAATAGGGATAAACCCAAATTAAAACACATGCAAGTAATCATATTTATATCCACATACCCAGAAGGGCCACATTTAATGGTTATCTGACCTTCTATTACATGCCTCGTAATATGTTCAGAGCATAATTGTCAAAACACGAGTTTTACTAGTAAAGCTAAGTAGATAACATAGAAAGAATGTATTAGAGACTCAGAGCTTTGGGAAGAGGCTTCAACGCCAAATATGAGGACTGCTACGTCTACTGAATCATGTATGCACTAAGAGATGATATATACATATATAGAGAACTGATACTCACCAGTGGATGGCATACAATATTATCAACTAACTGTAAATAGCGGAAGCTGGATAATATAATCATGTCATTGCCGAGTAATCTTTAGGCAATGACAAATTGAGAATATAATTGTGTAATTATATCATTATCGCCTAATCTCGAGGTAATGTCAAATGAGAATATCATTATATAACCATGTCATTACGAAGTAATATCGACGTAATTGTGGATGCAAATTTCTTCCTCCTCGATCTTGGACGATTTTGCACCTACAAAACAATTAACACCTTAGGTTAAGGCCAAGAGCCTCACGCGCCCACGATGAATGGGGGGGCTTTGGCCGAAGAACCTCCGATGCCAAAGTTAGAATTTAGAGAGAAATAGTGTTTAGAGAATTTTGGGATTTTTGCCAAAGTGTTGGAATTAGCTTTTTGGTGAGAATGGGAGTATATTTATAGGGATAGGAGGTGGCTAGGGTTTTTAGGTTTAATTTAGGTTTAATTAGCCAATTTATTTGGCTATTAAACATAAGATGAATGTTTTGGTGGTTTTTGAATTTATTGGGTAATAAAAAGGAAGAAATGGTGAAAAATGTAGAAAAAAGTGATGGATTAGGTTTTGAAATGGGGATAGCCGGCCATGTGGTGTTTTAGGGTTGAATTGGATGTATTTTGTAGTTATTTGGATATAATGGATGGTTTAATTGACAATTAATGGGTTAATTAGGCAATAAACCCATTAATTAGCCAATTAACATAATTTAAAAGGAATGTGTTTGGGAATTACCTTGTAGAAAGGATTTGATGAGATGGACTTTGAATTGTTACCTATTTTGGGCACTTCTGTCTTGGTTGAAAGAGGGTTGCCCGCTGCTTGCGCGTAGAAACCTCGTTGTACTGCAAGGGTATTTTTGTCATTTTTGTCCAAAAATCCACGTGTCGCCCTGTGAATATTTTTGGCTCCACAGTAATGGCAAGATGAGAGTATATCATACCCTTGTAAATTGAATACCATGTCTGTATTATGGACAAGCTGGATAATTAATATAACCATATATGTGTAAGTTGAATACCATGTTCGTAGACAAGCTAAATATATAACCATACACGTATAAACTGAATACCAAGTTTGTAGACTTGCTAAATATATAACCATATAGATGTAAGTTGAATACCACATTCGTAGACAAGCTAAATAATATAACCATATACATGTAAGTTGAATACCATGCCCGTAGACAAGCTAAATATATATCATTCACGTGTAAACTACATATCATGTTCGCAAACAAGTTAAGGATATATCATACATGTGTAAGTTGGATATCATGTTTGTAGACAAGCTAAGTATATATGTCATACACGTGTAAGCTGAATTATACGATCATATACTATAAGGTCTAATTCTAATTAAAAAAATCTATTTCCCCATAAACGTAACTAAAATCATATTTACCTAAGCCCGCTTAATATTTGAAACTGCTGACACATCAAGAAAAAATTCCAATCACTCACATGAAAAATTTAGTAAAGTTTGTATCTAGACCGAGACACAATAATGTCTCATTCTAAATTTCGAGACGAATGAAATATTTAATGTTTATTTAATCTTAAGACTTTCAAGTTAGATTGCCTACGTATTCTGTGAAAGGATCAAGTCAATCATAGTTATTCCTTTATACGAAAATTTTCAACATATACTTCTTAAACATTTGAATATCATCCTTAGCAGAAATGAATGTCTCACTTAAATACAAAATAGAGTGACGATGGGAAGATTTTGACCGCTAAGTCTATCAGACCTCTAGTGATACTAACTTCAATATTCGAGAATTATTCAAACATGTTGGCCCTAAGTCAACCCTTAATAAAATGGTTTTGTTAAAGTCAATCACCCTAATTATTCTCATTCTGAAAGATCCGCACATCAAATTTCCGATCTATGAGTTTCTAAGGTCAACACATTACTTCTAAAATAACACATTACAATTTCATAACGATCTAACGGTCGAATCTCCGCCCATTACAAATTCAAGTGGCGATTAATCATGGAACGGTGCTCAAGTGACCAAATTTGAAGAAATGGAGTATGGATTTGGATTCAGCGCATCGAAATAACATCTGGGGGTCCCAGCCAAAAAAAAATAAATCAACAGTCAACGTTGACGCGAGCAGAGTTGAGCCGGCGAAGAGGACTCGAGCCACCGGAAAACTCATCGAATTCTGCAAATTTTGCCAAAAAATTATCTGAATATTCTCGGCTTCATTCTCACTCGATTCTCAACCAAACCATGCAATCCATAAATGAAAATTTATGTACTCGACGAGATGAACACAAAGAAAATTGTTTTAAGCCTTATCTCCACCAGGAAAAAAGCCCATGACGGAGATCTGTGCAACGGTGTCCAAACTTTGAAGTTCAAGAAATGGAAACTATTGTTGAACCTGTGGTTGCAAGAGGAAGATGATGGTGATTTTAGAAACTCAGTTTGTCGATGATTTTGAAATCATGGTGGTATTGGTGTTGTGTGTCGGTGGAGGAATAACCAAGAGAGAGTGAGAGTCTCATCCCCAAAAAGGCACGGGGGAAAGGAAGGGAGAAGAAAATACCCCCTGGTTCCCACTAACTCTAAACAACCAATAAAGTTCTCCGAAGACGGGACGAATTTATGAAAATACCCTTGAATTCAAAGTCCCGTAAAAACCTTATTTTATGTCCAAATCTTGTTCCTCTTGCGCCCACGTGTTTGTAGTGACAAGTATTATAATAATATACTAAATATTTGTACATGGAAGAAAGGAACATCATTCCCTGCATTGTTGATATATGTTGATGAGCAGGGCTGGTCCAGAGATTTTTGAGGCCCGGGGCGACACCCAAAAAAGTGCCCTAACTTCATATAAGAAAATTATTTATTTTCATACGTAAGGCATTGATAAAATTATACTTAGAAAAACACTTCAAACTTAATAATTTAGAAACACAAAAAGACTAATTTATTTTGTATTGAGAGAAGAAAACCAAACAACTCTGGGCTTATAAGTGGATAGATGATGAGTTTTGTTTTCCATTTGAACTTTGAAAGTGTTTTTGTATAAATCATGAGGTGTTTTTTCTTATTTACTAACCTTGTCAATATGGGACTAAAAAAATAATGATGTTTTCGAGTCTTTAATTGATATGTATTAGTAATGAATGGACATTAAATTAAATATTTTGATAACACGTTATATAATTTACAAATTTGCGCTAAAAATTTGGTCTACGTATTACTCATTGTTGAAGATTAGACTTGAATTGAAAAAAATATTTAAAAATAACAACCCACATAGCTACTAGCTAGTAACTAAAAATAAATTAACAACCAAACAAAAATTTGTAAAAATTGAAAAAAATAAACATGCACATAGCGTTTCGAACTTAGGACCTCTTGTTAATTTTAAACAACAAAAACCATTGCTTTTAATTAAACTTGTTGATCCTTTAACCAAATTTTATAAATTTATACTCTTATGAAAAGAAATTTGTAAAAATTAGAAAGTAAATAAGCATGTCACAGCCCGTTCCAAAATATTACATTCGTGGTTGTGAATGGACGAAATTGCCCTTAAGAAATACTAAGTATGTGAAGCTCACGTTGATAATTATCTAGGTTCCTAAGTTTTGAAAATAAAATGGAATTTAATAAGGATGGAACTTAGATTTTTAGGTTAAAATTTTGTGGTTTGGAGTTGGGGATTGGAAAAGGACCACATGGGATCCCCACACCCCTCAATCCTCTCCCTATTTCCTGCATGCTGTCTCTCTCTCTCTTCCCTCACGACTCTCTCACTCTCTCTGTCACTCTTCTTCTCCGTTCGAACAAACCAACCACAAAACAACCTTAAACTTCCACCAACGACGGAGTTAAGACCACCATCAAACTCCTGGAACCTCCACGATCACGATGGTATCCATTTCAGGTAAGTTTTGCTTCGGAAAACCCTAGTTTCAAAGTTCCCGTGAAGAGCACTGTTCATGATCTTCGAATTGACTTTGTTTTAGGTGAAACCAAGCTCACAGTGAGCTTAAGGAAGTCCCAAGGAAGCTCGGAGTGCTTCGTTGGCATGAATTGGACGTCGGGATCACCTAGTTCGAAGGTAGGCCGATTTCTTGAATTTTTGAAAGTTTGATCGCGTTGTTTTTAGACCCTAAAACTAGTCCAACGTGATAGTAGGTGTTTAGGGCTTCATTTTGATATATTATACGAAGAAAATGGGTGAGAAACGAAGGAGAACAAGGCATTTGAAAAATGCCCAGAATCCGGCCACCGGAGAAAAACCAGTCCGGCGAACTCGCGAGGAAGAAGGTGCGCGTGGACCCGTGCCTTCCTTGGCGCGTGGGGGCGCGTTCTACAGTAAAAAATTATTATAAAAATATGTCGACGTCCGTGACGTCGAGTAGATCACTGTGGTATATTCATATACCCAAATTGAGCACCGTATGAGAAAGTTATTAAGGATTGTTGGTTAGGTGTTCAAATAACGTTTTATAGTTTTTGCATTTAGGTGAAAATATGAATTGACGATCCGACCGTTGGATCATCACCAAACTTTGATACGTTGCAATACGTAATATTTGAGGATTATAGGAACTTACGGATTGGGAATCCGATTTACGGATCTTCCGGAATTGGAGTTGTAAGTTCATAAAATAGAATGTAAACCGTCACTTAGTTTTGTTAATTGACGGAGATCCGACCGTTGGATGGTGATGAAATTTTAGGATGTTGTCCTAGAGATATATTGTGGACCTCTGGATGTTATGGATTTAAAATCTGAGTGGCGGATCTTCAGGATCGAACTACGTAGTGACGTATTTTATATAAGTTATATATTCTATCACTATGAATTCTGAGGATTGGAATTGATTATTGTTTTAGGCGCCGATCGTCATGACGCCTTGGCGTATTGTGCTAGGGAGTTGTAGGGCGAACTCCAGGTGAGTGGGCAGTTTTGTTTTCCGTATATATATATACTTGACGTTTTCCCAGAAATTGAAATTTAATGAAAGTATGATTTGAAATGCCATGCATGAAAGTATATGAAAAGTAGATTGAAATGTGAATCGAATTGCCATGCATGAAATTATATGAAAAGTATGAATTGATATATGATGCATATGTATGAATTGGTGCGGTGGACGCACAGGTGAGTATTTATTATTGTTATGATGATGTTGAGATATGATGAGCTCATAACCTGCACCTTGGTATTAGTGCTTATATTATTCACCCTGCATCGCACGCTCACCTTGGATCCAAGTAGATGCTAGTCGTACAAACCACTGGGTGGTTCCGACATGCCAGTCGTACAGACCATTAGGAGGGGTTCCGACTGGTAGGTAACCTTAGATTATGTGCACAGATGATTGATGAGAGAAGCACTAGAGCGTAATATTAACCATTAAGTCGTACAAACTACATTAGGTGGTTCCGACTTATGTGCAGTGTAATGTCGTACAGGTCATACTAGGTGACTCCGGCATGGCCGTACAGGTCACAGTTGGTGACTCCGGTTAGACGAGATTTTGAGCTCTAGATTCAGCCGTACAGGACCATTGTAGGGTCTCCGGTTGATTATTTTCTTTCACCTGATTTATGTTGATGCATTCATATTATACTGTTGAATTTAGACATGGCATGGCATAATTGTAATGAAAAATGTTGAGATAGTGATTTGAAGTTTTGAGAATATATATATATATATATTTATATTTTACATTTCTGGGAAAGTATACAAGTTTTACGGAGAGGGGTTACAACGTTTTGGGAAATGTTTGGATTTGGAAAAGATTTGTTTTACTGACCCACTCAATTTTGTTTTTCGCCCCTCCAGGTTCTTGATAGCAGAGTTTTGGTGGCCACGAGGAATCCAACGGTATTCTGACAGAATTCACAAAATTAGGACTCACCTTCGGGTGTATCAACTTATAAATTGTATAATTAAAGCTTCCGTACTGTGCAAATGGTTACGTCACTCTCACGTGACGGCCAGCATGCCCTCCTTCGGGACGGGGTGTGTCAAAGCACATGTGGTGTTTTGAACTCAAGACCTCTCATTATTTTCAAATGACCAAACCACCTCTTCTACTTAAATTTTTGTGTCATTGAACCAAGTTTTATAAATTTATACTCTTATGAAAACATATATAAATATACCACCCTAATAATTTTGGTGCCCCCAATATTTTTGGGCCCTGGACGGTTGCCCTGCTTGCACTGGGCCTGGGCCGGCCCTGTTGATGAGTGATGACATAGTGATCACCAGAAATAATGTTGCTGCTATCACTTATCTTAAGCAGTTCCTTCTTTCTCGTTTTCAAATCACATATCTTGGTGACCTCAAATACTTCTTGGGCATCGAGGTGTCTCGTTCCAAGATGGGAATAAAATTTCTTAGCAAAAATACACCCTTGAAATACTTAAAGATGGAGGCATACTTGAGCACGCCAACTACTTTTCCTATGGAGCAAAATGTGAAGTTATCTAATAAGGGCGATTTGCTTATTGATCCAGCAAAATACAGAAGGTTAGCAGGCTAGTTAATTTATTTAACCATTACTAGACACGACATTATGTATGCAGTGCTTAGCCAGTTTCTGCATACAGCCAAAGAAAACCTCACGTGGAGGCAGCGCTTTGCGTTTTGAGATACCTTAACAATACTTTTGGACAAGCGCTTTCATTCCATCTCAAAGTAATTCAAAACTTCAGGCTTATTATGACTCAGACTGGGCTGCTTGTCCAACTATAAGACGTTCGATAACTAGTTATTGTATTTTTCTAGGAGATTCATCGATTTCTTGGTGAACAAAGAGGCAGAAGACCATTTCACTTTTCTTCGCAGAAGCGGAATACAACGCAATGGCAGGGACATGTTATGAATTATCTTGGTTGCGTTATTTTCTATGAGTATTATAGTTGCCTTATCTTAAACGTGTTACACTTTATTGTGATAATAAGGTTGCCCTACATATAGCCGTCAATCCTGTCTTCCATGAATGCACTCGACACATTGAGATAGATTGTCACTTTGTTAGGGAGAACGTGCATGATGGTTCAATGGTAACTAAGCACATCAGATCATCTCAGCAACTTGCAGATGTATTTACTAAAGCCTTGGGGTGAAGTTGCATTCAATGGAATCTTACGCAAGTTGGGTGTTTTTGACATTCAATATCGAACTTGAGGGGGAGTGTTGGAAAGTCAATGATATCCCATGTATTTGAGAGTATAATTAGTTGTGCGAATATGTAATTGATAAACCCTTTTATTAGTTGGTTTCTTTCTTGTATTGTTAACATGTTGTAAAATCGACGGTGTGTGCAGTAGAATAAATAAATAAGACACAAAATTTACGAGGTTCTTCTACAGTTAGTGTGACTGGAGTACATCTTCGGGGCAATAGTGATGCTTTCATTATAATATGAAATAATAAAAGTACAAAGATAACTCTCTCTATTATCTCCTCTCATCTTCCTCTTTTTCTCTCTTCCTCTTCCGTGAGTCTCTCACTTCTTTCTCTCTTCTTCACATGCTTTCATTTTATAAGAAAAAGTTACTGTAGCAACACTATTCACTTAACAAAATTTCCACAAATGAATAGTGAAAATAATGTGCATAAATAGTAACAAACTATTCATGTGGGCCTTCTACATCACAACAATCCCCATTGGATGACCACAAGTCTTCAATTGACTCGTTAAAATCTTGATCTGTTTTGGATACTCCCCCTAATGAGTATTTCCCTCTGATTTCAAATCATTTAGGTTGATCGTTGATCATTCTGCTTCAGTCTCTTAGTAAAAAGAGTTGCCGAAAGAGGTGTTTTACTTGTTGTTAACTTTCCATAGGTTTATTCTTGAACTGGGTTTGAGGGCTTTCTGTTAGACTTGCATCAAATGTTTGAATTTACTCCTTTTATCTGGAGCGGAATTTGATTCAAGGGTGGTGGACTCTTGTTCTTGAATCGGACTTGTGATTTCTTTAAGGACCTTCGAGGCTTGATCTTGAATGAAATTGGACCATGAGGAGCTTCACGTGGCAAGTGATCTTTGACTTTGTCGGGGATAAATCAATACGTGTTTGTTGCACTTGTCTCCATATGCTTCAATGTATCATTTTCACTTGTCTTATCTGTTCCCCTTGCATAAGTGGTATTTTCCCTGGTTTTCACCCATGCATGTGTGGCATCTTCTCTTGTAGGATTTGTCCATTGATGCAAGAGTGGAATGCAAACCTTGCATTTGAAAGGTCATTCAGAACATCACTTCTCAGTGACTCATCATTCTTGGCAACTCCAATCATCATATCAGCAGTTGAAAATGAGTACTCGAGAGCAATGCTAGGTAAACAATTAGGAAAGGTTCCAGGCAGTTGGTTCCTTACCGAAAGTTTGAGTGGATGTTTCGACATATTGCTTTCTTTATCCTTGTCTTTGCAGATAAGAACAATGACAAAGGAAATGATAGGGAGATTGCATGATATGAGATACTCTTGCTCTCGTCCTTGATGATATGAGATAATCTTGCTCTGGTGTGACTTGTTTTGAAGAGGTATTCTCAGAGAGGAAGAAAACTGAGTATTTTGAGATTCTTTGTTGAAGATGCATTCTCGGGGAGGAAGAAGAGTTAGATATTTTTGTAGGTCTACCTTGTTATGGAGAACAGAGGTCGATATATATAGAAAGTGGTGGTGCTGTGCCTTTACTCATGTCAGCAACTGTGGTGTAATTAGAACAGTAAGATTTACACGTTTTCAATTTTGTTAGAGATCTTTGACAAAGTTGCACACAATATCATAAAAAGCTGAGATTATGTCTGAAAAATGCCAACGAAGTTTATTCAGGAAAATCTGGCTTTTGAAATTCGGAGAAGGGTGCCTCTTCAATATCTGAACAAGTGGCTATGTTGCCTCTTCTTTTATAGAGATATCCATTGTGTTCAAGAGTATGCTAAAAAAGTTGTTGCATGCAGAAATTTTTCCCTTCTTGCACTTCTGAAATTTTATTTGACCTCCTTTTTCCTTCATCATTTCTGAAAATGACTTGCCCATCTAACATTTGCTTAGATATGAGTCTTATGAGTGATATAGACGAGCATCGTCAGGATAACATATGGCGCCCGTCTTTCTTATCTTCTAATGATCCTCTTACAGTTGGGGACTATGTGATGAAAAATAACATAACCGCTATTGTGGTAGCTAGAAATCTTCTCACTCCAAAGGATAACATAATCCTTTCAAAACGATCTAATGAGTTGGCCGTTCAAGACTCTTTGGCTCTCAGTGTTCAGTGCGGGCTCGGTATCCAATATGGGCCAACGCCTACTTGCTCAAACTCACCAAGTTGAATCATTGATGGCTAAGGTAGCAAGTCTTAAATAAGAGATCAGAGGGCTTAAGCACGAGAATAGAGTGTTACACATGCTTGCACATAATTACTTGACGAGCATGAAAAGAAAGCTCGACTAGCTGCACGAATCCGAAATTTGGATTCAAAGTGATCGTCAAAGGTTCGTTGCTAGATTTCGAAAGCAACTGATGCCTTCCCCTTCTGGTGTTTTGCCAAGTATTGGGGTGCCACATGATCAATCTTCAGTGCCTCCTCCTTCTAGGGTACTGCCGAGCACTTAGGCTTCACATGAGCAACCTTTGTAAAGGTTCCATCCTGTTTGTTTGTTTTAACTCATGTGTATGCACATATCTGTAATTTCTCGGAGATATTAATAGATAAGCTTTATTTCATTTAATGTATTATGCTAAATACAATAAAGCATATACTTCACTAAGATGTGGTACTTCTGGACTAAATATCAATTTATCTTTACCCTCACGAAGATAAATGATCTTTCTTAGTGTCTACATCATTTGAGTATTCAACTCATAATCTTCAATCCATATGGTTATTTAACATCATAAACATCATGGATAAGATTCGTGTGAAGGAAAAATTTTGTCCTAGCTAAGAACAAGTATGAACATTTGAATACACATGCAAGCTATTAACACTTTAAAGTAGGCATGCATCCAAAAACAATTCATAAAACCCATGACTTTCAAAGCCTAGTATATGGTGAACCAATAAACTCTTTAACAACATTAAAGAGAAGTAAAGATTTAGAGTTTCTTTACCCTTGAAGCTCATCCTTGTTTACACAAGGGATTCACCCAAGTGGAAGGCCTTCAAGTCACCTCCAAGCTCCTTAGATGTTCCTTGTGCTTTTCCTCCCTTTAGTGCTCCTTTGATGATTTGAGGAAATGAGGATTAGTTCTCCAAAACACCAAAAGTTTGATGTCTCTAAGTCTCTTCACCAAGGATGTATCTTGTGAAGATGATATGGATGACTTAGGGAAGAAGAGATTGCTAGATGTCCCTCCCCTTAGTGGCCGGCCTCTCTTAAGAAAAAGGAGAGTTTCACCCAATTTCCTTTAGAAAAACCCTAATGAGAAAATAGCTATAAAGTTGCTTTTATAACCTTTTCTTTGGTGAGTGGCAAACTTGCAATTAAGCAAACTTGCCCATTCACCCTAATGGCCGGCCCCCTTTGATGTTATTGGGCTATTTGCCCATTTTGTTTTAGTTGTCATACAACTTAAACATAATGGGCCTTTTGGACCAAAACACTTTTGGGCCCCGAAACCCAAAACCAACATATAAGCCCAATACGAACCTTTCGTAAAATTAATTAACTAATTAATTAATCTTGACCATTCTTCAATTAAACCATTTAATTGCTTATCCATTTCATTTAATTTCTTCACATACATCCTTACTCGGTGTACGATCCATTAGGTTCCAATTAGCGAGGCAGTGGGCGATGTTACTCTTAACGATCGATTGTGAATTGAAACCACATTTCAATTCTCCCATTGATGATTAGTGTTTGCTAATCATTAGGGCTTCCACAAACCATGAGTGACACCTAGCAGTATGTCATGGTTACCCAAGCTAAGTAGAATTGGTTGGAAAACCTATCCAGTTACAACTACAATGCAATACGGTCCTTCTCTAATACAATACTCTTAATCACATTGTTTAAGTGATAGTTTGTTTCATGTCTACTATCCAATGTGATACTTTCCTATATGATTCCCTTGAATATGATTTGGAACAAACTTCCTAAGTCATTTTCATTTGCTTTGGCCAAAGACTTTAGAATCATATCTTAGAGTATTCTCCTTCCACCATGGAAGGTTAGAGATCCCTTGTTGTGCATTCATATGCCTACATGACTAGATAGCTTGACCCCAACAATGCCGTGGACACTCCGAGGGAATGCCGTTGACATGATTAAAGATCAAGGACCTAACCATTAGACATCTATGATGCCTCAGGTCAAAGGACTACTTTGCATATTGTAACTTTAGAGTTCATACATGACATGTATGTTTGAACTCTCTTTTGATCGTAGTTCAGTGTACTCGATTACTCTTTCGAGCACCTATGTGTTTGTCTTAGTGTCCAACACCAAATGACTTGAGACTAGTTCATACTCACGTTTGAGTCAACATAACACATACTAACCTTAGCGGATTGTCAATGCCCAATTGGCAATCCTATGGCTAGGAACGTTTTAGGAATGAACATAAGAGAAAGGTCTTGTTAATCTAACTTACTTAGATTACTTATCTCTTTAGATCAAATACATTCCTTGGATTCTCTTATTGCTTAAACACATGATACAATAAATAGTGATTAACAATAAGCTTTGCCCTTCCATTAAACATATAAAAGTTCAATACAATAAGTATTCCAAAAGCTATTACATCAAATGAGTGGCTTTGTGGGCATACTTCCAACATCGTGTTGGTAGATTGTTCGATCTGCAGCTCGAGACAATATTTCTCTCAACACTTTATAATCTTTCTTGTCTCTTCAGAAGTCTCAATTTAATATCACCAACTCTTGCAAGAGATTTTAGTATGTTGCAACAATATCATAATGATAGTACTCACTAAGGCAATTTATACCATCCATTGGTATTGAGTACATAATTTATGTTTTACCCTTCGGGAGCTTACTTCAAGCAATTTGAATCTTTCAGGGATTTTCTACACTTTATGACACATTTTCCTTTGGAATTTATACAGAGCAATTTGCTCCCATGTATACTTGAGGGATTTACTTATGGAGATATGATATGGGTGACTCACAACCCTTCGTATATAATTCTCCATTCATATGAACTCGTTTACAAGAGTATAATAGTAACCTTGTGTCATATCATGTGAGTGTATTTCACTATATTACAAATGCCCAATGTAACCTCCTTGGTTCAACATCTTTGTTGTATTGTATTCAAGTATATAGGTCCATTTTTTTCACGTTCTTATAAAATTGTAATGGAATTGCCCTTCTCCATTTTGGCCAATAATTTTTCTTTTGTCAACGAACAAAAGAATGTGACTCAATATTAATACAGTTCATTGACGAATTTAGTAGCTACTTGTAAAAACCAGTATTGCCATTGGTTATCATCAATCCGTGATCCCATATTCTCATGTGCATGCGCATGCATAAAAGTTTTTCATTTCCTTTGGATATCCATTGTCTCTTCAAAGGCATTACACTATCTCTTCCAGGATAGTCGTAATTTAGAGAATGCGGATCATAATCTCTTCTTGAGCGTTATAGAGCTTGAATTTTAATCTCCACTTCTAGGAGTTGAGTCATTGGAACATATACGTCTATCATGCTTCAAGCATGAGACATCAAAGTTCCCATGTCCACAGATTGTCCTTCTGGACCATGTATTCATGCAGTGACTGTCATGCTTCCGGCATGCAACAATTATGCTACAGGAATGCAATAGTTCAATAATGTCATATTCTTCTTCTTTCGAAGGAATGAACCTTTTAAGTCTGAGGGTCTGCCACGCTTCAGGCGTGCAACAGATAAATCATTTACTGCCATATTATTTTGTCCAACAGGAACATCAATTCTTATAGGCATATTTGCAGCAAGTATATATGATTTCATCACTTTCGTTGCATCATTCAATTATTCTTGCTTCATTTCTAATTGATTGCTTCATGAATCAAAATAAGACAAATTCTCTTTGTTCTTCTAGAACGGGCTTTTCTCATCATTCTTTTGGAATGATATTTTCTCATTGTTCTTCTAGAACAATATTTTCTCCCCCTAACGGCGGGAAAATTGTCTTATCAAAATGACAGCCCGCAAACCATGCGGTAAACATATCCCCAGTCAAGGGTTCTAAGTATTGAATGATAAATGGTGAATCAAATCCAACATAAATTCCCAGTTTGTGTTGATGCCTCATTTTAATATATTGTGGCAGTGCAATAGGCACATAGATAACATAACAAAAAACTCGTAAATGTGTAACGTTTGGCTGATGCCGAAACACGAGTTGTACTGAGAAATATTGATGGTTGACAACTGGTCTCAACCGAACTTAATAATGAATTATTTAAAATGGCATGTCCCCATCTTGCAATTTCTTTTTCATGAGCAAAGCACGAGTAATCAACTTCATCTGCTTAATAAATGTTTCTGCTAAACCATTTTGAGTATGGATATGAGGAACATGGTGTTCAACATCAATGCCTAATGACATGCAATAATCATCAAAACTTTGAGATGTAAACTCTCTAGCAAATATGCATTATATTATCATTTACATACATCAAGGAACTTCTGGTCCTTATTTAATAGCCTTGGATTGGGACTCTCATGGCCTTTATTACAATTAAGTTGTGGCACTTCGGCTCTTCAAACTTAAGGTACTCATCAAGGAACTTCATGTTCGATCTTGAGGATCTAGGGACTTCATGCTTGATCTTTTTGCATGATGGAACTTCGGGTCCAATCATTTTATGTGATGAGTATCAATAAACTTCAGGTTCTTATCTGATCAAGGAACTTCGGGTTTAGTATGTACTCATCGTAACAAAAAAAAGTACAATAAATAAATTAAAGCAATAGGCGGTAATTCTGGCCATGGTAAATAAATTGCTTTTAAGTAAATAAAGCGTGTGACAAGGGCTTTGATTCAGCACCATTCACATAAATATCAAAGCTTTAAAGCAAAGGGTAATAATTCTACCTACTGTAAATAAATTGCTTTAAATAAATAGAACTTGTGAAAGGATTTTAAACCAACACCATTCACATAAATAAATAGTATCATAACCTTTTATTTTGCCACTTCCTTTTGTCCCTTTTATTTTGTTAATTAATGTTTTTTCTTTCTGTCGGCACCAAGCTTCAAAACCTTTTCTTTTCTCACATGTTGCACAATTCCAAAAAAAAAACTTTGCTTTTTGTTTTCTTTCACATGGTGCAACATACATTTTCAAAGCTTTGGTCCCATTTCCCTTTTTATTTCAGTTTTCATTTCACAACAACAATAAGTTCTTTTAGTTACTCATGAAGTAAAAGTAACAATAAGTTCCAATTGGTGTTCCTCCTCCGGTGAGTTTCGAAAAAGTCGAAAAGGTTCCCATAAGTTTTGGAGTCAAGAGTGTCTACAACTTATGAGAAGATCAAACTGTTAGATTTAGTTCAAATTTTAGTATGATATGGTTAAGAGGATACCGAACAACTTTCCTGAAGAAACAATTTCGATCTGAGCTATCGAAATGGAGTTTTGGTACTCATAAGGTGGCTGTCCAGTTTTCTGCGGAAATTGGAAATTGGTTTGGTATTTCAAACATCTGTGACGATCGCACCGTTAAAGTTTTCTGAAAATTTGATATGTTGTAGTTACTGAGCGGACGAACAACTTTCAAGAAAAAAGTATTTCAATCCGAGGTCCGCAAGTTGGAGTTTCGAGGCTGTTTACATGGCTGTCAAATTCTCTACGAATTTTGAGTCTGTACTCTTTTACTTCTACAAAGGATGATATACAGTCATACAACAGTATATATAGTTGCTTCAAGAAAATCAATTGTACTGAGATTTGAAGATGAAATGAAAAGATTTTCTTATCTGTGAGATTCCAGCTGAAGGAGGTGAACATGGTTTGTGGTGTTGTGCTTTCCACTGGCACGAGAGCTTCTCATGCTGATAATGTGTAAAATTGACGGTGTGTGCAGTGGAATAAATAAACAAGACACAAAATTTGTGAGGTTCCTCTACAGTTAGTGTGATTGGAGTACATCTTCGGGGCAACAATGATGCTTTCATTATAATATGAAATAATAAGACTACAAAAATAACTCTTTCTATTATCTCCTCTACTCTTCCTCTCTTTTCTCTCTTCCTCTTCCTTGAGTCTCTCACTTCTTTCTCTCTTCTTCACATGCTTTCCTTTTATAGGAAAAGTTACTGTAGCAACACTATTCACTTTAAAAAATTTCCACAAATGAATAGTGAAAATATTGTGCATAAATAGTAACAAACTATTTATGTGGCTCATCCACATATTTTTCACAACATAACATAGATTATAGGTCTCTAAACATAATTGTAGAAATTACTACTGTTTATATTCCTCTATCAATAACAGAGAAAGGTATTGTGGCAAACATATTCTTTTTCCTTTTTACACTGGAAGAACAACAAAGCATTCTTTAGAACTCGCTTTTCCTTCGGGATGCTTTGGGCCTAGTCCATACTAACTCAGAAACGGGGAACGTGAAGGTTTTAGCTCATCTCTTTACAACACAAGCCCATCAAAGCTTTCGACACAAAAACCCGCCAACACTCATTAAAGTCAAAAGGAAAATGTTATACACAAATAAAACTGTAATTTACATAGGAAAAACGAACTACTTAAATGTAATGCGTAAGATGCTTAAAGCAAGTCCACCCCTAAAGACTTTACGCCAGCACTCAGCGCATTTATTCACTCAAGTGAACAGTGATAGACCACAAGGAACAGTAATAGGCCAATGCATCTCCATCCCTAAAAAAATAGCCTAGTCAATTTTATTAAAAAATTATTTTTTTATTATAAAATAATAAAAAAAATATTTTTATTTTTAATTTCTGACTTTATAAAAAAATATATTATTATTATTAAAATATTTTTATTTTCTCATTTTCCACACCTCCTTTCCCTTCCATTTCTGCACGCCATCCACCCCTATACTTCCTACATCTCATGCATCTCCTCACCTCTTGCATCTCCACATCTCAACAACTAGCTCCTCTACAGCATCTCCACACCTTTTGTCCTTCAACTCCATCGATTCGTCCTCCTGCATCTCCACACCTTCGACGCCGTCACTTCGTCCTCCCGTCGTTCTCCCTCCGTGGTTCATTCCCTTTCGACATCCTCTCCCGCCTCGACCAGCTCCGCTCCTCAGCCTCCACAACAACTCCCTCTCTGGCGTCCTCCGACGCCACGCTGACGTCAGATAGGCCGGTCCCAAGGTCTGTCGATTTTAGGCCGGCCTGTGGACTGGCTTAGGCTAGGTGCCAGCCTGATTTTTTGACTGGGTGCCGGGCTATTCCACCTCCGGTGGAACTGCTCTTATGTCTTATCCTAATACTACATGACAAACCCACGCGTTGCGTTAGATTTCATATACCAACATATATATCATTCATCTCCCTACCTTTCTCTAATAAAGTACCTTACCTTTTCATTGCTCCCCGCCGATTCAAAGGTGGAGAAATTTTTCCAGATTCAAGGTCCATTAGCTGACCTGGAGTTCCACCAACCTTAAATTGACACCTATACATATTTTAACACCAACCCACCATTTGAAGATAAAAAAAAAAAATCATATTGGGGCTTGGACCCACTCCTTCCTACCTATCTCCCTTCTTCGGGAAACTGAAAGGCTTTTTATGAATTCAACACCAGCCAGCCTTCTCTCTTCCTCTCCCTTTGCCGTCTCCATGCACACCGGCAACCAAGCAATCTCCGATGAAAACATCCAAGATTTTTTCATTTACATTATTCAAAATTATAACTCAACAATTAATTTCAAAATTATGCCATCTCTTTTAAAATCATATTTCAGTTGGGAAAGACTATAGAAGAAGATGGTATCAAATTCATATTTTAGTTGGGAGATAAAGACTGGAGTTTCAGGTGGGTGCTCTTAGTGGTGGGCATGATGTAGTTGTTGGGTGGAAGGCATCAACATCGAGTGGGTGATCTTGGTGCTGGCAGTAGCGGACGTTCGGATGTAGGTGGTGGTGACGCTTTGGTCGGAGATTGCTTGGTTGCTGGTGTGCATAGAGATGGAGGGGAAGAGAGAACGTCGGTGCTGTAGTGATGAAAGGCCTTTCCTGAAGAAGGGAGAGAGGAAGAAGAGACTAGAGGGGCCCAAACCCCAATATGTTTTATTTTTTTAATTATTAAACGGCATGTTCTGTAAAAAATGTTTCCAAGTATCAAATCATAATGGGTGGAACTTCACGTCAGCTAATGAGCCGGACGGTGGAAAAATTTCTCTCAAAGGTGGTCCTATATGTTGAAGTTCTCTCTACTAGTACAAGAACATTTTCATCTTCTTTACTGTCTCTTCGTCATACCAACTCTCTCTCTGTCTCTCTCTCTCCGTACACAGGCTCTACTTTTTGTTATTATAAAAGGAGTCAAGGACCATCCCTAGCTCCTTCGAAATGCAACTACAAATTGGCACCCACTTACAAAGTGAGAGACTCAGTGAAGAGCTAGCTCTCTCTGAACTTCTCACAAACCGATCACAATGAAGCTTTCTATCAGACCCTTCTCACACAAGGCAACAATCACCTCACGCACCCTCACTCAATTACCAACTCTAAACCCCAATCACATGACCTTGACTCACAACCTTCCCAACTGGCAGCAATTGCTCAACCCAGTTGACATTAGCTCCCTAGCACTCACCCCTGTCACCCCCATAACCACCAACCCCACCGCCGGTAAACAACCCGTTCGCAAAAGTTGGATGGATTACCAAGGCTTCAACAACTGGGAAAACCTTCTCGACCCTCTAGACGACAATTTACGGGGTGAGATTATCCGGTATGGTCAGTTTGTCGATGCCGCATACAAGGCATTTGAATTTGATCCAGATTCCAATTTTTACGCAACATGCAAGTACTCGAAAGCCTCATTGTTTGAAAAATCCGCGCTTCCGGGAACTGGCTACAGGATTACAAAAAATTTACGTGCCACGTCGGGAATCCAGCTTCCAAGCTGGATAGAAAAGGCGCCGAGCTGGGTCGCAACACAGTCCAGCTGGATTGGCTACGTGGCGGTCTGTCAAGACAAGGAGGAAATTGCAAGGCTTGGAAGACGGGACGTAGTGATTGCCTTTAGAGGGACCGCCACGTGTTTGGAGTGGCTCGAAAATCTTCGAGCCACTCTCACCCAACTTCCGTCCAGCCCTAAGGACAACTGTGAACCAATGGTCGAAAGTGGATTTTTGAGCTTATACACTTCAGGAACCGACTTAATCCCAAGCTTGCAACAAATATTACGCCAAGAGATTGCGCGGTTGCTTCAATCCTACGGCAACGAGCCTCTCAGCATAACATTCACCGGGCACAGCCTCGGCGCCGCGCTTGCAACGCTCGCAGCGTACGACATAAAAACTACGTTTAACCGGTCGCCGCTAGTCACCGTCTTTTCGTTTGCCGGGCCACGTGTAGGAAACAGTAGCTTCCGCCGGAACTTGGACAAGAAAGGCCCAAAAGTTTTACGCATTGTGAACTCCGACGATGTAATAACTAAAGTACCTGGTTTCGTAGTCAATGACAATGAACGGCGCCACTTGGCATGCGACAGCGGGTTCCGAAAGGCGGTGGAGTTCCAGAACTGGATCCACCAGAAGGTGGAGGACACGCAGTTGTCGTACGCGGAGGTTGGGAAGGAACTCAGGTTAAGTAGCAAGGACTCGCCGTACCTGATGGGCACCAACGTGTCAACGTGTCACGAGCTCAGCACGTACCTCCACCTCGTCGACAATTTCCAGAGTTCAAAATGTCCGTTCAAAGCCACGGCCAAGAGAATATTCAGCAAAAAACAGTAATTAACAAAAGCAACCCGTAGAGAGTAGCCACTAACGACATCGTTTCGTCCATCTCATTTGTGCATATCAACGTAATTTTTCCCCGCCAAATCTTGGAGGAGAGGGGTCTCAATTATTTGTAATCACTAAACGAGATAAATTAACTAATTAATGACGGGTTTTTGTTTGACTATTCTAAGTGGAAGTGAAAGCGAGATTATTGACTCGCTCAATAATATCACGTTGTTATGTTTGACTAGTAGAGCATAGTTTGAGATACACTTACAGTAACATGTCGTTGCTACGTTTGATTTGTAAAGCAGTCTGAAGTAGCTACCGAACCATTTTCTTTTCCTTATGCTTTTATTCTCTCCCCAAAAACATGCAGCAATACAGCATTTGAGCAATCACAGATTCACAGCAGAGGCAGGTGGGGTTCTTTTTATACGTAAACCACCGGGGCCCGTGTTTTCGTAAGAGCGTGACTAAAACCCTAAAAAGGCCAATATTGTCTGTTTCTTATTGGAGGGGTCTCAGAAGCCACAAGTATCCTTGGCACCGACACATTATTACGCATTGCGGTTTCCGTTTGACTGCACCGACTTGGGACGTGGCACGTCCTGCTACTCTGTTGGCAGCAGGGGTAGCGCCGTCCATACCCAACACTTCCTCAGTCGGTTTAAGCGAAAATGACCGGAGTAACCGTCGGCGCCAATTTTAACTGCTTCGGAGCTAAAGCTTTTCAACGCACCAACATAAAATTGTGGTCATACTTGTGTATATATATGACAATAAACTTCATAACTTTTTTATTTGGATTGTTGTGTTTCTGTTAAGGACTTGGTTAGGAAGAAAGATAAGGGATGACATAAGTGATGAGAAACAAGAAAAGAAAACGAATAATTGATACATAGGATTAAATAACAAACCAGTTTCAATAACATATATGTAGGATTTATATAATAATTAGATATATAAAATACAATATTAGTCCATCCAATATGGGTGTTATATATATAAGTGTGTGTGTGTGTGTTCTTTGTCCCACATCAACCGTTTCATTTTCTCCTTCCATACTAGCCACTATATAAGACTTTGTGAAAGGGAAAAGACACACCAACAAAAGACATCAACTGTTTCATTTTCTCCTTCCCTACTAGCCACTATATAAAGAGACTTTGTGGAGAGGAAAATATCTTCACTCTTCTAGTAATCTTTCTCTCTCTTAGTTTACCCTCTATGGTATCACCTTTGACCCTAGTATAAAAAAGCTAATAAGAACTATGGCAGTTTGATGTTTGTGCATTGGCACAAGGTACTTAGGCAATCTAGCTGGGTTAGATGCAACCGAATCCTCAATTTTGTGATGCTCTTGTTCGTGGTTCGTGAAACGAGTTGTAAGAACGTGACCCACCGTGGAAGATTGCTTGAGCTATTCACGTTTTTATTCCTTTGAAATTTCTAGATTTTGTTGCTTGGTATATGTTCTTCATGGTTATATGAACTTGTGTATGAACTTTGGTGAAAAAATTCCAACCCGTTTGCTAGAAAAGGTTTGTTTGGAGAAAAATGTGATTCTTTTCAAGTTTTGTGACCCCCTTTTCGTGCTGTTAGAGTCAGTTTTTGTAATTTGACCTTTCCAACGACATAAGATATCATCAAACACGAGTGAGATATGGTCTCAAAAAGTTGACATCACAAAATCGATAATCTTGGATGTCCAGATTTCTTGGAGGAAGATAAAAGTGATTCATGATTTCACTCTTGGCCTCACCGTTGTATCTCTAACGATTTTGGGCATGTTTATCTACACTATTGGATTTGTCTTTGGGAGATGAATCGAATGGCGGAGGGGGTGTCAACGAACAACCAAAGGCTGGCGCGTAACTTGCACGCAACAATGGAAACTAGATGTCAACGAGCGGCACATAATTGAAATTGGACAATTTGATTCGTCCGTAGTAGGGTCCATTGAAGAAAGGATCATATATTTTTTGTGAGTATTCTTTTTTAGTCTTATCAGTACACAATCTAGTTCTTTTCTCGAGTACATTCATGTACCAGAGCCTTGTAAATATTAGACATCTTGCCCAGTGGGAAAGCTACATCCAGTACTTGACCAATGATTTGAGCGATATGCCCCAAGTTTTTTTTAAGTGCGGGAACACATATTTAGATCGGTTCTCAACCATAGATATAGAACAAGAGCCAGCTGAAGGTGAATTCATGGCCCTTGTGTGTGACTTCCACGATCTATCTTCTTGTTTTGTGAGTTCTTTCCTTCACGGTTTTGCTCCCATTCTTTTCAATCTTGTAATAGTCTGTGCCTTGAATCAAATCATTTTAGAACGACTTTGGTACTCAAGATCAAATAAAATGCGATTTCAGTAATGACAATATAATTTGTTTTGTTCAATAAGCAAGTCAATTCCTTTTTGCCTTATTTGTCTCTACTTGAAACTCTGAATCATTCTTTTGAAGCCCATCCTCTTCATCATAAGTGATCCACTTGCCCTGAAATGACTTGACCCAATAGGGAAATCCCAATTCATTGGGCCTTTCAATGCAATCAAATAGAAAACCCCCAATGCGCCATATTCTAGGAGCCCAAACGAACATTTTTGAAAATATTAGGTTATAAATTATTGGATGAATTCTTGACAGAAGAAAAACATATTCTTTCTTTAATCTTCCCAAGAGCTTCGACCAACCGCGGCCTAAAAAAAGGAAAATACGAGAAAAAGTAGAGGTGCTTCTCCTTGCTCTCCCTATGACGACTTTAACTCTCGGCTCCCTTCGCAAGGGAATAGAATCCCCTCCCCTCCCCTTCCCTCCCCTCCTTTTACACTTTCTTTTTTTCTCTATATAAAGAATTCAACAAAAAATGTTGATGTGATTTAATCTTAACTGTTACAAGAGTAGGGGAGGAAGGAGAAAGATTAGGAGAATCCTACTCCCTCTACAAGTTACGGTTTTACAAAGTCCGATGTTTTGCCCTCGATTTCTTAACTTTCTTAACTTTCTTAAACTTTATTTTCATATCACTCTTCAACCTATAAGTTTATTTTATTTTATTTTCATTTAGAACTACAACTGTGCTTTTAGTGAAATTATACAAGCCCTAAAATCTCAGGGGGGACCTGAGAGGAAATTTCGGAAAAAAGACCTTCTAGGTCCCCTTATTTTAAAACTCTCAGAGTTCTGCCTCTTCTATGTGTGAAAATCTTAATAAGCCTAATTGCATTAAAATCTTTTGCCTAGTTTCCATTGCTCAAGACGCACCTCCAGAATAACTAGAGCCCCCGGCCCTCCAGAATAACTTAGTGCTTCTCGAGCCATCTCTCTGTCTCGAGTGTCATATGTTCTTCTTGGCAATATTATTCGAGAGGCGTCAATATGAGCTCGTGCTGTTCTCGGCGGAGGCTCGAGTTGTTCCCCAAGGGGTGTCTCGGGCAATGGGGACTAAACAAAAGGTTTGAATGCACAGAATTTGCTGTATATACCACACAGTTATCTTACTCAAGCTTTGCCAAATAAACAAGGGACCCAATAAACAATTAAAAGCCATGAATAATCATTCGTTTGAAACACTTGCTAAAAGAGCATATCAAGGCACGGTGTTCGCTCTCTAAATCCGCCATGGGGCCTCGCGGGCATGCCGGGGATTTGCTCACATACGAGATTGGTAGGGTGCGGGCGTGCCACTACTAGATGCCGCTAGTAGACGGGATTTGAATGATTGAGGTTGTGCCTGAGTTTGACTTCGAACCAAGAGATTGTGCCATTGAGTAGGAGTTACTCAAATCAAAGTTCTTTCTTTGCCTTAAAAATAAGGACTTTACTTATATGGAGAAATAGAATAATATGTAAATGACAAGGTTGCTTGGAAATGTAAATGACAGAGGAAAGTGACTAATATTGCAGATTGCTTGTAATTTATATGATGGAAATGAGTACATAAAAGCTACAAATGAAATCGATACTACAAGTGAGTAGCAGAGCTAATAAACAAGAAAAGCAAAGGATGCTTGGCTAAAAATAAATGTCTACAAGGAAGCTGATGAGCTAATTTGAGTAGAGTTTTGATTGGTTGTTTTGAGTGTTCCTAATCCTTGTGCTCCTGCTCCTTTATATAGAGGTTTGGAAGAAACCCCCTGTTGAGGTTTTGTACTTGCTCGAAAGAAGCTTGGGCAGCTTGCATTTCCTTACTTGGGTAGCTTGCATTGCTTTTGCCAACTTGCATGTAGAAACAATATTAAAAGGGGAACTTGTATTTCCACCACATGTTTTCATCACATGTTTTCCCACTTGTAATAAACTAACAATTAAAAGAAGCAAGTTGGCTTCTTTCACATATTCTTGCCCGAAAGCATGCATGGTGACTTTCCATCCACTTGCATGAAAAAGCATGCACTTTATCTTTGATTAAACAACTCTCTTGGTAAATCTCCACCACCAAAACAAATTGGAAGAACAATATTATAATGTCAAACCCCTCCACTTGCATCTAAATATCTTTCCAAGTTAGCTTTCTTGCATATTAATCCTCCAAATGCCATATTTTACCCAAATTGCCCAAATAAGTAAAAATGGGTATATTTTGAGTGCAAACACACGGAAAATGAAAACAGAAACTAGTGCTGTTTCTTATTATGTATAATTAATCGACGCTACGGGATATTTAATTTATCACTTGAAATCAAATGAGAGCATTCTGACAGGCCGTGATTCGCCGTTCCCAAGAGGAATGACTTAACTATAAATCTCAATTAACAATTTTCTCTACAAGTTTACGGATTTTCTTCATAACGGAACAACACATATTTTGTAACCGGAATAAAAAGGACAACATACATTTCGTAATCACTTGAAGAATTAGAAGGATATACAATTGGACGTTACCTGCGCTTACTTAGATGATTAATATCCTTGAGTTGAGCTTTTAACAGAGCATGTTCATGCTGCATACTCTCCAGCCGAGTCTCAACCAAGCGCATCTCATCTTTTAGGTGGTGGATTCGCTTCTCCAGCCAAGCGACCACCTCCGATGATCTTTCACCTACTTGACTTCCCAAGCCACTCCCGTAGTCCACAGGCGATTGCACATGGATGTGTTGGGGTCTAGCTAATAGCGCAAGTATGCTCAACTACAATCAAAGAAACAAATTATGTTTAACTAACATAAAAGAACGATTAAGAAAGCTGACGCAATGCAAATTCCCACTAGCCGTCACATTATGCATCGTGCAGCACAATGTACACAAACTAATGCAATTTTAACGTTCTGACTGCGGTTACTAGCAAAGATCAAAATAGTAACAAATTAATCCAACATGACGACAATTCAAGGAAATATGTACACAGCACCAGGGCCAACACGTGATAACAAATATTTGACCAATATGGTCGTGAGTAAATACCTGCATGATGAAAATCACAACAAAAACGATGACTATGATTAAGGGAAGCTGGCTTGGACTTCTCAATGAGGACTGGAATTTCAGCATAGATTCTCTTAACCATGATGTAAGAGGGGAAACATCAACCGTACCTCCCAGCAACCGCTTCCCAACTTGCCGGGCTGCATCCAATGATTTAGACATGTGTTGTACCCTAGTGTGTTCCCTGGGCTCGTAAAACCTTTCTGTAGGTACACCCATCTCTGCTTCAATTTGAGGATGAACTTCAAATTTCTGAACAATGGTAACCGCAGCAATCCTCTCTGCTTATGAAAATAATTATATGAATTGATCCGAGTATCCACATTAACAATAATTACATGATTTAATTTGTCCACAACAGTCCTACCTTCTTGTTTTTCTAGATTCTTCTTCTTCAACAATTCATGTGCCTGAATGAAACATTAGTCCATGCAAAATTTTAGGCAACTCTGACAAACTCCAAAATCCACACAGATGCAAAAATAAATAAATATATAATACCATGTTTATCCAGGTTTCAAAAACTTCTCGACATTCTTCCATGGTAGACTGCACTATTTTGCCTGCAATTTCATACTTAGCATCAGATCAAACATAATATTAGGTCTTTGATCACAAAATTACTCTACATCCCTAATTTTTTGTATATAAGAGACGAGCATACACCGACATAAATAATAATCGTTTTAAAATGGATAGAATGGCACACAAAACACTACAAAATTGAATAGTATAAAACCATTAAAGAGTTGCTTTCAATCATGACTCTCTCAAGGGCTATTGCATAACTTCAAACAAATAGCACAAAGCATGTTAAAGCAAAGCTACCCTAACTAAAGCACAAATTTTCACTAAAAAGATCCTCCCCTAGAAACTCATTGCGGCATGCATGTGTTAGGTTTTTTTAGCTCGTCAATTAGTGTCCTTTTCTGTTTAGGATTGTTTTAGGGAAAAATAAATAGATTTTCTTCGAATGAGGAAAGGAGATCGTATAACTTATAAATATTGCAAAGTTATACCGGGAGAGAGCTTGGCTAATCAGCATCGCTTGTTGGTAATGGACGTACATATCAAAAGAGAGAGAAAAAAGAACAAGACCTGTAAGTGCCCAAGGACTAGATGGTGGAATCTAAAAGGAGAAAAACAAGTCATTTTCAAAGAAAAAGTAATCACCCAATGCGTGTGGGATAGAGAGGGGGAAGCTAGCCAAAGGTAGGATTCCATGGCTAGTTGTATCCGAAAAGTAGCAAAATAGGTATTTGGAGAGTCCAAGGGCTTTGCTCCACACCAAAAGGAATCTTGGTGGTGGAATGAGGAGATACAAACAAAGGTGAAGGCTAAGAAGGAATGCTGTAAAACCCTATACAAGGATAGGACCAATGAAAATGGTGAAAGGTATAGAATAGCGAAGCAGGAGGCGAAGAAAGCTGTGAGATAAGCTAAGCTAGCGGCTTATGACGATATGTATAAGCGACTAGATACCAAAGAAGGAGAGTTGGATATCTATAAACTAGCTAGAGCAAGGGAAAAGAAGACAAGGGACCTAAACCAAGTGAGGTGCATCAACGATGAGGATGGAAAAGTTCTTGCTACAGACAACGCGATTAAAGACAGATGGAGAGGTTATTTTCATAATCTTTTTAATGAAGGACATGAAAAGAGTACTTCTTTGGGGGAGTTGATTAACTCCGAAGAGTAGAAACTACTCCTTTTACCACCGAATCAAGAAGGAAGAAGTGGTTGTAGCTTTGAAAAAGATGAAACATAGATAAGCAGTGGGCCCAGATGATATACCAATCGAGGTGTGGAAAGTCTTGGGAGAGACGGGTATAGCATGACTCACATACCTTTTCAACAGGATTTTGAAAACGAAAAAGATGCCAAATGAGTGGCGAAAGAGCACTTTGGTGCCTATCTACAAGAATAAGGGCGACATACAAAATTGCATAAACTATAGGGGCATTAAGCTAATGAGTTATACAATGAAGCTCTGGGAGAGAGTCATTGAGCTTAGATTGAGGCAAGAGACACAGCTTTCGGACAACCAATTCGGGTTCATGCTAGGGCGCTCAACCATGGAGGCAATCCATCTCTTACGAAGATTGATAAAAAGATATAGAGATAGGAAAAATGATTTACACAGTCTTTATAGATTTGGAAAAAGCGTATGATAGGGTCCCAAGAGATATTCTTTGGAGGATTTTAGAGAAGAAAGAAGTACGAGTAGCATATATCCAAGCTATAAAGGATATTATGATAGAGCAAAAACTGCCGTAAAAACTCATGAATGACAAATCTAAAGCTTGCCCATAACTGTTGGGTTACATTAAGGCTCATCCTTATGTCCTTACCTTTCTGCATTGGTAATGGATGAGTTAACTGGACATATTCAAGATGATATTCCTTGGTAAATGCTTTTCGCAGACGATATAGTGTTGATAGATGAAACTCAGGAATGGGTAAATGCGAAGCTTAACCTTTGAAGAGAAGTGTTGGAATCTAAAGGTCTTCGCCTATGCCGATCAAAGACAAAATATATGGAGTGCAAGTTCAGCGCAAATGGAGGCCAAAATGAGTTAGGGGTGAGGATCGGAGATCGGGAAGTACCAAAGAGCGACCGCTTTTGCTACCTAAGATCTATCTTGCAAAAGAACAGAGAATTGGATGGAGACCTCAACCATAGAATACAAGTTAGATGGATAAAGTAGAAGAGTATCCGACGTGTTGTGTGACCGCTGTATGCCACTGAGCTCAAGGGAAAATTTTAAAGGACGGCAATAAGGTCGGCAATGCTGTATGGCACGGAATGTTAGGCGGTGAAGCATCAACACGTACATAAAATAGGTGTAGCGGAGATGAGGATGCTTCGTTGGATGTGTGGACACACAAGAAAGGATAAGATTAGAAATGAGGATATCCGAGGTAAAATAGGAGTAGCCGAAATTGAAGAAAAGATGAGAGAAATCGGTTATGGTGGTTTGGACATGTGCAAAGAAGGCTTCCAGACACTGGTTAGAAGATGCGACTAAGAGACAGAGGTTTAGGGTCAAAGGGGTAGAGGAAGACCTAGGAAAACTTTGGAAGAGACTCTAAGAAAATGAATACTTGGATCTAACGGAGGACATGACATAGAATCGAGCGCAATGGCGTTCTAGGATTCATATAGCCAACCCCACTCAGTGGAAAAAGGCTTTGTTGTTGTTGTTGATTGTTTTAGAGAAAAAAAAGGGGTGCACGAATTCTTCTCCTAAAAGGACTAGGAAAGAATCTTAGTTTCCTTATTCATTTTAGATTAGAAATCGTAGAAGTCTATTTGAAATTGGAAAAAAGTCTAATTTCCTATTCCACTTAGAATAGAAATCATAATCTATAAAGGACATGTAAACTGCACCCTATGCCTATAATAGGGTGTGGTAAAGCTTAAATTTGGGAGAGAAAAAACAATGACAGCCGAGACAAGAGAGAGAGATTAATTCTAGGGTTTTGCAAAAGTTCTGTAATTGTCTATTATTAATAAAAGGAGAGGTGATTTCTCTACCTAGACCTAGAGAAATCACAACTGGATGTAGGTAAAAGTTCTACCGAACCAGTATAAGTCTTGTGTGTTTCTAAGTTTTCTATATTTGCTCGTTTAGACTATTGTCATTGGTTACATTAAAGAGCAAGGTCTAGTGTGCAGTTTTTTCAACAATTGGTATCAAGAGCTAAGTTCAAGGTGTTCTATGATGTCAAAAGGGAAGATGAATGCGGATCTTGGACCTGCATTAAAGCCCTTTGACGGCAATAATGACTTCACGGACTGGCAAAGGATGATGAAGAACGTACTGATACAGTAGGATTTGGATGATGCACTCGATGGTGAGAAGCCGACAAACATGACAGCAGCAGCATGGACTAAGGTTGTCAAGAAGGCCAAGAGTTCCATTGAGATCCATCTCATAAGACCAGTTCGGTCACACATCATCAAAAAGATGACTGCCCAGGAAGGATGGGAAAAGTTGGAGAATGTTTATATGGGCAAAATCGTGTCCAATAAATTTTTTCTAAAAGATGAACTATTCGGGCTTCGACTAGAAGGAGGTGATATTGAAGATCACATATGCACGTTCCAGAATTACACAGCTAATCTTCAGAAGGTCGAAGAAACTTACAAAGATGATATGGCTATCATCTTGCTAAGGTCTCTACTTTCGTCTTTCAAGCACTTTTGAACAACTCTAACATTTGAAAAAGAGTCCCAGAAGCTTGAAGACGTAATTCAAGCTCTTCAATCATATGCTAAACTGGATGATATAACTGAAAGCTCTCAAGGCCTTTATGGAGAGGGGGCGGGAAAAGACAAAGGAAGAGAAAACCGGCAACAGAGGTAGGTCAAAATCCAAGAAGAAAAAAGAAAAGAAGGAAGGTTGCTTTGAATGTGGTTCACTTGATCATTGGAAAAAGAACTGCAAGATTTGGAAAGAGAAGAAAGCCAAGATGGAAGGAAGCTTAGGTTCAGCTAGTGTAGTCACCGAGCATGAGAGTGACAAGGAGCGTCTTTTAGTAATATCAGGCTCCAAGGCTTTCACAAATTGGATTTTGGATATCGGATGCACTTTTCATATGTGTGCAATAAGAGAAATGTTTGATACTTACAGGGAAGCCAGTAACGGGGAAGTCTTAATGGGGGACGATTCTTCATGTCCTGGTAATGCGAGGTGACCTACAACCCAATAAGTTGTATAAGTTAATTGGGACCACTATAGTCGGGGGAGTAGCTATCTCTGTAAATCAGAGTATAGAAGACAAGATTGAACTCTGACATCATAGGCTCGGGCACATAAGCCAGAAAAGGTTGCAAGAATTACACAAGCAAGGCCTGTTGGAAGGCGTGTCATCTTGCAAATTGGACTTTTGTGAATATTGTGTTCTTGGAAAGCAAAGAAAGGTATCATTCGCAAGTAGCAGTGCAGATAACCGAAGGAGCAACTCAGCTATATTCACTCAGACGTTTGGGGCCTTGCACCAACTAAATCAAATGGTGGAGCTAGGTATTTTGTTACTTTCATGGATGATTTTTTTCTGGGAAGGTTTGGGTTTATTTCATAAAGCAGAAATCCGAGGTTTTTGTAAAGTTCAAGGAATGGAAAACAAAAACCGAGAATAAAATTGGCAGAAAGATCCAAGTACCTCATAAGTGACAATGGATGTGAATATACAAGTAATGAGTTTACTGATTACTGCAAGCAGGAAGGCATCATAAGGCACTTCACAGTAAAGAAGAATCCCCAACAAAATGGAGCTGCTGAGAGGATGAACCGAACTCTCATAGAGAGAGGAGCATGCGATTTCATGTAGGATTGCCTGATAGTTTTTAGGCAGAGGCTATTAATCATGCAAGTTATTTGATTAACAGATCACCATCTACAGTTCTCGATTTTAAGAGTGCAGAAAATGTATGGTTTGAGAAGCCGATGGACTATTCCAAGCTTAGGGTGTTCGGCTATAGTGCTTATGCACATATTCCAAGTGATGAAAGGTCCAAGCTCAAACCGAAGTCTACACATTGCATACTCTTAGGTTTTGAGAAAGGAGTGAAGGGTTTCAAGCTTTGGGATATCAACAAGAAAAGGTTGTCAGCCGAGATGTTGTCTTCGATGAGACAACCATGCCTCTGAATGAAGTCGAGAGCAGTAAGGAGAAGGACAATGTTGAAATTGAAGCAACAAAGAATCCGTTAATTAGTTGAGATGAAGAAGCTCAGGTGGAGCAAACCGAGCAAGAAGCCGAATCTGTGGTTTTAAGGAAGAAGAGCATCAACATGGTTCACCAGTTAGGAATCAGGTGGAGCAAGAAACAGGGCAAATTGAAGGCGCTCCAATCCGCTTGATATCCCAAAGGGTTCGAACTCCAACCAACAATCCACCTGCATTCCGGAGATACATAGCACTGGACAAACCTAATCGAAACAAGAAGAAACCTGATAGGTTTAGGTTTGACCAAAGAAATGGAGTCTCTTAACATTAGTCAAGGAGATTCGACTACTTATCGAGAGGCAAGTGATGAGCAAGATAGTTGGATAAGTGCTATGATAGAAGAAATTGAGTCTTTACAAGAACTCTGTTTGGGAGTTGGTTCCTAAGCCCAAAGACAAAAAGCTAGTTGGATGCAAGTGGGTATTTAGGAAAAAGGAAGGACTACATGAACAAGATGCTGTGAGATTCAAAGCAAGGCTCGTGGCTAAGGGGTACTCACAAAACGAAGAGGTGAATTATGATGAGATCTTTTCACCTGTAGTCAAGTATACTTCTATCAGATTGCTTTTAGCAATGGCAGCTCAGAATGACATGGAGATTGAGTAGATGGATGTGAAAATAGCATTTCTTCATGGGGATCTAGAGGAGATGATTTTCATGGCTCAACCAGAAGGGTTTGTTGAATATGGGAAAGAGAACCTAGTATGTCAGCTAAGGAAGTCCCTCTATGGCTTGAAACAGTCTCCAAGGCAGTGGTACAAGAGGTTTGATTCCTTCATGCTGAAAATCAATTTTAAAAAAAGTTTATATGACTGTTGCGTATACTATCATGTGTTCCAAGATGGGGTGATCATATTACTATTGCTATATGTGGATGACATGCTAATTGCTTGTCAAGACAAGTCTAGAATTCAAGACTTGAAGAAGATGTTGAGCGAGGAGTTTAACATGAAGGATCTAGGTGCTGCACATAAGATCCTTGGCATGGAAATTCAGAGAGATAGGATCGCTGGAAGGATCTGGATATCACAAGCCAAGTATATTCAAAAGGTTCTTGAGAAGTTCAACATGCAAGAAGCAAAGGTAGTTTCAACTCCTTTGGCGGCTCACTTCAAGTTAAGTGGGCAACAGTGTCATAAGTCTGAGGAAGAGCAACAAGTAATGGAGAAGGTGCCTTATGCGAATGTCGTGGGCTGCCTTATGCATGCAATGGTATGCACACGTCCCGACATAGCTCAAGCAATCAGTGTCGTTTCCAGATAATTGGCAAATCCAGGAAAGCAACATTGGGATGCAGTCAAGTGGATTTTGCGTTATTTGAAGGGTTCTTGGCGAGAAAGGATTATGTTTGAGAAGCAAAAAGAAAATGCAAGGGTGTTAGGATATATGGATGCCGATTATGCAGGGGACTTGGACAAGAGAAGGTCAACTTCTGGTTATGTGTTTACATGCATAGGAGGACCAATCAGTTGGAGGGCACTACTGCAACCAGCTACAACTTTGTTGACCATAGAGGCAGAGTATATTGTATTGGCCGAAACTGGAAAGGAAGCAGTTTGGCTTAGTGGCTTGGTAAGTCAAATGGGAATCACTCAACATTGTGTGAAGCTGAAGTGTGATAGTCAGTGCCATTCACTTGGCAAAGAATCAGGTTTTTTTCTGGAAGATCAAAGCACATTGAAGCAAGGTATCACATAATTAGAGATTGGGTGGAGTCTTAAGGAGATTTGGATTGAAAAGATTCATACGGATGACAATGCCGCAAATTTTCTTACAAAGATAGTGCCAGCCAAGAAGTTCAAGCATTGCTTGAACTCGATCGATCTCGTTGATTGATTAAAGTGGAGCACCTCCTCACTTGAGGTGCAATGAGGCAAGAAGAAGATTGCCAAGGTGAAGACTCTTGAAGATTTCCAGAGCTGCTTCAAGAAGGTTCAAAGATAGTATGGTGTGCAACGATCAAGACTTGATTTGACTCACCAAGGTGGAGATTGTTAGGTTTTTTGGCTCGTCAATTAGTGTCCTTTTCTGTTTAGGATTGTTTTAGGGAAAAAAAAGGGGCGCACCGATTCTTCTCCTACAAGGACTAGGAAAGAATCTTAGTTTCCTTACTCAATTTAGATTAGAAATCCTCGAATTCTATTTGGAATTGGAAAGGCAGTCTAATTTCTTATTCCACTTAGAATAGGAATTATAATCTGTAAAGGACATGTAAATTGCACCCTATTCCTATAAATAGAGTGCAGTAAGGCATAAATCTGGGAGAGAAAAAACAGTGACAGCCGAGACAAGAGAGAGAGATTAGTTCTAGGGTTTTGAAAAAGTTCTAGAATTCTCTATTATTAATCAATGGAGTGGTGATTTCTCTACCTAGAGAAATCACAACTGGACGTAGGCAAAAAGTTTTGCCGAACCAGTACAAGTCTTGTGTGTTTCTAAGTTTTCTATATTTGCTAGTTAAGTCTATTGTCGTTGGTTACATTAAAAAACAAGGTGTAGTGTGCGGTTTTTTCAACAGCATGTACAGAAAGCACAAGTCAAAGGGCATCAAACATATCTTCAAACAAATTTTACTAGATTTTAAATGGTAGACTGCCATTACACTGATTTGGTAGAAATATACTTGATGGAATATGCATAGGGGCACAGCTCATGAAATGCTAGTAGACTGCCATTACACGATTTGGTAGAATTATACTTGACGGAATAACCTAAGAGTGTTTAGTCTAATGGTCAGGCCCTTGGTTTGCTACCAAGTGGTCTGGGGAGTTTCTTACTTCCCAAATGTTGTGGGGTCAGGCGGCGGGGGTTTGGTGGGGGGGGGGGGGACTTTATGGAATATGCATAGGGGCACAACTCATGAAATGCTCTCCGATGCACCAGCACTTTCCCAAGAGACAATGGCCCCATGTATGTACATGTATAATCTAAAGTATTATTTATTTTGTCAGAAACAACTTGGACACTACAGGATCATAATGCTAGAACATTCCAAACACAAGAAATTTGTTGGGTTTTTTCCAGCCTATGATAAGTTGTCCTAAGTCTATTGGGAATTAATAGTCTTAGAGGATTAAATTGTTTTCCCAATTTGAGTTGTTTATCCAATTGGAGTTAGTTTCTCAATTGGAGTAGGTTTTATAACTAGTTTCCAATTAGGATTTATAATCCTTATTGAAGAAGACCTTTATTATGTCTATATAAAGGGGCTAGTGTACTAGTTTTGTATAGGAAGGGAGCAAAACAATAAATTGTATACCACTCAAGGGATTAGAGTGAGAGAATATTGTAAAGTGTGAGAAAAGAAAAGAGTATTTCTTGTTCTTGTTCTTTCAGGTTTTTCGTCAAGTCCTAGTTCTAGAGATTTGACAAAGATTATTGGTTGTACTCATTATTGATATAGTGAAAGATTGTTGTTGCTGTCCCGTGGACATAGGCACACATTGCCGAACCATGTAAATTCTTGGTGTTATTTATCTTGGTTATTTGTTTTTCGATTTCCGGAGTTTGTTCTATTTTTCTCATTCTTAAACACGATATTCTCAACAAGAAGTGCATCTTTTAATGAACTTTAATTCTTTGTATGACTTGTATTTTAATGTGCTATTTATATTCAAATCATAGGGTTTTTGGTACAACTTACTACATCTTGACTCATACGTATGTAACTATTTATGCATGTCTTTGCCTCTCGTATAATTTCTTTGGAAACTCTGGTGTTTCCCATGTCGAATCAATCAAATCATTTCTCATGTCACATGTTTATGTCCATGATTGGCCAACACAAACCAAGGTAAATTCCAGAAATAAACAAGTGTTGTCCAGGGCACACCTTTCCACACAGTTCTCTTTGAAAATGCCACATTCGCATAAATCTTCAAATTGCAGCAATCCTTTGATACATCAGGATCTCTCTCAATGTCCCAAAATCCCTGAAATGAAAAAAATATATATGAGATAAATTGAGTTCTATTTTGTCTACAACAGCCAAGGTTTAGAAAGGTAATCAATAAATTTGTAAGAAAGATATATATAATACATGTATGGTGGAATTATGAAATTGGATGAAATGTAGCTTGTACCTCAACACGGAAATAATCTCCATAAGGCACATCGTTGATTTCTTGTGATGTCTCAATAACTAAGTGGCTGGCAAAAGTCAAAGTTAATGTGTCATGAAAATAACAGACATTCTTGAGATGAAAGCAAAGTGTGGACTGCATAAATTTGTTAGATTATTTACAGTTCATAATACATCCCAGCCAAAACAAGATTTGCAAATGTACGATCTCAATTTGACATGGCACCTAAGTTAATCTGTCATCCCTTCCTCACAATATAATCACAATCTATGCAAACCAATTCAAGAAACATTCAAAAATGGCATTATAAACACTAATATCAGCAACCTGTTTCTGTGAACCCGAAATTTCTGGAGCTCCTGGCAGCTGCCAAATTTTGCCCCTTTATGACAACAAAAACATTTTTTAAAACAGACTGAAACATATAATAGAACCAACCAACAAAGCATGTAGGTCCACATGAGAGATTCATAAAGTAAATGATAAAACTAAAAACATGGGCATACCAAAATAAATTTTTATTGGGTGCTGAAAGGAAACATCACGGGAAAACCCAAATTTATCATGAGGATTCCATGGAGTACACTTCAACTCTGAAAAGGCATAAAAACATACAGATTAGAAACTTAAAAACAAAATAATAATAAAAAGACTTTGCCTCAAAATTCTAGAACCATCAAGAAACCTGAATTATGCACTAAATACAGGGATTCATCAAAGCTCCAGGAATTTACCTTTATCTCCACAACTTCTATGAAATGATTCTGTGAACACATCATCAGAGAAAAATAAACTAAAGAAATCTTCAACCTTTATCTGCACTTCACAGATTGGATGTTAATTTTCAAACTAACTTTTCCATAATGGAAACAGTATTTGAAATGACAAAAATAAATAAAAATAATAATGGCAGAATGTAAAAGATGCTAATATATTCTCCTCCTGAAGCTTTGTTGTACTTCACAAACCTACCCTCTTGTTTTTTAAGTACACATTTAAATATAATAGGAATGCTTCTTTCTTACTCTTCCCCCCAACATACAGTCATATATGACGTCAAAACTAGATTCCATTATCTCAGAAACTAGATTCCATTATCTCAGAAAAAGAAGAGAGCGGGAGGGGGGCGGGGGCGGGGGCGGGGGAATGCAGGTAAAATGTCATGCAGACATCAAACTATACATGGATTGGAGGGTACTGCAACTATACCAATCTTTAAGGGAGAAGAATGTACTTAGCATACATTCAAATATAATTATTCAGAGAAAGAAAAGAAAATTACCGGAAACTGTGACTCTGCAACCTTTGTATAACACTCTGGAACTGCATGTCAAAAATAACCAGCTCAGCTAACAAGACATAACCAGAATTGATGGATTCAATACGCTCAAACAATGAAACTTGAAGAAGAGAAAATATAGAAGCATCAATTAAATTACCAAAACCTAGTAGCCAATCAACTCAGATATACACATGCTTTAGCAAGATTTGAACCCATGACCAACTTCACCCCCACCTACCCTTTTAGAAATTAAACAAAAGGCTAGGGACATTTGTATGTATAACTGTGTCATACAGAAATTCATCCACTGATCAAATGTTTCATGCATATCCCATCCCATTAAGACCCCAAATATTTCATGCTTCTAGAAAGAGATGGAAGTGGTGAGGTGAAACTGTATTGCACAGGGACATAGCACAACAAAGACAATTATAACACCCAGAGGAATCCAAGTTTGATCCCCAATCATCCCTGACAAATGAAGTAACATTAGCAATGATTGTAGATTGTACAATAAACTCACCATTTGGAGCATCAGAGTTTTCCTCTTTCCAGATCAAAGTATCTTTCGAACATGAAGGGTCACTATTCTGAGCTGGTTCTAAATCCTCTTTTACAATATCGTGTTGCTCTGGAATTGATGTCAATGCAGAGTCGTCTACAACACTGGATGCAAGCTTAGAGTCTTGTGAAACATGAATATCCCTGTTCCTGGTCCAGGTTTATTCAATATACAAGGACGAGTCACAATTACAAAACATCATATACCAGAATAAAATATTAAAGATATTTCTGAGAAGTACCTGTCAGTGGATTCCAATTCATTAACTAAGAATTGGGAACTTTCCACCTTTTCAATTCCAACCCCATTCTCTTGGCTGCCAGTCTCAGATAACAAATCCTGAGAGAAAATTGCAGATAAGAGGGAGGAGGAAGAAAAAGTCAAGATGAGATCTTTTGAGTGAAGCACTCATATACTGTAATATGTTGACGTCAAACTGAAGGCAAAAGACTGATCATGCATCATAGGAAATTTACATGTTCTTGTAACTATTAGTTAAGTCTTTCCATTTTCTTGCAACTATGCTTTCACACTATCATATGATTTTAAGAATAGTAATTAGGCCTTCACATTTTCCTGAACTAGTATATACCAAGATGAACAGAATAATTCAGCAGCCCTCACTAGAACTTCAATTAGAAAACAACTTATGTCCAGTTATCTATGGTTACATTTCCTGTTAAATCTATAAAGAAAACAAAAATGAGTTGTACACATAAATGAAATCTTCTTTCATGAAATTCTGTATAAGTAAAAAAAGAAGTTATGAATTAATCCACTTAAAGAAATGAATCTATCACTGCCAACTGTAATAAAAAATAAATTAGACACCTGTTCTCTAAACTCTTTGCCACCATCGACAAATTGCAACCATCCATCATTTATTATCTTAAGTGCTTCGTCGCGAGACAGAAAGGATGCAAAGAAGTACTGCCAAAACAGTAAGTGGTGTAAGATATTGCTGATACTGAAATGACATTAAAAGGGCAAGGGGTTTGCAAGATATCGTTGCTGATACTGAAATGACATTAAAAGGGGTAAGGGGTTAACAAGATATCACCAGGACAAAGTAAACATCAGATTTAGCATTACCTTCTTGCTTCCAGCAAAAATTTCTATGGCATTAGGGAAGATCCCTGCTGTCTTTGCTCTTCGTACACTTGTGACTTCTTGGAATGGAATTATTTTCTGAAGGGGAATTTACATTTAATACATAATGATATTTTTTAAAGTCCAAACCAAAATGAAAACATAATTTTAATAATTGTACACATAAAGTGAGCTTAAATCTCCTGAAACAATGTATGGAACCATCTGGACCACTCCTCATTACGAATGAATCAACCAATGTCCTAGAAACACAACTGGAAAAAGAACTCCCCACCTAATGTCCTAGGAGAAACTTAAGGACAACATTCAACCAAAAAAGAAGTTGAGATCTATTTGGATCATATCTCCAATATGTCTACAACTTCTTAAACAATCTCTTGAACCATACATTATTCAGAGCCTTCCTGCCTTCAACCCTCAAGAACTGCCATAGCAACAAAGTTCCACCTACTCCAGTAGACCGTGTAAGATATCAAAGGAAAGAAGCACTAGGAGAGTCTAGGTCATCTTTAGTGTGACAAGGTTAAACCTAAAAAGTATTAAAAGCTTTATATCAAGTAGAGATCTTCTCAGATAATATCTTTTAAGGGAGCTGATTTTCACAAACCCTTTTTAACTTCTCACACACCCCTCTTGATTTCTGGCCATCATTTTGAATAAATCAAACAGAAATAACAACAGGATTAAACAAGGGTGTGTGCTTATCATTTCCCTCTTTTTAATAGGTGGGCTACACCCTAAAAAGTTTGCAATGGCTGAATTCTTTGGATTTAAAGGCTACTTATAGATGACTAAGCAAATCCTATCCATCGAGGACACTAGGGGGGATCCATGTATAGAATTGTAGACCTTCATCTGCGTCCAAAAACTCAAGTTCTAAATCTAATCGAAACCTACAATATAAAAGGCTTGCTGTATCAATTCCAATTAACTTTATGCTTCAGTATCAAAACCCATAAAGTTCCCCAAAATTTTTCTGTTTTAACACCACATAATTCTCCATACTTAGCTTCTTTCTTTTTTATATCAAAGGCTGGCAAAATTTGGAATATTATTATCAGTTTTGATTACTGTGTGATTCCTGAAGCCCCTTTAAACATAGAATTAATAATTAATTAACTCAGCAACAACAACAACAACAAAGCCTTTTCCCACTAAGTGGGGTCGGCTATGTGAATCCTAGAACGCCATTGCGCTCGGTTTTGTGTATTAGTGCACAATCAATGCATGAACAAGATTTGTTGAATTTATATATAAAATTGCTAGAAAAAAGGAAGATGAAATTTCAGCATAAGGAGGCTAAAGTTAGCAAAGAAAAGAATATAAGATGCATAGCACTTAATTTGCAACAATTGTAAATTTATTATAATAGGACAAAGTTCAGGACACAAATTGAATATCATACCTTTGTCTCAAATCCAAATATATTTGAGTAAAAGCAAATATAATGAACAAACAGGTACATATGACCCTACAAGAAACATGTAATGAGTTAGCAACGCGTTAAAAACGATGTTCAATCAAGAAGTAAAAAGAAAAGTTATAATTTTCGACAAAATCAAATTTTCATCATGAACCAAAACAAAGAGTATGGTAATGCATTAACCTACTACCTAAACAATGAGAAGCAGTACATCAGTTTTAACTATAAGACCTGACATAAAACTTAATTTCTAAATAATAACCTATAGAACGTATAAAATGAACCTGAATAAGTATGTTCTCTTGGAATGCACAGTTGAAATCTTCGATGAGGACCTAAAGAAAACAACAAAAAAAAGTACAGGAAAAAAAGAGAAAATGTCAAAGATACACTCAAATAACATAAAAGTAGAGGTTCAACTATATGTATGCATGGATGAGAGGGAGGGAGGGAGGGAGGGAGGGAGGGAGGGAGAGAGGGAGAGAGAACTTCCTCTACTTAACATCACACTAAATGCTCAACAACTATAACTATTTGAATCAACATGTAAAGGCATGTTCCTCCTAGCATCAACATATACCACTAGTGGACATTGTACACTTTGTCACACAAACGATTAAATGTCATCCAAAAGTCAATAATGTCTGTGTTAATGCATCCTATGACCCAGTCTACCTTTTTAAGAAGTAAAATATAGAATAAACTGTAGTAGTCCTTTCAATTACAAACTTAATACTCAAGGATAAAGTGAAGATATCCGAGGAAAAACAGGCATTTTACCTCCTATCATTCACTGCAATGCCTAACAGGCCAAATATTGCTCCCAGGCTAACTACTCACATTATAATTCCTGCATAAATGGATTTTATTCATACCTTATGGCATAGTTCAGCAATTAAGTTTTTCTTCAAAATATTTTGACCGGTTCTAAATAATTCATCAGAAAAATCGGATCATGTTCATATGTGTCGTACTCATTAAAATGAAATCACGTGATGAGTGTAACACAACAATGATTTGACATATATGAACTAAATGTCCTGACAAAAGACTCCTTAGCCGCATTTAACAGGTATTTTAGCCATGATGATGCTACTTATATAAGACAACCAGTAAAACATAGTACAAAAAAGAATTTGGTACTCAGCTCTGTGTCTCATTTCTCCACCAATGCATTTGGGAAAGAGAACAGACTCTTGAATTTTAACAAAGTTCAAAAACTTGATGCATATCTCAATGCCAAAAGTAGATTAGTGCTGCCAATCACATCCTATTTCTAATTAGCTAACCACCCAATAAAGATTATTCTAACTTTCACGACAGTAAGACTAAATTAGGGTGGAGAAACAACCCTGCAAAATATGAAAGTTAAATAAGAAACCTACTGAATTGTAGAGCATTAAAAATCAACCCAAAAGGGTGGAAAAAATAGTGTATATCAAGTTGGTATTTAGGGAAAAAGATTCTTAGTTCTTTGAAAATGAGGTACAACCTGCTAAAAATTTAAGGACTTGTGGTACTTGCCATGACTTCCAAGTTAAACTTTACAGTATAATATAATATATAACATAGTATATCATGTGCAATGCTTGAACGAAGAGGCTGAAGTTTGATCAATTATGTTAGATGGGTGATGGATCCTTCTATCAGGACTGATGCTCAAGTACCTTCCTCTCTATTATTATTATTTAAGTCAGTACACTGTTGAGTTTTAACTCTAGCAAACTTACGGTACCTAAATACATAACCTTTTTCTTACTAATCAGAGGTTCAACATTTCTTCTCCGAGAACAGCCTCAAGGATATTACTTTTCCGCTATAGTCCGATCACAATTGCTCTTTGATCTTCCCTAAATCAGTTAACTCTCAAATAGAAAATCTGTCAGTTCACCATTGTTATTCCTAGAAATGTATCAAACCTCTAAACAGTTTTGCATTGCTAGATAAGCACAAGATTTGCTCCGAGTTTGGTTGACAGACACGATTACTTTAAGTCCCAGGATGGTAACATCCATACTTTACTTTCCGTTTCTAAATCAATCAAAACGAAAAAACACAAATGAAAGGGGAAAAAACACTTTGAATAAAACCCGAAATTATATTCACTCACTTCTTCGGGCGGAAGGCGAAACAACTGGCGATACTCTTCACTCCTCAATGATGCTGCGGACTGGAATATAAAAGAAAAAAAATAAAACAATAATCCCAATTTTCCTCAATTTATACTAAAAAAAAATCATTTCTTCAGTAAACAAGTCTAAATTCATTTTTCAAAAAAAAATTGCACTAATTTCTTCTTCCTAAGTTGAAATGCAGCAATTAACTAACAAATACTCAAGAATTTTAAGTGAGATTTGTGTTTTCGAACTGGGAGGCCAAAATTACGAACTTTCCCGAACCACAATACAAGTAAATAAGCTACGAGTGTATGATCGGGAATGACCAGATCGGCGGTGGGAGAAGAATTGCGAGTCTCGCTGCGATTGGGCGTGTCGGCGGAGCAAGAGAGAAGCGGCGAGGGCGAGCGTTCAGCTTCGGAGGGGGCGTCGGTGGAGAGCCTGGACGGCGACGGCGAGGGATCCTTGATCGGGTTCTGCGGAGGAGCTTCGATCCTCTCCGGGCTCGCGGTGGCCACGGCCATGTGTGATACGTTTCGGGTCGGGTTTTCGGGTTCGGGGCGAAGGGGAAGGAGAAGTGGACCTTCTAATTTTGGTTGGGGGAAAAAGCGTCGGTTAGGTTGCTGTGTTGTGGTTGTGGGGGTGGGAGTTGTAGTCGACCTCACTCTTTGAAAACGAGGGAAAGTCCAGAGGCGGTCAGTATGGGGTCAGTCGTCCGACGTTGACGTTTTTCCACGTGGCATCTCGAAATTGAATAATGAGCTAATTACAATGCACGCTGGGTTCGTGGTGAGTTTATGATTGGATCGGATAGTCGGTACGTAATGACAAAATTACGGTAGACAAAATTAATCTTTATATTGGTATTACGTTAAAGTAATATTTTTTAATAGGTAAATGAAAAACTTTTATGTTTTAAGTATTATAAATGACAAGTTTATTATTTAATTGAATTGTGAAGCTAAGTCTAATTTTTTCTTTTCAATATCGCTGTCTGAAAAAATAGATGTCTAATACTCTAATAAAGTCATCTCCAATACATCGAAAAATTTAAAAAGAAAATCTTTAGAAAACTTTTTTTTTTCACAAACGATATTAGTTATACTAAATGAGAGGGGGTGATCTTTAGAAGACCATCTTCAATGCAAAATACTTTAACACTTATAGTTTTTTTTTTTAACAAACAATATTATCTACACTAAGGGATGGAGTAGTAGACTAAACATCACAATGAGTTAATAATAATATAGTTCAAGTTCGAATTTGACCGTTAAATTTAATTTCCAAAATCATTTAGATCTTTTATTTTCACATTTATTCTCACATATTCAATGCTAAGCAGAATTGAAAACATTTCTTATGTTTCCATTCGAATTAAAACTCAACTTAAGATTTAATTCATTTATGTGCACGTCCTTATTTAATAATACATTTTCAAATGTTATTAATCTCTTTTTGAAAGTGACCCAAAGCATTTTAGACGTGGAGATATCCTTATCAATCAGGCTGCTTCCGTTTCTTCGTTTTTTATTTTTCGAACCGACGTTTCAGTATTAGTGGTTCTTTTAATTTTTTGAAGAAAAATTAGAGCATCTTCAAAGAATATGTCAAATATAGTATGTTAAAATTTTATTTAATGGCTAATGTGGCAACTTGAATACAAGTATTAAATTCTATTCTTTTCCAATAGATATGGCAAATATTTATTTTATTATTTCATTGGGCCTAGAGTTACATTAACTATCAAAAAATAATCAAAATTAGTTTTAGTTTTTATTCTATTGGTTGTTAATGCGATCCATACATTAAAAATTAAATTAAATATATTTGACTCCTTTGTTTGTTGTCAAAAAATGCAACTAAAAATGAGTCAAATGACTCACATGCCACATCATATATGGCACATCTATTGAAGAACACTTAAATATCTTTTAATCTTATTTGGCATATTTGACATCTCCTTTGGAAATGGTCTTAGTGATACACCCCGATTCGGAATGTCCATTAGGACCCCGAATCGAGATGTGATGGCCGACACTTGGAATGTGACGAAGCCATAAAATGTGATAATGTATAAAATGTGAAAAAATTCATATGTACACGAGTGTGGGGTGAGCGGGTCTGGACCCATTTCACGCGTGGTACAGAGCATAAGTAAAGTACAGTAAGGTAAGATAATAATTATATCATCAAAAGAAGCCACCTACACTTTTAATCATATTTAGCATATTTGACATCTCCTTTGGAGATGGTCTTAGATTCCGGTTTAGTGGTTCTCTTAATTTTTTAAAGAAGAAATTAGATTTCGATCTTTGATCACCAATTCTCTCTTATATCACCTATTATCACGGTCAAAATAATTGAAGATCATGGTAACTGAAACTCTGAGATTTCAGTCACCCAATTCAAGTTACTCCATTTCTAATTTATACGTTTGCATTCGAATTCATCAATATTATTGGAGGATAAAATCCGATTTCGACTCACCCATACCGATCATCCAAATAGATGGTGTTATGTAAGACAAGCCTATGATGGTTAGACTAAAGGGTAAAGCTCACAAAGATCATGAGCCATGTGTCCTGACCCTCACTAGAGCATGAGAAGGAGAACATGTGGAAGGAGGTAAAAAACTACCTCCACTACGGAAGAGGGAGCGAGGGAGCGAGGGACAAGTAGCGGTATTTGCTTCCCAAGCATTAAACCTCTATACGAATTTAATTGATTGAGTTGAGCATCACAATACTTCCACCTCCACCTAAATGAAGCTTCAGAAAGAAAGCAATCAGGGTCGCCTCTCAACAAGGGATTCAACAAATGTGCGGATTACAGTCAACAGATATGTGGAGAAATTTCCACGTGGCATCTCGAAATTGAATAATGAGCTAATTACAATGCACGCTGGGTTCCTGGTGTGTTTATGATTGGATCGCAACGGATAGTCGATACGTAATGACAAAATTACGGTAGAAAAAATTAATCTTTATATTGGTATTACGTTAAAGTAATATTTTTTAATAGGTAAATGAAAAACTTTTATGTTTTAAGTATTATAAATGACAAGTTTATTATTTAATTGAATTGTGAAGCTAAGTCTAATTTTTTCTTTTCAATATCGTTGTCTGAAAAAATAGATGTCGAATACGCTAATAAAGTAATCTCCAATACATCGAAAAATTTAAAAAGAAAATCTTTAGAAAACCTTCTTTTTTTTTTTTTACAAACAATATTAGCTATACTAAAGGAGAGGAGGTGATCTTTAAAATATCATCTTCAATGCAAAATACTTTAACACTTAGGGGGTGTAGTCAAACTTGGATTTGAGAGGATTTTAAACTTTAAAATCATGGTGTAGTCAATTAAAAGATTTTAAAGGATTTTAGAATCCATTAAAATCTAGGTGTAGTCAATTAAAAGATTTTAAAGGATTTTAGAATCCATCCAAATCTAAGTGTATTAAAAAAAATTAAGATTTTGGAAGATTTCAATAAGTTGTGGTTTTTGTGGGATTTGAAAGCAAAAAGTATGTATAACCAAAACTAAAAAGAATCCAACCTTACCCCCTATGATTTCAAATCCTTCCCCTACAATCCACCACAATCCATTCAAATTCTTTAAAATCCATATGAATTTTGTAGGAGTTTTTAATCCTCTTAAATCCTATCAAATCTATCAGTTTTAAAATCCTTTAAAATCCTTTAAAATCCTTTAAAATCTTAGGGGGTGTAGTCAAACTAAGATTTTAAAAGATTTTAAAAGTGATAGATTTGATAAGATTTAAGATGATTAAAGACTCTTACAAAATTCATATAGATTTTAAAGAATTTGAATGAATTGTGGTGGATTGTGGGGGAAGGATTTGAAATCCTAGGGGTGAGGTTGGATTCTTTTTAGTTTTGGTTATATATAGTTTTTGCTTTCAAATCCCACAAAATCCACAACTTTTTAAAATCCTTTAAAATCTTAATTTTTTTAATACACTTAGATTTGGATGAATTCTAAAATCCTTTAAAATCTTTTAATTGACTATACCTAGATTTGAATGGATTCTAAAATTCTTTAAAATCTTTTAATTGACTACATTAGGATTTTAAAGTCTTTTAAAATCCTCTCAAATCCAAGTTTGACTACACCCCCTTATAGTTTTTTTTTTTAACAAACAATATTATCTACACTAAGGGATAGAATAGTAGACTAAACATCATAATAAGTTAATAATAATGTGGTTCAGATTCGTATTTGACCGTTAAATTTAATTTCCAAAATTATTTAGATCTTTTATTTTCACATTTATTCTCACATATTCAATGCTAAGTAGAATTGAAAACATTTCTTATGTTTCCATTCGAATTAAAACTCAGCTTAAGATTTAATTCATTTATGCGCAAGTCCTTATTTAATAATACATTTTCAAATGTTATTAATCTCTTTTTGAAAGTGACCCAAAAGCATAGACGTGGAGATATCCTTATCAATCAAGCTGCTTCCGTTTCTACGGTTTTCTTTTTCGAACCGACGTTTCAGTATAGTGGTTCTTTTAATTTTTTTTAAAGGAAAAATTAGAGCATTTTTAAAAGAAGATGTCAAATATAGTATGTTAAAATTGTATACAATGGATATGTCAAATGTCACATCCTGGCTCGGGCACCCACCACATCCCAAGCTCGATTTCACCGTAACATGAAATTGTCCGCTTTAGGCACCGACCACACCCTCACGGTTTTGTTTCTAAGAACTCGCACGAGAACTTCCCAGTGGGTCACCCATTCTGGGAATGCTCTCATGCGAACTTGCTTAACTTCGGAGTTCCGATGGAACCCGAAGCCAGTGAGCTCCCAAGAGGCCTCGTGCTAGGTAGAGATGAGAATATACATATAAGGCTTACAGGATCCACACCCTTGGGCGATGTGGGATCTTACAATCCACCCCCTTAGGGGCCCAACGTCCTCTTCGGCACACTTCCGGCCAGGGATCGGCCCTAATACCAAATTGTCACACCCCGGCCTGGGCCCCCACTACATCTCAGGCTCAACTCCACCGTAACACGATATTGTCCATTTTGAGCCCTTACCACGCCCTCACGGTTTTGTTTCTGGGAACTCACACGAAAACTTCCCAGTAGGTCACCCATCATGGGAATGCTCTCGTGCGAACTCGCTTAACTTCGGAGTTCCGATAGAACCCGAATCCAGTAAGCTTCCAAAAGGCCTCGTGCTAGGTAGAGATGGGAATATACATACAAGGCTTACAGGATCCACACCCCTGAGCGATATGAGATCTTGCCGACGCGTAAGGGCGCGTGGAGTCATGAAAATTTTTTCTAAAAATATGGGGATGTTCCTGAGGTTGAGTAGGTCATGGTGGTATATTCAAATACCTCATTTGAGCAATGTATGAGAAGTTATTTCCTAGTTTTGTGTATGTGCTTTAAATAACATTTATTCAGTTATTTCGCATATAGGTGAGACCTATCATGAGGACGAGCGCCATCAATCGAGGCTCGGGGGCTACGATCCTTCGACATATCAATGAGTGGGCTTTTGGTTTTCCGTATATACCTATATACTTGAGATTTTTCCCATAAAATGAATTTGAATGATTATACGTTTTGAAATGTTATGCAAAGTATCTGTCTATTTTATTATACATTAGTAGTTGCATATATTTATGATTAGTGTTGCGGATGCACAGGTAGGTGCCAAGTAAGTTTATAAATTAAAGGTATGAGATTGTTTTAATTATGCAACATTTGATGTGATGTATTGAGAGCTCATAAACCTGCACCCCGATGTTAGTGCTCCCGCCCAGGGTTAGGGCACAGTCTTTCACGTGATGTTCACATCCTGCACCATATGCTCACCTTGGATCCAAGTTAGGTGCATAGGCTTGTCGTACAAACCACTTTAGGTGGTTCCGACACGTAGGTGACCCGCGATTATTCGCACAGTCTTCACGTGATCGTAGCACTTTAGCAAATTTATTTTACACCTAGTCTTGTCACACAGACCACTTTACGTGGTTCTGACTCGTGTGCAGGATTTGATATAGTTGAGATTGGTTATGAGCTATAGACTCAGCTGTACAGATTAAGTAAGAGGAATTCGGCTGATGCGATATATGGCACTAATATATTTTATCTGGATTACTTATGACATTGCATTGAGATACTTTGGCATGGTATATTTCTATGGATTTTCATCATGAGCATGATTTCTAAGATAGCATATATTATTATTTTTTTGAGAAATTATACAGGTTTTACGGCGAGGGGTTAGAACTTTTGAGAAATGAAATGATTTTGAAAAGCTTTGTTTTTGCCCACTCACACTTTCTGTTTTGCGCCCCTCCAGGTTTTAGGTTGAAGTACTTTGGTGGTTCACGAGGATTTCAACGGTGGTTTTGACAAAACATCATAAATGTAGGATCACCCTTGGGTGTTGTATAAGTAGTACTTGTCCTGCTTGACTCCAATTAGGATATTTATGCTCTGATTGTGTATTTCACACTTAATCTCGCACTAGCACTCTATCTTAGCTAGTACTGCTAATAGTTTGGTTTTTATCGCTCGTATATCTCTATATCATTATTGCTTCCGCATTATGCACATGGTTACGTCACTCTCACGTGACGACCAGCACACCCTGATTCTGGTCGGGATGTGTCATCAAATATTTATTTTATTATTTTATTGGGCCTAGAGTTACATTAACTATTAAAAATTAATCGAAATTAGTTTTAATTTGTATTCTATTGGTTGTTAATGTGACCCATACATTAAAAATTAAATTAAATATATTTGACTTCTTCTTTGTTTGCGGTAAAAAAATGCAGCTAGAAAGTAAGGAGTCAAATGACTCACATGCCACATCATATATGGCATATCTATTGGAGAACACTTAAATGTCTTTTAATTCTATTTGGCATATTTGACATCTCCTTTGAAGATGGTCTTAGATTCCGGTTTAGTGGTTCTTTTAATTTTTTAAAGAATAAATTAGATTTTTGATCTTTGATCACCAATTCTCTCTTATATCACACATTATAACAGTCAAAATAATTGAAGATCATGGTAACTGAAACTCTGAGATTTTAGTCACCCAATTCAAGCTATTCCATTTCTAATTTTTACGGTTGCATTCAAATTCATCAATATTATTGGAGGATAAAATCCGATTTCAACTCACCCATACCAATCATCCAAATAGATGGTGTTATATAAGACAAGACTATGATGGTTAGACTAAAGGGTAAAGCTCACAAAGATCATGAGCGATAATCCACGTGTGTCATGACCCTCACTAGAGCATGAGAAAGAGAACATGTGGAAGGAGGTAAAAAACTACCTCCACTATGAAAAAGGGAGCGAGGGACAAGTAGCGATACTTGCTCCCCAGGCATCAGACCTCTATACGAATTTAATTGATTGATTTGAGCATCACAACACTTTTTGCAGGAACCCACATCCACCTAAACGAAGCTTCAGAAAGAAAGCAGTCAGTGTCGCTTCTCAACAAGGGATTTAACAAATGTGCGGATTACAGTCAATGGATATGTGGAGAAATTTCTTCATGTAAGAAATTTCACACCAACAGTTAGCAATGTTTATGGGAAACATACAAAAAGTTGTATGGAAAAGCCATGGATGCCACCCAAGCCAAAATAGGGGCATGGGCCAAAAACCCCCCAAACAAGGAAGCTTTCTATTCACTCTCTTTTTAAGTATATCTATGGTGGCCATGTTGCTGCATACATGAGGACTTTGGTGGAGGATGGGCCAGAGAAATGCCATAGTCACTTCAGTGAATATATTAAGAAAGGAATTGAAGCAGATAACATCAAGGAGTTGTACAAGAAAGTTCATGTTACCATCGTTGTTGATCCTACAATCAAGAAGACTGAAAAGCTGGCTCCTAAAAAACGCAAGAAGTATAACCTGAAGAAGCTTACCTTTGATGAGAGGAAGAAAAAGTTGGTTGAGAGGTTGAAAGGCTTTCAATGACCGAGCAACGATGACAACAGTGATAGTGATGATGAGTACTAAGCATTTAATGGGATTTGTGCTCTGGTGCATGAATTGTGGACCATATTAAAAGCACACGAATACGGCCTGCGCTTAAGGCTCCTAATCAAAAGAAACATATTATACATTAACTCTCGATCGTCGACAGATAAGAATTTGTATCTTATTCATGCTCATTAGTAATATTGATGGTATTCGAATTTCGATTACTCCATGCTATTACTACATAAGGGTTCGTTTGAATGTGTTTTTAAAATGACTGAAATCGCTTTTAGATAAAATGTTTTTTGGTTCCAAAAGCACTTAAAGTGCTTTTTGCAAGAAGCACCAGCTATGTGCTTCTTCCAGAAAGCACTTTAAGTGTTTTTCCAAGATTTACTTGCATATTTACTAAAAATTGGTTCTAAAAACATTTTCACCGAAAGCGCTTTCAGTTATTTTAAAAGCACATCCAAACGAGCTCTAAATTGGCGAGCAAAGATCATGAGATCATGGGTTGAAGACCTAGACTGAATAAGAGCTGAAGGTTGAAGACCCAAAACTCATGGTCGAAGACCAATATGATCGTGGCTGAAGGCTAAAATGATGGTTGAAAACTATATGACCGTGGCTAAAGGCCAAAATTATGGCTGAAAACTATATGACCGTGGTCGAAGGCTAAACTCATGATGATATCTCAAGTCAAATGAATTTTTGCAAAGAAACATTTTTCCTCTACAAACCCTAAATGATATGTGTTTGCAAAGAAAAAATGGGGGAATATGGGAGCTAAAAATTACTCCACTTAACAACCCACTAGCATGTCAAACATTGAGAGTGGAGCTATAATCACTACAAAAGAATATGGAGTGAAATAATGGGACTTGGAGGCCAAGCTTTTAATGCCTATAAAAAGACTAAAATCCCACCAGAACGAGGGAGAGAAAATGAGAGGTATGAGATCGTTCTATACTTACAAGCATCCTGAACAAACATTGACATGTGTGTCAAAGAGTGTTTTCTTGCAGGTCATCCTCCTCCCTCATTGATGGCATGCGAAGATGGTGTCTAAAACTTATCAATGTGTTCAAGATTACTCATTAGTGGAGAATTGGAATATCTGAAATTTTCTACTCCAACAATATGTACTGCCAAATTCATATTTTGCTGAAATTTGAGTCATAATCATATTTTCCCCACGAGTGCTCAAATGAAAGCAAATTTTTGCAAAAGAATTTCAAGATACTGCATTAGTTTTTTCTTACATCGGGAGACTTTGTAAAGATTTTTAAACGGGTAATCTTTGTAAGTTGGAGATTTTTCAAGGGGAAAAGAACTGCACTTGCATTTGCAAAGAAAACTTGGAGATCCTACGACTAGTTCGAGGTTTTTTTTTTTCCTTTCTTTTTTGACAAGGCGTTTTTGTATCTTCACTTTGATGACTTGTATTTGAATATGCGAGCATTTCATTTTAGCTTGTACTAGCAAGAGTGCCCGCGCGGTGCTGCGGGTTTTGAAACTATATAAAACATGTAGAAAGTTGTAAATATAAATTATAAGTCATAGTGCTTATATAAATCTATTTACAACCCTATCTAGAATAAGAAACAATGAATAGTGTTGAACTTATTTAATCTAATGGGTTTTGTTTCTTCACTTTGTTCCTCCTTTCTTCTGGTAGTGTGTTTTCATTTATCTGTTAGAAATTGAAAAAATAGAAGTTAATGTGAACAAATGACAGTTGGATTTGTTGAAGGATCATCTTGCTAAAGATCAGAACAATAAAAGGACTTACAGAAAGTTAAATAAAATGACTTACGCAGTTGAAAACTGTTGGCAGACCAGGTCCTGCATAGACGAAAACATTAGGCATTATTAACTAAACATGTTAAGTTTATGTCAAATTTTATATTATGTGTGTTTTGAACTATGTATGATAACGATGAGATAACAAAACATATGTGTGGTTTGAGCTATGGCCTTAAACCTTAAATACTGCATGAATCCAAGTTTTACAAATTATTCATATTCAAACCAATCAATTGAATTATGCTTAAACAAATTTGGTCTACAATGTTTAAAAAGTGAAAAAAAATTAAACTGTTTAAAAAGTGAAATATAAACCCTCATTTTGCATAATTGTTAACTTTGAAAAACGAATGCATAAATGGTCAGATGGTGTTTTAGAGAAAAGTTTCTCTATCTTGATATTCAACACACAAAATGTCAAATCTAAAGTATTTAGCAACTTAAAATGGCTTCTGGAATTGATTTGTTCAATGAGATAATGAGCGAAAGACATAAAAATAAGATCGTACTAAACTTTTTTGTGCATTCATTGGTTCATTGTTAAAAAGATTTGTAAAGATGAGAGATTTTTACCTAATTTTTTAGAAATGATGGTGGAGCAGTAGTTGTCGCAGTCTTAGTTATAATTTGATGGTAGAAACTTTTCTATGACAGTTCACATGCGGAACAAAGACTTAATAAGCATTTGACCAATGAGTGATCCAATTCAAGTTCAAGGGGTTAAACCTGCAACCAAAAACAATAACAAAGCAACCCATAAGGTTATGAAACTAATCCTATGTATTTGAAACTATATAACAAGGCAACACATAAAGTTAAGAAAAAGATAATCTAGTCGACAAATTTAAATTCAATTTTTATATTTCAATATATTTGTTTGTCAAACTCAGTGATCAAACTTTACATGCATGCTTTCCAAAAAGAAAAAAAATAAACAAAGAAGAATTGAAAGTACTGACCATTCCAAGCAAAAGAGAGCGAAAACTCATTTCGTAGGCCATCTCCAACCGAAGGGTCCAGAGGGCCAGAGGGCCGAAAATAGCCCTAAAACCGTCTCCAACCGAGGGCTAGGCCAGAGGGCTCTGGAATCTGGGAGGGCTCCACGGGATCGGAGAGGGCTGGAGGGCTGAAGGGCTGCTGCTTTTGGCCAGCCAGCCAGCCCCGGGCTGGCTTATTTTTTTTTTTAATGTTTTCTATTGCTGTCGGTTAAAACCGACAGCATTGAAGAGGTTTTTTTTTTTTTTTTTAATAGTTCTACTATTAGTGTCGGTTATAACCGACACTAATAGTTTGAAATGTTTTTGAATATAACGGCTAGTAGCCGTTGGATTATTAGGCCTCTTTTTTTTTTTTTTTTTAATGAATTTAAACTTCTTTTTTTCCCTTTTTTTTCCTTTTCATATGAATCAAATTTTGTTTCATATTTTTTTTCCTATAACTTCTATTTCACAAAATTTGTTTCATATTTTTTTTCAATTCTATTTTTTTCGTATAACTTCCTAGGCCATTTATACAACATTAAATTGTAGTTTTTAAATAATAAATTATGTTTGGCCCTATGGCCCTTTGGCCCTCGGTTGGAGACGGTTTTTTGTGACAGGGCTAAAACGAGCCCTTTGGCCCTCTGGCCCTCGGTTGGAGACGGAGGCAAATATGGCCCTGTACTGTTCATTAAAATATTAATATCTTGGGGAATCTTGGAGGGCCAGAGGGCTCAAACGAGCCCTCTGGCCAGCCTTCGGTTGGAGATGGCCTTAGTCTCCTCATTTGGGTAGTCGACTATACACTTCCTTCCAAGCCTTGTATATGTATCCAAAAAAGCATACATCAATAAGCAAACATCAAAACTTCATGAAAACTAACGAATATAAAAAAACAACGAATAAACAACAAAAGCAGAGAAAAGTAGTCACTTTCTTCATCCCAAGTAATTTCTTTTTTGGTACAAAGGAATTCCAAGTAATTCTAACGACATGGGTTCCAACATAATTAGAACACCAAGTTGCTGCATTACCTCTCTCTTTTTTGAATTATGCGCAAAAACACCATTGGTCTATATTATGCCAAAAATGTTTCATTAAATGCATTTATTTAAAAAGAAATCAACTGCACCGAGGAAAAACTAAATAAAAAAAATCACACCATTGTAAACCATAATTTGTAAATTCAGGAAAAAAAATGTGAAATTATAACCTGTGACAATAAGATCAGCTAACAAAACAAAAAAATTGATTTCAGCTTTTTATGGCATAATGTTAACATACGATAATGACAATAAATGTAAAAATTTAGAATGAACATCCCAGTTGGCGAAATATAGGCGAATCATCAAACTTTCCAAAATGCATGTGTAGAAGGATACAGATATCGCCTTCACCTTCATCTTGAATTTTAGTGAAACATAGTGCCTAACAATTGTGGCATAAATTAATTTTAAATTTTCCATCACTTGTAAATTGTAATTAAATAAAGTGAACGCACAGTAATCATATCCCAATCATAGAATTAAGGATTTTCAAATGTCATAATATTTAACAACTACTATGCATAGTTCTTAAAAAAAAAGGTATAAAACTAACATGTAATTACAACAGCTATGAGTATAAACTAATGAACATTTCCTTTAAAGACATAGTGTGGTATACATTTTGTCACATAACATCACTTGGGAAAGGGATTTAGTTTAGAGGCTAACCTTCCCATATCAAATCCATTCATACTGATCACCTGATGTTAAGAAAGTTTGACATTAAGAGTATATAATTCCATCAATTTAAGAAAGTTGGAATTCAATCATGTTAAATTCATAATTTTTTAACATGCATTTCCATCATAATAACCACTACATCATAATATTTTCACAACCATTAAATCAAAAGAGATATTATAGATTAATTACTCAATTCACCTTAACCATCAAATCCAACAAAAAAATCTTGATGTAACAAAGATAAAATAAAACAGGAAATTTAAAATTTCTAAAGCATATATGTCTCACAGGTCATAATGAAGAACCAATATGAATCAACATATTATGTGTATCCACAAAATTATTCCAACTTCAAATTTCATTGGCCTATATTAAGATGATAATCCTACAAACTCCCTTTGCCATGCTTTTTTGAAAAGTGATGAATTTGGTTTTGCAATGATATGTGGATTCTTGGGATATTTGAAATTAATTGGACCAGACCTTTTCAGTTATGTTGGTTCGTTTTTTGGTTTTCAAAACTTCTCTATATGTATGTATGTACGCATAGTAGAATGCAAACAGCATAACTATAGTTACTTAAAACCAACTCAATTTTTTGATATGATTACTAAAATTTGAAGCTTGGAAAAGAGAACCAACCTAACTCCAGAGGCATCAAATGTTTCCTTGGGAAATTGACCTACCTAACAGGAAAGTTCTAATTTAAGGAGGTCTGGATGGAGTAGATGGGTTACATTTAGAGATGTATAAGACTAACCTTTACAGAGCATCTATTAATCACTTCCAAAATGAGAAACACAAAATCTGAAACAGCACCTAAATCATATTAGGGTTGAGAATCTTTAATTTATTAGAATTAGGGATCCATTAATACAACTATGTCACACTCTAGTACTAATTTTTTTTATTTGGCTCATCAACCACAGACGGACTCATTGTATAGAAATATGTCTAAGACATAAATGAAAGGATCATAAACATGTTTGACAATGCTGATAAGCAAAGGGATCTTGCTGTCAAAATATAAAAGGTAGTTTAGACTTTTGCCAGATTGGAATCCTTCCGGCATTAATCTGAATCTCAGCATTCGAGAGGTACAAAAGATGCGTCAACTTCAATTAATAAATAATATTGAATTTAAGAGAGAGAAATAGTATTGAGATTAAGAGAGAGAAAGAGAGGAGAGAGAGGGGCAACAAATGGGTCTACTGAATTTGAAGAAATCTGAACTCAAAGTTTCCAACTTGAATACCTTCATTTCTAAATTTCTTCAAAGAAATTAGGACATATGTAAATCAAAATCGAATATAAATTTAAGTTCGAAATCGAACTCAATTGGAATCAGATCGAAAGAAAATCTAATAAACAATAGCGATTTGAGAAATCTAAATTTGAGAAATATACAGAGCACACACCTGAAGAAGTTATACCCTGTCTGAAAGTTCTTTGTGCAAATAGAAACTTGAAACTGCAAAGCAAAGAAAACCACGGCTTAAGAATGAAACATCACTCAAAATTTATATTAAAAAAACTTAAACATATAAAAAGTTAAAAACTACCTGTGGAGAAGAGTGCTAGCCCAATCCCCGATCCCTAAAACCGATCAGTAGATGAAAACCAAAGAAAAAATAACTGCAAACTAAGCAATAAACACAGGAAGCATCAAAACAAAGTAAATTCTTTTTCTTTCATTTAAAAAACAAAAACAAAACTCTTGACAAATCAAACCTACAAAGAATTGATATTTGGATCCTCAAAACCCTAACTGATAATCAACAATTAGATAACTAATTGAACAAAGCTGTTACACACATAGCAATTAAAAGAAGAACCTCTACACACGCATTATACTTGATCCCCATCTAAAATCATTAAACCCAGATCGTAAAATAATCAGAATTCGCTAGAAAAACCATAGCCATTATCATATATGCGAAAAAGCAATAAAATTGAAATCCCAAATTAAAAAAATCGAAAAACCCTAACTCGCAAATTCAAATTTTCATCTGGATAACATGCAATTCAAATAAAAATTAAAACTCTCCATCTGGGTTCCTTTGAATTCTACCAAACAATAATGAAATGCGAAATTAGGCATACCTATTAACTGCTGAACCGCTTAGATTATGGTTGCCGGTGTTGTCGGATGGCTAAAGCTTTTCTGGGTTCAGAGGAGAGAAGACCTTTGAGACCAAGGAGATTCATATGAGATTTAAGTTTAAAATGAAAATAAGTTGGGAGATTGGGAGATAAGGCTAAGAGGGAGATGGGGAGAGTAGGAGGCAGGCAGAGAAAAAACGGGTCGATGGTCTGAAACGGTGGGAAGCATCCAGAGAAAAGGAGGGTCGAGAGACTGAAACGGTGTGGGAAGGAAGAATCCAAAAATGAAGTAAAATACCAAAGACTAAAGCAGGGCTAAAGACGGAATCACACTGTATAATAAACAGTGATCACATAAACAAAGAAGGGCAAAAACGGAAGAACACTGGCGAATGAACAGTATAAAGGACACAAAGGGAATTAACCACAAAGTTAGGCGTTTAGTATATATATAATTTTTGTTTATGAAAATTTTTGGTATGTACAACATGTGTTTGTAAAAATGCTTGAATAAGTTTTTTCCCCTTTATGGGGCTTAAAATGCCAGTGTGGGTACAATCTTATTGCATTGGGTACATTTTGTTGTTCGCATATATGGGGACTGGAAAACCAACTTTTCAGTTTGGGTACAAAGTAGCTAATCAGGTAACCATCTCCTCCTAGTCTTCCTCATCTCCCCTCCCCTTCTATTTGAACGATTACGATTAAGCGACATCAACGTTTGTGTTAATTTTTTAATAGCTAGAAGAAGACAAAAAAACAATCTGTGAGAGGAAGGAAGAGTACCTACTCCAACAAATATTGATGCATTTGAATGCAAACATAATACCAGAAGAGCTTTGCAGTCTATGGGACTTAGGAAGGCCATGTATACCGTGGGTACATTTTTTTGTTAGTGGTGACTTTAGAATCAGCTTTTCAATGGCAGACTTTGAAGTGAGTTTGTGTTTGTAGTGAAGATACAGAGGACTTGTTCAATGGCGTTTTTATTCAGACTTTATGGTTCATCAACTCTGTCTTGGCTACAAATGATAAACAGAAACGAAATAGCTTGAATTGGGTGACTGAAATTTAGGAATTTCACTTACAATGTTCTCCAATTATTTTGACCATTATAATGAGTATGAGGGATATTTCATGAATTAAAATAATTGGGATTAATTAAAGCTTGTTTAAAACCTTAAAATAATTGGTAAGTTATATTTTCTTGTTTGGCGTGACATGATTATTAATTAAAGCTTGTTTAAAACCAACTACTATTTTTTCAGATAAATACATATATTATAATTGGGATTGGCATGAGGTGGTACAAACATACAGAGCAATGGGCCTTCAATCCACTAGAGCTTTCCGTAAAATGTTTGGGCGCGAACAGTGAGTTTGATACCAACGTATTCCCTCTGGTGTAAATTATGTAAAAAAAAATGTCAAACAAGTTCTTACTGTAGATCAAATGCATTGGAAAGTTGGATATTCATATTCCTATGTTTTGGTCTCCCATGCATTCGTTTAAAATTTGCAATTTGTCCATAACAATTTTAATGTAGCTATCAAAGTTCATGTAAAAAAATTATTAAAAGTTAAAAGTAATTCCGCTTACTTCCCTAATTAGTAATTGCATCATGTACGGTAGTGACAATTAGAGCGCTACTTTGGTATTAAAAGTTTCATGCACACACAACCATTGATCCCACCTCTTGAGCCGGTGAACGGCCACAGTTTCTGGAATAAACTCACGAAAATACCTCCCATCGATTCCCGGATAGTTGTACATTGCCGGCTTATTCGAGAACTGGTTTTTTGCTCGTATTCCCACCTTCAACCACTTTCCTACCAACTTATACTCGGAGTGTGACAAGCTCCAATCCATTCAACCAAATCCCAGGGCAGCACAAATCCTATCCCGAACATGTAGTTCACAAACGGGTTCATGCTAGCACATGGAATTACGAATTTGTAGTACAGGTCTAACCTAGCAATGGCTTGCGCAACAAGGCAAGTGGCTCGAGCCTAATGAAAACATCGTCATCTGCCCTCATGACGTAGTTGTATTTGTGCGGGAGGATGTGTGAGAGTGAAGAGAAGTTGGTGTAGGCTTTGCCACTGTTGTTGTTTTTGGTACAATTGAGGATGATGATGTCGTTGAATCGTTGGGTTTCTAGAGCGATAAATATTCGTTCCTCGAGTTTGGTGAGGTTGCAGAAGATGAACTTGACGTCTATTTTCGCAATGGGAGAGGACTGGATGCCATAGACAAGAGGAAGGAAGTAGTGGCGGTCGAAGCTGTCGGGAGGGTTAAAATCCCGAGCAAGAGGCTAAATTGGGTTTGGGTAGGGATGGGCAAATACCCATCGGTTATGGATAACCACGGTTACCTGCTCATTTAAATTTCACGGTTACGATTATGAGTAACCGTTTAGATAAATAAACGGTTATGGGTATAACCGTTTACCCGCAAAATTTAAATGGGCGGTTATGGGTAACCGTTTACCCGTTTATTTTATATATGTAAAATTAACACAAACCATGTTCCCTATCGGACAAAACTTAGATCAATGCTTTTGACTATAGTGCATGGTTTCTGTAGCTAATATAAGATAGTTTTCCTTAACGACTTTAAATTTTATGGTTCATTATATATATTATGTTAATACTTTACATTCTGAGTTAAATAACCCAAGAGTATTGTCTTTTAACAATTTTTGTAACCCAATAATACTTAGCAAATTTTATATTACCTTCATTGATAACAGTTAAAAATATTGTTTGTAAAGTATTATTTCAATTATTAGAATGATATAAAGACTTAAAAAATTAAAATACGGAAATGTATTATGAATGTACCTATAACGGTGTTTAATTGTCAGAAAAAAAAATTATGACAAATTTTTCTTTTTTAATTTTCAAGTTGTTAAAAAAAAACACGTAGACGGGTGAAAAAAATGTAAATGGTAAAAAAGAAAAAATAAACGGGTTAAAAAATGATAAATGAGTAAACGGGTACTAAACGGTTATGGTTAAATGGGTACGCGTTTATGGGTATGGTTAACCATTTATAAACGGTTATGGGTATGAGTATAACCATTTAGGTAATTACCCAACGGATAAACGGTTATACGGGTATGAGAATAAACGGTTATGAATAAATAACCGCGGTTACCAACCTGCCATAACTGTTGCCCATCCCTAGTTTTGGACGATGGTGGTTTGGGATGAAAGGATTGACGGGGATTTAGGTCATCTCCAACCGAAGGGTCCAGAGGGCTAGAGGGCTGAAAAATGCCCGAAAACCATTTTTAACCGAGGGCTAGGCTAGAAGGCTCGTGGGACCCACATAATCTGAAAGGGCCAAAAGGCCAACCAATTGGCCACTTTCAGCCAGCCAGCGAGCCTGCTAACTAGCCCAATTTCCATTTTTTTTGTTCTTTTCCATTAACCCAACCCTTTTTATTTGTTCTTTTCCTTTGCCCAACCCATTTAGGGTTTAGGGCTTAGTTTTTTTTTTTTTTTTTATGGTCCCAGCCCACTTTTTGTTTTTATGCCCATCAGCCTTTTTTTTTTTAATTTCTAAATTTTTCCTACACCATTTCTTATATATTTTTCACTATTTTATACTATATTACCTCATTTTATTTCAATTCTTCACATTCCATACTATAACTCTTTGGTTCTCGGTTGGAGACGATTTTTTGACATGGCTAAAATAAGTCATTTGGCCCTCAGTTGGAAATGGTAAGGAATATGGCTCTGTACTGTTTATTAACATATTAATTTCTTGGAGGGCCAGATAGCTAAAACGAGTCATCTGGTCAGCCTTCGGTTGGAGATGGTCTTAATTACTTGAAGATTGAAGAAGACGACCAATAAAAAGAGTGAGATAATAAGTGAGGGTAATGTGACTAAATATTAACCACTTCCTATGCATTTTATGCATTTATCAAATTTTGGTTTTTTTCTTAAAAATGTGGGTTAGGGGAAAATAGTAATTAAGGATAATATATGCAGTTATGCATTATGCTTTGTTCATGATTTTCTTGTTTTTTGGACTAATTCTGCATTTTAGGTGTTTAACTCCTTTAAAACTGATCCCTAATTCAAGTTGGGCAGGTTTCATGCCTTATAATTCATGTGAAAATAGAGCTTAAGTGATGTACTGGTGTTACTTAATCATGATTCATCGTAGACTATTTGGTAATTCTCGTGAAGCATTGGAATTCTTAAATGTATGTCACAATAGTTAATTCAAAGGCCAAAAGACTAGAAGGTATTGCAAATGTGAAGATGAGAATTTTTCAGTGTGATTGTCATATCGTCATGTAATCTTATCAATTTATTTATATTATAACACATGAATTAATTTATTAACTCTCTAGTTATATAACCTATCAAATGAATCGCTTACTTATATTATAACACATTACTTTTTTTTTTTAGACAAACGATAGTATTAGTAAGGATGACACACCCCGACCCAGAGGATCAAGGCGTGCTGGCCGTCACGTGAGCGTGACGTAGCCAAAAGTGCGACACGGAAGCAAGATACAACAGAAATATGAAGGAATTTAAAGCAATCACTAGCAGAACAACCTACTAGCATGAAAAGGGAGTTATAAAGTAAAACACACAAATTCAGAGCATAGGTTTAACTGCAGTCAAGTAGGACCAAAATAAAAATACAACACCCGCAGGTGAGTTCTACATGCAGAACGTCTGTCAGAATGCCGAAAAAGACCTCGAGAGCCACCAACTACTAACTAGAACCTGGAGGGGCGCAAAACAAAGGTGAGTGAGTCAGTAAAACCAAAGATTTTCTAAAACATTTCATTTAAAACATTTCTAACCCCTCTTCGTAAAACCTGTATACTTTCCCAGAAAATAGAATATAAACATATATATATACACATATCATCAAAACTCAGCTCATCATCTAACAATATAACATCTCAGAAAGAATATGTCATGCCATGCCAAAATATAATAAGAATGCATCAATATAAATCAGGTGAAATAATAAATCAATCGGAGACCCTATAGTGGTCCTGTACGGCTGATTCTATAGCTCAATATCTCATCCAGCCGGAGCCACCAACTGTGACCTGTACGGCCCTGCCGGAGTCACCAACTGTGACCTGTACGGCACTACACTGCACATAAGTTGGAACTACGTATAGTAGTCTGTACGACTAAAATGGTGAATATAATACGCTCTAGTGCTTCTCTCATCAATCATCTGCGCGCATAATCTAAGGTCACCCACCAGTCGGAACCCCTCTAATGGTATGTACGACTGGCATGTCGGAACCACCTCTAGTGGTCTGTACGACATCCACCTACTTGGATCCAAAGCGAGCGTGCGGTGTGGTGAATACTATAAGCACTAATACCAAAGGTGCAGTTTATGAGCTTTCAATGCCATTCACATACGTACATCGTCTGAATAATATAAAAACTCACATGTGCATCCACCACATCAATTTACGTATATATGCATCAATTATCAACCCAAATATCTCAACAATTGCATGCATGGCAATTTAAATCATAAATTTCAAATAAACGCATTTTCTGGGAAAAACAATAGTATATAGGTAATACGAAAACAAAACTGCCCACTCACTGATAAGCCGATGGGTCGTAACCCACGTGACGTCCCTGGATGCGCTCGTCCTCGGGATAGGTGTCACCTATATGCGAAACAACTATAAAAATGTTAATTTAAACACATAACCAACAATTCGAAATAACTTTTCATACGATGCTCAATTTGGGTATATGAATATACCACATCGACCTACTCGACGTCACGGACGTCGAGAAATTTTTAGATAAATTTTTGGAGGCCGCACGCGCCGGGACAGGCACGGGGACACGCGCCCCCACGCGCATCATCCCTAACCTCGGCTCGCCGGATTGGTTTTTCCGACGGCCGGTTTCCGGCCAAACTTCAAATGTCTTGTTCTCCTTCGTTTCTCAACCATTTTCTTCGTATTTTATACCAAAATGAAGCCCCAAACATGTAGAATCACGATACACTACTTTTAAGCTCCAAAAACAACTAAATCTCACCGGAAAAATCCAAGCAAAACCGGCCAAAATCAAACCTCGTGATCCCGACGTCCAAATCCTTCAAACGAAGCACTCCGAGCTTCCTTGGGACCTCACTAAGCTCACTATAAGCTTAGAATTCCCTTAAACACAACATTTCACGTGTGCATGAACAGTGACAAAAAATGAGGGTTCGGGTTTCACGTGATATCGAAGGTTTCACCCTCTAAAATTAGTACCATTCAACTCAGGACGACGAAAGGATGAAAAATCTTACCTCAATAGCTTCGATCCGTGAAGTTTTGAATGGTTTTGGATGTGGCCGTACGATATGGGTGTGAGAGAGAGAGAGAGAGAGTAACGGGAAAGAGAGAGGGTAAGGGGTTTAGATGGTCCACATTCAATCCTCACCATCCATCATCTAAATCCCTAACCAAAATTAACAAAAACCAAAATTATAATCCAACTCCTCTTAATTATTTTTCTCCAAAACTAATATAAGGTTAAACCAAATAATGTCACACACATACCTTAATACCCGCTAAGAGTAAATCCGTCGTTTTACGTCGCCGACATTAAAAGTTCAGGACGGGCTGTGACAATCTCCCCTCCTTATAGAATTTCGTCCCCGAAATTCCCATAACTAAATAAACCACTTAATACCCATAGAACAACCTTGGGTACATCTCTCTCATTCGATCTTCTGTCTCCCAGGTAGCTTCTTCTACGGAATGCTTCCTCCACAACACCTTCACCAAACTCACCGTCTTGTTCCTTAGAACCTTATCCTTCCAATCCAAGATAGTGACAGGTTCCTCATCATATGTCAAATCCGGATTAATCTCTAGCGGTTGGGGAGGGATCACATGCGAAGGATCAGAAATATAATGTCGAAGCATAGACACGTGGAACACATTATGGACCTTAGATAACTCCGGAGGCAACTCCAACCGGTAGGCAACTTCACCAATTCTTTCAGTGATCACATAGGGTCCAATATATCTCGGACTTAGCTTTCCTCTTTTTCCAAATCGTACCACACCTCTCCAAGGTGACAATTTCAAAAATACCCAATCGCCCACATTATACACTCGATCAGTGGCATGTCGATCTACTAAACTCTTCTGTCGATCCTGGGCTGCTTTCAGGTTAGACTTAATCACCTGAATATTTTGAGTAGTCTCATCCACAATCTCTGGGCCTTCTAACGCTCTTTCACCAACCTCAGACCAACACAATGGCGTACGACACGCCCTACCATAAAGTGCCTCAAATGGTGACATACCAATGCTCGAGTGAAAACTATTATTGTAGGCAAATTCCATCAAGTCCAGACGATCATGCCAAGAATCACCAAATTGTAACACTGAAGATCTCAACATATCCTCCAACGTCTGAATCGTCCTCTCTGATTGCCCATCAGTTTGAGGATGATAAGCAGTGTTATAAAGCAATTGCGTACCAAGAGCTTCCTGAAAAGCCACCCAAAATTTAGAAGTAAATCTTTGGTCTCGATCAGAAATAATATTCACTGGAACTCCATGATACTTCACTATCTTCGTGATGAATAACTTAGCCAATTTATTCAGAGGATATTTCTCCCTCACAAGAATGAAATGCACTGACTTGGTAAGTCGATCCACAATCACCCAAATACCATCGAATCCATTTCGGGTACGAGGAAGCTTATACACGAAATCCATGGTTATATTTTCCCATTTCCACTGGGGAACGGGAAGTGGCTGCATTCGCCCAAAAGGCTTCTTTCTTTCTGCTTTAACTTGCTGGAAAATAATACATCTACTCACATACTCAGCAATTTCCCTCTTCATACCCGGCCAATAATAAAATGGTCGAATGGTATGGTACATTTTAGTTCCTCCTGGGTGCATCGCATAAGCTGAACAATGCGCTTCATCCAAAATTTCCTTCTTTAATTCCTCATTATTCGGTACATACATTCTGCTTTCCTGCATAAGCATGCCATCTGATTCTCGAATCCTGAGGTCTTTCTTTTTCCCTTCATTTCTTAATTGAACCATTTCTTGAATTTCCTCATCCACCATCTGAGCTTCGAGTATACAATCCACCAAAACTGGCCTGACTTGAAAACTGGCAAGAAAAGCTCCACTCCGATCTTCCAACTCCAACCTTACTCCAGTTGCCCTCAATTCAGCAAGAAGAGGAACACGGCAAGCATATAAAGCATTGAGTCTACCCTGAGGTTTCCTACTTAGTGTATCAGCTACCACATTAGCACGACCCGGATGATACTCAATAGTACAGTCATAATCACTTAATAATTCCATCCATCTTTGCTGACGAAGGTTAAGATCATGCTGAGTAAATAGATACTGGAGACTCTTGTGATCAGTGAAGATCTTACACTTCTCACCATATAGATAATGCCTCCAAATCTTCAAGGCAAAGACAATGGCTGCCAATTCAAGATCGTGAGTAGGATAGTTCCTTTCATGATTTTTCGACTGCCGAGAAGCATAGGCAATCACTCTATTATGCTGCATCAAAACACATCCCAAACCATTCAAGGAAGCATCACTATAAATCTCAAAATTACCGCTATCATCAGGAAGTACCAATAATGGAGCATGAGTGAGGCAATATTTCAATTGCTGGAAACTCTGCTCACAATTCTCATCCTACTCAAATTTAACATCCTTCTTGGTCAACTTCGTTAACGGCAAAGCAATCATAGAAAAATCCTGAACAAACCGTCGGTAATAACCTGCCAAACCAAGAAAACTCCGTACCTCAGTGACGGTTCGAGGTTGTTCCCAATTTTCCACTGCTGCTATCTTTTGAGGGTCTACCTGAATTCCTTGAGCCGATTCAACATGCCCCAAAAATGCCATTTCAGTAAACCAAAACTGACATTTACTGAACTTGGCATACAACTGATGTTCCCTCAATTTCTTTAATACCAGGTTAAGATGTCGGATATGATCTGTTTGAGACTTAGAGTATACCAGAATATCATCAATAAAAACAATAACAAATTTATTAAGATATTGTTGGAATACCTCGTTCATCAACCTCATGAAAGCTGCAGGTGCATTGGTTAACCCAAATGGCATAACCAGAAATTCATAATGTCCGTAACGGGTTCGGAAAGCCGTCTTAGGTACATCTTCATCTTTAATCTTCAACTGATAATAACCAGATCTCAAATCAATCTTAGAGAATACACACGCACCTTTCAGCTGATCAAACAAATCATCGATGCGAGGCAATGGATAACGGTTTTTAATCGTTACCCGGTTCAATTGCCTATAATCAATACACAATCTCAGAGTTCCATCTTTCTTCCTCACAAATAATACTGGAGCTCCCCAAGGTGACGAACTAGGTTGAATGAAACCTTTATCAAGTAATTCTTGCAACTGAATCTTTAATTCTCTCAACTCAGCAGGAGCCATTCTATAAGGAGTTAGAGATATAGGGTCCGTACCTAGAAGCAAATCAATAGAGAATTCCACATCTCTGTCTGGCGGCAACCCTGGCAAATCATCAGGAAATACATCAGGATAATGCCTGACCACACCAACTTCTTCTATACTGGTAGGAACAACATCATTTAACACCACATGTGCTAAATATCCCTGACAACCCTTCGATAATAATTTCCTTGCTCTTATGGCAGAGATAACACCATGTCTCACCCCACCTCTTTCGCCCACAAAAGTAACATCGGGTAGTCCAGGGCGATAAAAAGTAACTGATTTCCCATAACAATCAATATGGGCACGATTATAATGCAACCAATCAGCCCCTAGAATCACATCAAAATCCACAATATCTAACGGAATAAAATCAGCTGGCATAACTACGCCCTCTACCATCACTGGACACCCAAGGTACACACTATCAACATAACATTTATCTCCTCTAGGCATGGCAAACTCTAAATCAAATCCTAGAAGTGAAGGGTGAGGTTGAGTCATTTGAGAAAACGTATGAGAAATCACAGAATGCGTAGCACCACAATCAATCAAAACCCTAGCAAAATGACCAAGAACATTTAACGTACCCATGATCAAGTCTGGATGGTTCTGAGCCTCTTGCAGTGAGATGTGATTAACACGCCCCTGAGCTTGCTGTCGTCCACCACAACCTCTATTGCCTTGATTACCTCGCCCCTGGGGAGTACGTCCCTGGCCTGACTGACTAGGCTGCCTAGATGATCCTGCACCACCAGTAGCAACTTCCCCCTGACGGGGTTGACCTTCTTGATGCCACTGAGATCCTCCAGCTGGCATGGATGAATAAGAAGAATAACCCACAAAGTCCTAAGAATACCCTGTCTGAGAATAAGGCTCCTAGGGATACTGATAAGGTCCGGAAGCATATGGTGCAGCATCCCCCTGGTAGTGGTAAGCACCACCACGACTCGACTGGCCATAACTGCCTGGTCCAAAACTCTGCTGAATCGGCGCTGAATGTGGCATAGTGGTCTGCTGAGGTCTCTGCTGACCTTGGGGACAGTGAGAAGCCTGATGTCCCATTTGCCCACAAGTATAACAAGCACCACCACCTCTCCTGCACTCACCATGATGACGAAAATTACAACGATGGCACCACGGAGCGCCAGAACCACCAGCACCACCAGAATCCCTTTGCTTCTGAAATCTGGGCCCACCAGAAAATCTTCCACCACCTCTCATCGGGCCAGTAATACTATATCCACCACTATAAGAACTCGAACTCGCCCCACTCTTCTTAAAATTCTGCGTCTTGCGAGGTCCCGGAATAGAGATACATTTACCTTTATCATCTTTCTTCTGACCATCATTCTTGTCCTCGTCATCCTCACTGTCACTGGGGAGATTATCGGAGTCCTCAATCCTAACCAAAATCTCGAAAAACTCATGATAATCGGCGCAGGGAAGTGCACTGGCAAAAGTTCGCCACATTTTTTTTAGATCCCAACTTGAAACGTCGAAGCATCTCTCCCTGATTACCAGCTGTATCAGGGTCATAGCGAGACAAATCAGTAAACTTTCTATAGTACTCATGAGCTGACATATTCTTCTGTTTCAATCGAGTAAATTCCTGTTTCTTGCGATCAATATACTCTGGGGGGACAAATCTCTTCATAAAGTTCTCCTTGAATACTTTCCAGTCAGCAGCCGTCTCAGGTGACAAGAACCTAGTCTGATTTTCCCACCAAGCTGTTGGCTCTCGACCCAAAAACCAGGTAGTGGTCTCAACCCACCTATCAGCCGGAAAGTTCCCCTGACTTTGCATCACCTGAAATGTCTTTTCAATATGATCTAGCCATTTCTCTGCCCCATCGTGACCTTCATTACCCATAAAACGATCCAGTTTCAAATTGTACATGGTCTCTAGGGGTGTCCCCTGAGGTGGGGGAGGAGGACGAATTACATTCTGAAAAGCCTGGGCCATTGCTTCCCCTATCTGAGTGATATCCGGGAAATTAGATTCAGGAGCACGGCGAGACTCCTTACGCTCTCTACGAGGCGGCATAATTCTGACAGAAAACATCAAAAGATCATTAAAGCGTTAACAATTATACAAGACTGCAACCTAGGCTCTAATACCAAACTAACACACCCCGACCCAGATGATCAAGGCGTGCTAGCCATCACGTGAGCGTGACGTAGCCAAAAGTGCGACACGGAAGCAAGATACAACAGAAATATGAAGGAATTTAAAGCAATCACTAGCAGAACAACCTACTAGCATGAAAAGGGAGTTATAAAGTAAAACACACAAATTCAGAGCATAGGTTTAAGTGCAGTCAAGTAGGACCAAAATAAAAATACAACACCCGCAGGTAAGTCCTATATGCAGAACGTCTGTCATAATGCCGAAAAAGACCTCGAGAGCCACCAACTGCTAACTAGAACCTGGAGGGGCGCAAAACAAAGGTGAGTGGGTCAGTAAAACCAAAGATTTTCCAAAACATTTCATTTAAAACATTTCTAACCTCTCTCCGTAAAACCTGTATACTTTCCCAGAAAATAGAATATAAACATATATATATACACATATCATCAAAACTCAGCTCATCATCTAACAATATAACATCTCAGAAAGAATATGCCATGCCGTGCCAAAATATAATAAGAATGCATCAATATAAATCAGGTGAAATAATAAATCAACCGGAGACCCTATAGTGGTCCTGTACGGCTGATTCTATAGCTCAATATCCCATCCAGCCGGAGTCACCAACTGTGACCTGTACGGCCCTGCCGGAGTCACCAACTGTGACCTGTACGGCACTACACTGCACATAAGTCGGAACTACGTATAGTAGTCTGTACGACTAAAATGGTGAATATAATACGCTCTAGTGCTTCTCTCATCAATCATCTGCGCGCATAATCTAAGGTCACTCACCAGTCGGAACCCCTCTAATGGTTTGTACGACTGGCATGTCGGAACCACCTCTAGTGGTCTGTACGACATCCACCTACTTGGATCCAAAGCGAGCGTGCGGTGTGGTGAATACTATAAGCACTAATACCAAAGGTGCAGTTTATGAGCTTTCAATGCCATTCACATAAGTACATCGTCTGAATAATATAAAAACTCACATGTCCATCCACCGCGTCAATTTACGTATATATGCATCAATTATCAACCCAAATATCTCAACAATTGCATGCATGGCAATTTAAATCATAAATTTCAAATAAACGCATTTTCTGGGAAAAACAATAGTATATAGGTAATACGAAAACAAAACTGCCCACTAACTGATAAGCCGATGGGTCGTAACCCCTGTGACGTCCCTGGATGCGCTCGTCCTCGGGATAGGTGTCACCTATATGCGAAACAACTATAAAAACGTTAATTTAAACACATAACCAACAATTCGAAATAACTTTTCATACGATGCTCAATTTGGGTATATGAATATACCACATCGACCTACTCGACGTCACGGACGTTGAGAAATTTTTAGATAAATTTTTGGAGGCCGCACGCGCCGGGACAGGCACGGGGACACGCGCCCCCACGCGCATCATCCCTAACCTCAGCTCGCGCGAACTGGTTTTTCCGGTGGCCGGTTTCCGGCCAAACTTCAAATGTCTTGTTCTCCTTCGTTTCTCAACCATTTTCTTCGTATTTTATACCAAAATGAAGCCCTAAACATGTAGAATCACGATACACTACTTTTAAGCTCCAAAAACAACTAAATCTCACCGGAAAAATCCAAGCAAAACCGGCCAAAATCAAACCTCGTGATCCCGACGTCCAAATCCTTCAAACGAAGCACTCCGAGCTTCCTTGGGACCTCACTAAGCTCACTATAAGCTTAGAATTCCCTGAAACACAACATTTCACTTGTGCATGAACAGTGACAAAAAATGAGGGTTCGGGTTTCACGTGATATCGAAGGTTTCACCCTCTAAAATTAGTACCATTCAACTCAGGACGACGAAAGGATGAAGAATCTTACCTCAATAGCTTCGATCCGTGAAGTTTTGAATGGTTTTGGGTGTGGCCGTACGATATGGGTGTGAGAGAGAGAGAGAGAGAGAGAGAGAGTGTCGTGAGGGAGGAGAAAGAGAGAGAGTTACGGGAAAGAGAGAGGGTAAGGGGTTTAGATGGTCCACATTCAATCCTCACCATCCATCATCTAAATCCCTAACCAAAATTAACAAAAACCAAAATTATAATCCAACTCCTTTTAATTATTTTTCTCCAAAACTAATATAAGGTTAAACCAAATAATGTCACACACATACCTTAATACCCGCTAAGGGTAAATCCGTCGTTTTACGTCCCCGACATTAAAAGTTCGGGACAGGCTGTGACAAAGGAATAAAATCGGTGAAAATCTAATCCGCATCAAAATAAATAAGTATTTTTCCTTCCCCTCACTGTTGTAAAAGTGATATGCAATTATAATATATTACTTGATGACACTACGTACGTGATGGCCACATTAAAAAACTTTCGCAATGAATGAGCAATTGAATAATTCTGTTGGGTTTGAAAAAGATTGTGTCACGTGCAGTGCACGTGATACACATCCCTACTAGTAGGTGTCCATTGGAGTTGGTTGGTACCCATTTGGTTCAGGACTTCGACGATCTCACGCTATAGAATGGGCATATGGGTCCATTGAAAGTGGTATATTCGATCTATGGGCAACAAGGTTTTGGGTCCTTTGGGCTTTAGCATATAGGGCTTAAGGTCGGACAAAAAACCATTATGATATTTTTAATCAATAATTAGAGTTTATGATTATCATTAGCGTTTAGTGATATTCTTTTCCATTTTATGATATTTTATATTCGACTCTTATAAATATCGAGCTCAATACTAACAATTGCTTACTCCAATATCGTTCTATAAAAAATGTGATTCATTGAAGTATTCAACTTTCTAAGCCAGTATTTTTTTATATAAAGTAAAAATTAGATGTCACTAAACCGAATAGTAATTCCAAATTTTCCTGTATGTGTTTGAGAAAGAGTAATCAAATTATTAGCATTCTTTATGGAGTAAGATGGCAGCATACCCAGTTTAATATTTTGTTATTGGGCTAGTGGGCTCATCTGAGATGATGCCTCCCAAAGATGCATCTTATATTCGTACTTGTTGCGAATAGGCATATATGCATTATATATACATTCATCTGCATGACACATAGAAAAAAACAGTTTTCTTCTGAAATACCAAAATATTCTTGCTGAGAGTACAACAAACATATTCGCCAGAAACCAAGTTTTCTAGTGCTGGAGTTCAAGTTTGATTATTGGATCCCAATGAAGCAAACGTCTATCGAACTACAAGCACCGAGTATGGACAAAATTATGTTTCAAAGACATTGTGGTACACAAGCCTTGATCACTATTTTTATTTGTTTGATATTAATATCCTTTATTCAAAATCTGTCAAATTATTGAGTTGAATTTATTCTTTATTAGCATATAAATAAATAAATAAATATATATATATATATATATATATATATATATATATATATATATATATATATATATATATATATAGGAATTGCTTAAGGGGAGGGATCCCCATTTTAAAAAAAAAATGGGGACACGCTCCCGACCGTTGGATTTGACTTAAATGAAATCATGTGGTTGAGATTCTATGGCCTGTGTTTTAATCTCAACCACACAATTTCATTAAAGTCAATCTAACGGTGGGGAGCATGTCCCCATTTTTTTTGAAAAAAAAAAATGGGGATCCCTCCCCTTAAGCTCTTTGTAATTAATTGTTGATCATTATCCAACACGACCCATCTCCACAGACCCTACGGCAAAAGCCCGCCGTCACTCTTCCCACTTGGTCCATTCATCGTGGTTTTCGATTAGGTCAGCAGTAGGGCAAGATGCCATAGCTCCACCTAGACCATTGACACGGATTGAAGATCACCATGCTTTTCCTGCTTCCTCAGCGAGAAGGACGATGGATTTGAGCGCAAGTCCATACGGGCGTTTTTGTCTTTCCAGCAAATCACCATTTTTTATTTGTCTTTTGCAAAAACTGTTACATGCCATTCTATTGTCATATCTCTCCACTCAAGTGACTCACCCTATAATTCGCCCTCTTTAAAAGTGAAAAAGAAAATGGTAAATTACATAATTACCTTTTTAGATTTGAGGTATTATAACTCTATACAACATCTTTAAAACATTTCACTTTCACACCTCACTTACTATTTTATTTCAAAATAATACTTCCGTTAGATTTTCCATCCATTAGTCTGTTAAATGCTGACGTGGCTGCCATATTTGTGCTGCTATGGTTGCCACGTGGCAAAAAAAAATAATTTTTTATACATTAAAAGTATTATAATATTAACCTATTAAAAAAAACTAGAAATCCTTTCTCGAGTCTCTCTCGGATCTCTCACTCTTTCACTCTCTATCTCTCTCTCAGACTCTCTCCCCAACAGTACACCCACGCACACACCCATCGACACACCCACACCACCGATGACACACCACTACCACTGTGGACTCTCTCACTCTTTCATGTCACTCTTCTCCCTCATTCTGTCGGCTTTTCCCTACGATCTACATGCGAAAAAGAGCATAGAGTCAAGGGGAAGGGTTTTGTACCTTAGATTGGTCATGGGATGGCCAGAGTCGGCTAGGATCTAGCTCGAAACTCACCGGGTTCGCCGGAGCTAGTTCTCGGTTTCTGGGCTTCACCTAGCTCCACAAAGACGAGGGAGAGTAGAGAGAGAGTCCATGGTGGTGGTGGTGTGAGTGTGTAGATGGGTGCGTGTGTGGGTGTCCTGTTGGGGAGAGAGAGATAGAGAGTGAAAGAGTGAGAGATATGAGAGAGACTCAGGAAAGGATTTCTGAGTTTGGGTTTTTTATTTTTTAATGGGGTTAATATTATAATATTTTTAATGTATAAAAAAAAATTCGCCACATCAGCACAAATGTGGCAGTCACGTTAGCATTTAGCAGACCAATGGATGAAAAATCTAACGGAGATATTATTTTGAAATAAAATAGTACGTGAGGTATGAAAGTGAAATGTTTTAAAGATGTTGTATGAGGTTGTAATAGACCTCAAACCTGTTATCCAAAAGAAAACTATACTCTCTTCCCACCCATCGCATCACCCTTACGCTTGACACCCCTCATTAGCATGGCTTCCACTTGCTGCGACCACCCTTTCTGAAGTACCACCACCATTCAAACCATCTCCACAGCCAACCATGGAGGCGATGCAGCAGCAGCAGCAACAATGCTCAACCAATCATAGCATCGAAGCCAAGCTAAATTCGGTGGAGAAAGCGGCTACGTCCAACGAATGTTGTGGCAGAAGGCATTGGATGCATGTGGGATGTGGATTATGACAACTCGACGAATACGTAAAGCTTTGTGATTCCAAATCCATTTCTTCATAACCATGGGGCACCGGGTCGTAGCTCGTAGTCTCGTGATGTATTCAATTATCTTGATTCAGCTTAATTTGATTATTCACGTGTGAATATACAATTGAATTAAAAAATAGAACGACTGAAAAAATTGAAAATGAAGAAAAGATATTTTTAGTAATTGAGATATATTGCACGGTGGTTGGAATCAGTGGACAGAGAAGGCTTTTTATTCTCCTCTATCTTTATATGTCATTTTATAAGAGGATAAAATGATCATTGATTTTTTTATTAAAATGTGGGTGAAAAGATAGGACTACAGGGTGGATATGGGAGCACTTTGTGCGAAATAGCCAATTTTTCGACCAATTCTCCCAACTCCGACAGATTTCGAAGGTTGTCCAATATAATGATAAACATTATAGGCTCATGCAGGTTTACAACCAATATCACCAATATTCTCCAACTTAACTACCTATTACTAGGTGTTGGGTTCTATCACAAAATGACTAGGTGATATTAGGGGTGGAAAATCTCATATATTAATTATGTATTCTTTTATCATACGACCGATGTGAGAAATTATTATCCAACACGGCCCCTCACCAGTGGCCTCACACAGGCCAGGGAAACCCATTTTGACATTAGGAAGTAGGAACTGACCAATTCATTATTCTGGAGCTAACATAACTTTTTGGGAGCTCGGTCATCATTCAGGACCAATGCAACTTCTTAAAGCCTACTCATTCAATATCCCTAAGCTGAAGCCAACCCAACATTTTGAAAATTTAACTTAAGGAGGCAAATTTGAGCCTAGTACATCGGGCTCATGACATATTGAAGGAATAGTCTGCTCTGATACCATAAAAAACTTTATAGGTCCATGCAAGTCCACTACCAATATTACTAATATTATCCTAACTTAATCACTTACTAGGTATTCCTAGCTCTCAGAAAAGATAAATAATCGTAGTTTTCCACCGATTGTCCTCCTTTTAAATGAAAAATAAAACACCGAAGAAAATTGGCTCAAGTGAGAAAAAGTGTTTGGTCCACCAAAGACCGAGAGAGAATGGGGAATCATGAAAGAACCCACTTTGAATGCCTCCCTTCCCCTTTTCCTAATACCAATGCCCAAAACCACACTTTCAAACCTCTAATTTCCCAACTTTTCAAAAAGCAAGGAACAAATGTAAGCCCCACATAAGATTACAATACACTTCTTTTTGGATTAGTGTTTTGTTTTGTATGAAACTTTAGCATTTGTTTAATTTAAGTAGTAAAGGATTGAGAGCTAATCATTTAGATCACTAATGTATGAAATTTATGGGATTGGTGCTCCACATGGGAGGAGGATTGTCTGCCCTCCAAGTTTCGGTGCCCTTCCATGCCCTCCTGTTTTGTGTGGTCACGGTTAAGTCACGTTAATATTTTATATTATTTTTTTATAAAGATAATAAAACAAAAATAAATAATAATATAAAATATTAACGTGGTTTAACCGTGACCACACAATCAGGAGGGCATGGGAGGGCACGGTAACTTGGAGGGCAGACAATCCTCCTCCCTCCACATGACAACTTGCCAAGCTCAATCAATTCATCGTCACCACCAAACCACAAAAAAGCTTTCCAATCATGATACACATCATCCATTCATATTTTTGCTACATCATTTTCTAATAAAAAATTTGTTTACATCATTTTTCTAATGTATGATCCACATCATGCATTCACATTTTACCTTATGTTCGTAAGATTTGGTAGGTGAATGTTTAATTTATTTATTTTATAGAGACGGATTATGTGAGATTAACTCTTCGTTAACAGTTGTATACGAGACACCAACCCTCTTCCGAAGGAGAAATGACTGTTGCACCCAGAAACCCCTCACACATCCCTCCTCTACTAGATTTTATTAATAATACTAAGAAAAAAAGAAAAAGTAAAACGAGCGGGGAAACTAGGCTAATACTCACTAAAAACAATTAATGAAAACGCTATGTTCTAGTAATAATTCTTCAGCTATACTAATATAGAGTAAATTGTAGCAATGGTCCCTCAACTTTAATCAAATTGAAGCAATGGTCCCTCAACTAAAAATCCATTACCATTAATCCATCAACTTATCAAAATGTGTAGCTATAGTCATTTTCATCAATTTCATCAAAATTTTGTCAAAATAAGTTATGTTGGAATTACCATTTATATAATTAGGATCCCTTAACTCATTAAAGTGTGTAATTATGATCATTTTCGTCAACTACATAAAAAATTTTGTCAAAATGAGTTATGTTGGAAGGATCATTGCTACAATTGTGTTAAAATTAAGGGATCATTTCTCTAGTTGAATTAAAGTTGAGAGACCAATGGTAATGAATTTTTAATTGAGGGACCATAGCTACACGTTTTGATGAGTTGATGACCAATGGTAATGGATTTTAAGTTGAGGAACCATTGCTCAAATTGAGTTAAAATTAAGATATTATAGCTACAATTTACTCACTACTATATATTCGACTTGCATTGAATTAAAAAAAAAAAAAAAAAAAAAAACTGTATACGAGCGGGTGAATTTGAAGCTGTGACTTCGGATGCAAGAAAGAATATTCTTAATCAACTAGATGGAGATTTGGAAAGAATATTCTTAATCAATACATCTTCGTAAAATGTGGTCAAACTTGTACAAAAGTTGTAGTGACTAGTGAGGCCATAGTATGACTATTGGAGTTCACAATGGCGCCGCACTTCATGTCTTTGTGATGAATTTGATCCTTTTCTTCAGTAATAATACATCACGTCAATTATTAACCAAAATAAATCACGATTTCATCTAGTCTAAAATAAACCATCATTATATTGGTAGTTCACTCAACATTTAAGTGATTTATTAGTTAATATGATGTTAATTACTTGTTTCAATCACTTCAAAAATATCATCATACATTTCAAACTGTTTATTTATTTTTTTATTTTTTGTTTTCACCAAAACAATTTCATGGAAAATGGCTCAATTAATTCGCTTTCGCTAGGCATGCCACATGGGTTTCGGATTGAATTGAATTTTTGCAAGGATGATCTATGAATCGAGACTAACAAAATAGACGGTTCAGATCGTTAAAATTCGATGTGGAGTGGGCCCCACACCTAATCCCCATTTTTTTCAAAAAAATGGGGATCCCTTCCCTTAAGCAATCTGTGTGTATATATATATATAATTTTTTTTTTTTAACAAACTATAGTATCTACATTAAGAATGAATATTTACACTATGTTTACACTATGGATGAATATTTACACTATTGTTTACAAGTGAACATGAATAACAGTAAACCATAGTACTAAATGGAAGTTAAAAAATGTATTATTATATATTCGAGATTAAGATTGTCGTTGGCATAAAAAGAGAAACTCTCTTGGCGTGTCTGAAATGTCTTTTTCATTTGACACAGATAAAAACATAGAAATGAAGTCCTTCAATTCTGCATGAATCATATGAATGTGACATATCATGGTAGCGGCTGCATCACGTTGGACATAAACTGATAAGCATATATGACAGAAAATGACTTATAATATGTAAATATGTGCCTTCGAATGTACATAATAGAAAAATTGTAGGAAGCCAGTTAATTCTTGTGGGAGGAACAAACCATCAAGTTAACCCGACAACTCAAAATATTTTTCTAAATAATAAAAAAAAAAAAAATTAAAATCCATTACTAGCTAACCACCAAAATTTATTGACTGAAATTTTATTAATTTTCAGTTTTTAATCAAAGTCTTGACTTTTGTCCACGTCACTATTTTTATTTGAATATATTTTTTTTAATAGAAACGATATTTATTTCGAATAAAACTCAAATAGGATACAAATCTTGATAGAGGACACCTCATATAATTTTAAGGGGTTCCTCAAGCCAAACTTTTGGCTCATTGAAAATTAAACTGGACTTAACTGGGTGATGAGCCACTACATTGCAATTCCATTGAATATACTCGAGTGAACTATCCTGAAAACTAGAGAGGAGTTCTTGGATATCATTTGCCACGAACCCAAAAGTTTTATTGAAAATTCTTTATTTGTCTTTGTGTTTATAATGTACCCTTGAATTTTCTCCCATTATATTTATTTATGTTTTTTGGTATATGCCCATTTTCTTGTAATTTTTTTTTGTATGTACCCGTGCTTGATTTCATTGTTTGCTTAAGTAGAATTGCATTGTTTTTTAAAGTATTATGCGTACATTGTGTATTATGAATGAATCATGAGTACATTGTTTTTATATGCATACGTAGAGGGGTGGATCTATATACGAACCGGGGTCGTTTCGAGACCTTCTGAAGATCGGGAGAAACGACTGTGAAGGACATCGGAGTACCACTCTAAACCCTAGACGGAGCTCTTTGGAGAACTAGACGTAGGGGTGGGTTCAAAAAATCGAAAACCGAAAAAAACTGAAAACCAAACCAAAAAAACCGAACCAAAAGAAAAAACTAAACCAAATTGAAAAAATCGAACCAAACCGAATCGAAGTTATTCAAAACGACGTCGTTTTGTAATTATTTTATTAATTAATAATCCTATTCTAAAATGGCATCGTTCTACCCCGAAGAGTATCTCTATAAAGAGCTCCACCGAAGTCGAGCGCAAGGAGCGCGAGGCTCGCGAGAAGGACGAGTAGTACTGGCATGAGGTGGAGGGCAGCAAATCCCGCGTGGCCAAGAAACGCGAGGAAGAAGCCGAGAAGCTGGCAGAGGCTGCCATGCGGAAGGCCGAGGCCCGCCGATTGGCGGAACTGGAGGAGAATGAGCTCTAAAAGGAGGAGCAGGCAGCGTTGGAGAAAAAATCGGATGAGGTGAAGAAGAAGCAGAGCGGTACGGTCGAGGAGGAGGAGTATGAGAGGATGGTGATGGTGGAGAATAAGAATCGGGATGATTCGTTTGGGAGGCTTAAGGCTTCGTTTAAGGTGAGCTTTTTTTTTTTGTTATTGGGAGAATTTAAGGTTTGTTTGGTTAGGGGTACTGGATTTCATCGGTTTCAATTTCGTTTTGGATAGTAATGCATTCGGATTCGGAATAGAATTGTTGTAGTTTGTATTGAATAACTGAGCTTTAGGAATTAGGAATGGTACTGTACTAGCTTGAAGCTCTGGGAATTATTTGAGTAAGGAATCCGACTCGGCATTGAAAACATGCGACTTGGTGTGTATGAGTGTGCTTGATTGGTAGTGAAATCTTAGTGGTGTGAATCATTGGTAGAACTCTTTTAGACAGATGGGTTGCCTATCCAGTCCTGAGCACTTTCTATTTCATCATGGAGCTCTGAAATCTCAGGGATTTTTTTGCTATTGAATAAAAAATAAAAAATAAAAGCCGAACCGGGTCAAAACAAAACCGAAAAAAAAATCGAAACGAAAAAAACCAAAAAAAAATTGAACCGAACCGAACTGAAATTTCGGTTCGGTTTTGATTTTGGCAAAAAACCGAACCGTTTTAAACCGAACACAGCCCTAACTAGACGAGCTAAACTATGGTGAAAAATAATAATTATTAGGTATAAGAGCCACTATTAGCTAGGTTTAATTATTCGCCGGGGTAAAATATTTTGTGGTGGTAAATAGAACGGTCAAGTCAAAATGAAGATGGGTTTTGTATCTTACTTCTGTTTTTTTTCCAAACGTTGTCGTTTGCCCTTTTTCTACTTTGGACTCACCATCTTGGCATCTTCTATCCTAACCAAATCCAAGCACGGTAACTCGCATAACCTCATTACATATGAAAACTTTTATTCAAAAACTACCTGACATTATATATTTGAAATACACATAATAATAGTTATAAAAAGTTATTAAAAAAGTTATAAAAGATTCTGGTCCCAACTTGGGACCAGTTATGTATTAGAATTAACTTTATATTGTAATAAGTTATAATTTTTCTTGATTTCATCATAATAAAACACGTCTCTACATAGTTAAAATTGTCAGCGAGTACAAAAATATATAATTGTCAGTGAGTACAAAAATATAGAAAAAATAAAATACTTGATGCCCAAAGAATCCTATTTCAGAAATACAACATTTATTGAAGATAAATAAGTCAATAAATAATATTTTTAAAAAAGGTAATCCATGACATTTTGGAGCAAAAATTCCTTGTTTTCTTTTTTAATCTAACAATTACGGTCAGTGATATTCATTTTCGCTTAGAAGTGAGAGGTCTTAGGTTCGAATATCGTAGATGGCGAATTTGATACCAAATTACAATGCTTATTGTGTGGCTTAGTTGAACTTCCCCTCCCCTATAGTGTAAAAATATCGATGATCACGCAATCTTCTCTTTCCTTTTTCGACGGCTAGCGTTTTTTAATTGATTACCCAATATATTTGTATTATTTTTCCATTTTTAATGTAATATAGTTTTCCATGAAGCTGTTGTCTCCTTAATCACTCAAGTATGATTGGATTTGGTACACGCATAAAGCCATATCACCATACAAATCATCCAAAACCATTTCACCATGCAAATAATCCAAATAATAAGAAGAGAGAAATCATAGCATGATTGTATTTGCACCACTCCCAAATTCATCAAAAAAAAGAAAACGATTTTTTAGTCAAAATGTTCCTTGAGATTGGTATAATTTTTCACTCTGGTCTTTGGAATTTGAAATCAATAGTAGTGGTCCATAAGTTTGTTCACCATAAATCATTTTGGTCATTCCATAAAAGTTCTATTAAATAAGGATCAATTATATTCCTATTTAATAGAGATTTATCACAGAATGATTAAAATAATTGATGATGGACAAACTTAGGAACCAATTCTATCAATTTCAAATCTCAGTGATCAAATTGAGGAGTTTCCCCAACCTAAGGGACCATTTTGATTGAAAAAAAATGATAATGTTAGAGAGTCCAAAATTTTAAACCAAATTATGTGACCAATAAAAAATAAGCACGTTCATCAACACGTGAGTAATAATCCAATCATCAACAACCACATTATTTGGTTTATAAAATTTATTTTACAAATTGGATAATGCTAGAAAAACTAAACGTGTAGACAAAATTTTGTAAACTAAATTACATGAAAGTACGTGATTGGATTATTAATTAAGTGTTGATAAACGTGCTCATTCATATTAGTGACATATCATTTAGTTTGCAAATTTTGTATACAAATTTGGTATCTTTAACATTTACACCTAAAAATTCAGTCTTCTTAGTATTATTTAAAAAAAAAAAAAATATATATATATATATATATATATACATTTATCCAAATACGAAACCCCAACAATGCACGCGCAGGAAAAAGCGTGTGGTCATTTTCAGAGCCAAAGAGACTGACGAGCGAGGATTCTGGCAGTGCGATGCGATGTGAGAGGCGCGAGAAGACGGGGAGAGAGAGAGAGCAAGAGTCGCCATCTGGTCCATCTCTGAAAAAGAAGTGTAGTTTAAAGAAGGAACACGCGCGGGTCCCACTCTCCTCTGCGAGGCCGGCCCCACCCCACACTCTCTCTCTAGCACTCTAGACTCTCTCGCTCCTCAGTCAGCAGCTTACAACTAAAGTGCGCGCAGCCCACCTACAAAAAAGCAAAAGCTGTTTAATTACAATCACCATAATCACATAGATCACAGAGACCAGAGAGAGAGAGAGAGAAACATCTCTAGAGAGAGAAAAGTTAGAGAGAGAGAGATCTCTGGTCTCGCTTTGGCTCCCCGAAATTGCAAAAATAAAGGAGAAAAAGTGAAGGAAGAGAAAAACCTCGGCATTTGAATAATAGCTTAACCCTTGCAATTTTCGTTGTTGTTGGTCACAGGGCCTTCCGGCATCCGCAGGTGTAAATGTTCGACTTCGTTTTGCTCTGGTGCGTTTGCCATTGCGATTCTTCTGCATTTGGAATTTTGAATGTAATTCTGCTCCTCTCTCTGCTCTCACTATCTACGGATTCCACATTCTCTGTCTCCCTTTTTCTTTCCAAAAATATTTGTTTGGTTTATTGGAAATGAAGGTTTGCTGTGTTGAGCTTGTGGGGTTTTTTTTTTTTTTTGGTATAAATTTTGTTGCTTCTATACACTTTGTGTGTAATTTGTGTTTAACTTGATATATGTAAAGGTGTACTTTTGGTGTAATTGTGGTTGAGTGGGAGTGAAGTTAGGAATTTGAGGAGGTGGGGGTTATGGAAAATTTTGGCAATTGGGGTTTCATGATTGAATGGCTTTTTTAATTCACATTCCCAACTTGTCTGCTTTATTCAAATTCAACTTGTATTAGTTTTGTGTTCAAATTTGGGCTAGTTAATATCTTATTTCCGTTTTATTGAATATATAGAAGAAGAAATCAAACACCAGCATCTGGCATTGTAAATGGATCCTTATTTTTTCATTGAATATTCTTTGTATTAGCTCTTTCGTAAAAGAAGTAAAAGAAGTTCGCATGCTTTTCATTGCAATTTCTGATAAAGATGGAATGGAATGGAATGGAAGTATTGTTTTTGGACTGCTTACACATTAAGATCTGACTGTATATGCGAAGAATTCGTGTAAGCTAAATCTAGATTTACTTTGCAGATTATTCGTTCCAAGAATTTTCTATGAGATACGTGGTTATCAGGCATGGAGAGGGTTTCGGAATCAAAGGTGCTTCCTAAAAAGTTTCCCCTGGGAGTTGAGGTGATTTATTCACGTTCGGCCTCAACAAGAGGAGTGGATCACTTGTCAAACGTGCACTCTGGTTTGGCAAGAGAAGATGTTGCTTCTACTAGAGACAGGGGTCAGTTATCCGATGGACCAGGCATGGAGAGGGTTTCGGAATCAAAGGTGCTTCCTAAAACGTTTCCCGTGGGAGTTGAGGTGATTTATTCACGTTCTGCCTCAACAAGAGGAGTGGATCACTTGTCAAACGTGCACTCTGGTTTGGCAAGAGAAGATGTTGCTTCTACTAGAGACAGGGGTCAGTTATCCAATGGACCAGGCATGGAGAGGGTTTCGGAATCAAAGGTGCTTCCTAAAAAGTTTCCCGTGGGAGTTGAGGTGATTTATTCACGTTCAGCCTCAACAAGAGGAGTGGATCACTTGTCAAACGTGCGCTCTGGTTTGGCAAGAGAAGATGTTGCTTCTACTAGAGACAGGGGTCAGTTATCCAATGGGCGCTTAGGCTTGGTGAGAGAAGAAATTGCATTGGCAAGGCAAATGGCTGAGTTGTCAAATGTGCATTCTGTTATGGTAAAAGATGGGAGATTTAATGCACGGGAGTCTCAAGATTCTGACTTGCCTATACCTTTAAGAACAAGGAAAGGAAAGGTCTCTTTGCCAGAAGAGGAAGAACTTTTGTCTGGCTCTCTCACATTCAAGGGAAGTATAGATTCATTTGATGAAGGTGGTCCTAGTTTTTTCGCCGGGGTTAGTCACCCTCCAGAACCTGTTGATATGGATCTAATGAAACCAGTGTATGTACCGATTGGTCAGAATAAGTCCGACGCTGGATGCTTGATGAAGAGCTTATCTATGAAAGGCCCTTTTCTAGAAGATCTTTCCCCATGGGTTCCTGCTAAGAAACCAAGTCCAACTGTTCTTTCCCCTTCTGAAAGCTTGCTTGAAGAACCCAACGACATAGGTGCACTGTCTCCACCATTTGCGGTTCAGCGTGCATCACAGAATACAGATAATTCACTCATTCCTCCAGATTCCGAGGAGAAGGAGTGTGTTTGGGATGCTTCTTTGCCTCCGAGTGGTAATGTAAGTCCACTTAGTAGCATCGGTAGTGCTTGTGTTGTCACTGCTATGAGTATTGCCAATAGCTGCGCTAGTACATATAGGAGTGACGCAATCACTAGTGATGGCATGCTTAGTTTTGAGAGAAATGGTGAAAGTACCAAAGGGAGTGTTAGAGGGGATTCACTTGAGAGTGCAAAAACTAGTGTTAGTCGAGCAAGTGATAGTAGTGGCGTTAGTGATGACAGCAACTGGAGCAACCTTACTGGGAGTGCTAATAAGCCCCATAAAGGAAATGATCCTAGGTGGAAGGCGATTCTTGCTATTCGAGTTCGGGATGGGATTTTGGGTATGAGCCATTTTAGATTACTCAAACGGCTTGGTTGTGGTGATATTGGTAGTGTCTATCTTTCAGAACTAAGTGGAACCCGCTGTTATTTCGCAATGAAAGTAATGGACAAGGCATCCCTTGCAAGCAGGAAGAAGTTGACTAGGGCTCAGACAGAACGGGAGATTTTGCAACTGCTGGACCATCCATTCCTTCCAACTTTATATACACATTTTGAGACCGACAGGTTCTGCTGTTTGGTCATGGAATATTGTCCAGGTGGTGATCTGCACACTCTGAGGCAAAGACAACCTGGAAAACACTTCTCTGAGTATGCTGCGAGGTATGGCTTTAATTTTTGATGCATTTTTTTTATACTTTACTGTTCCTTATTTTCATCAAGAAGGTAGCCTCCTATCTATATCATTGTTAATATTTCTTTTTTTTTTGTGGAGATCTCTATCTTTTTGTGTTTATGATGTTGCCTCTTTTGGAGTTTTCCAACATGGAAATTGTTAATTGCAATTGATCTAGTTTTTTCTGGCACAAATGTCTTTTTGTTATGCTTCTTAATGGCTTGTAAATGTTTGTTTAATGGAGATTTAGATTTAGAGATAGTTTCATATCTTTGATGGTTATCATGCTTTTAACAGTGCTTTTCTGTATTTTGCATGAAATCATCAATCTCCATTCTCACCGACAGTAAATAAGAAATGAAAAATAGTAAACTTCTATACCACAGAGTTGCGACATGGTGGGGGTTATTGGAACTCTAGGACATCTTGTCCACTGTCTTTTACTTGTCTCTCTTGTTACTGACATTTTTGTTTCCTATAACTAACAAGGTCATACTCCTCATTTACTTCGTGTTTGAATCCAAATACTGTGTAAAAGTTAACAAATTTTCTACTATAAAATATAATTGACTAAAAGGCTGAATAACATATTGAAATCATTGTAGGTTTGGCTGTTTATGCTTGGATTGGAAGCCTTTTTGAATCTAAAGAGTATGTAGAATAATGAATGAAGTATAAACAATTATAACGTAAACAAGAAATGAACACAACATCATTGAACGTATTGCTCTTCATGATTGGCTTGGACCTTTTGTCAATGTATAAGAAAATACCCTATGCCCTCATTGACATGTTTTTGTACAACCTTGATCCATCCAATCTAGAAATACTCGACTCAATGATTTGGAAGTTGGAGCATTCAACCAAACGTTACCTTTTGCCCCCCTTTCCTAGCGGGGACTTTTAAATGCATAGGATCCCCAATATGCGATCGCAAGTCCATATATTTGAAATGCAATCACAAATCAAAATTCTCATTCCATATATGGCCTACAGTTACTTCATCTACCATCTTTAAATGAAACATGGATTACGCAGTTCAATAATACGCAGATTGGATGCAGTATAATTTATCATATTTGAGAATGTTGTTCTGTTTTTATATGTATTATAGATAGTAGACAGGCAGTAATGTACTAGTCTATCTTTGTTCTTGTAGATTCTATGCTGCGGAGGTTCTGTTGGCACTAGAGTATCTACACATGCTTGGAGTTGTCTACAGGGACTTAAAACCTGAAAATGTGCTTGTTCGTGACGATGGCCACATAATGCTCTCTGACTTTGATCTTTCACTGAGATGCTCTGTTTCACCGACCCTGATAAGAACTTCATATGATTCGGATCCCTCCAAACGAGGAGCAGGTGCGTTCTGCGTCCAGCCTGCATGTATCGAGCCGTCATCAGTATGCATTCAGCCTTCTTGTTTTATCCCAAGGTTCTTCCCTCAGAAAAGCAAGAAGAGCCGAAAGCCTCGAGCTGAGCCAGGGTTTGCCACCAATGCACTTCCAGAGCTTGTTGCCGAGCCTACTCAAGCTCGGTCCATGTCTTTTGTTGGAACCCATGAATACCTAGCCCCTGAAATTATTAAGGGAGAAGGCCATGGTAGTGCAGTTGATTGGTGGACGTTTGGTATATTCTTGCATGAATTACTGTATGGCAAAACCCCTTTTAAAGGTTCAGGAAACCGTGCTACACTGTTCAATGTGGTGGGGCAGCAACTTAAATTCCCAGATTCCCCCGCAACTAGTTATGCAAGCCGCGACCTAATTCGGGGTTTGCTGGTGAAAGAGCCACAGCACCGGCTTGGGGTGAAAAGGGGTGCAACTGAGATCAAACAGCATCCCTTCTTCGAAGGTGTAAATTGGGCTCTAATACGATGCAGCACACCACCAGAAGTACCAAGACCGATGGAAACTGAAGTGCCAGTGAAATATAGCGCAGTTGAGCCTGTTGGTGTCGGAAGCAACAGTAAAAGAATGGTTGGGGCAGACGTGAAGTCCGGGGGTCAATATCTAGACTTTGAGTTCTTTTAGTTTGGATCGCAGGGTTATTGTGCTATCTTGTATTCGTACCCATCATTTAAATCCCGAAAGAGTATGCCGCATTCACTGTGTTCTATAGAAAGAAAATCCCTGTTTTAATGGGGAAAACTGTTTAGTAAACTTATACAGCGATAGACTTGAGCTGGTTCGTTGACGGCCCCCTTTCAAAAGTTATCGGAATGCTACCAGTTTTAGTGTTTTGCACAGGGATCTCATTATTTGCTAATACAATTGCTATGTATTGAGACTCTGTCATTCTGTTTCTGTTGCACGTTGTTTTTTCGAGTTGCAGGAAATGCAAGTACAAGTGTTGGAAGGGACAGTCTGTGTTACGTGTTTATATCGCAGTGTAAGTACTATGCACATTATAAGTATACAAGTTCATCTGAACCGGAATTTAATCCGAAAGATGAAACATTGTGACCGATGTTGATTCTTTACTGAATGATTGAGTAGCGATGTTCGGCGCTAACAACTGCGATCAGAAAAGGTCGTTGATTGCGATCGGAAGGCTCGTTGATGTGTGCTTACGTCTGGTTGAATATATTGGTTTAAAGGCGGGTACAGCATTCATTGGAAACAATTCTGTCTCGTTCGACTGTCAAAAATGATGTATTTCATATGTTTTGGGGTATCGCTTTTCTTATTCTAACCAACCCGGGGAAAGGTTTGAACCTAAAATGATCTAATAACAAGCTCACAAGGATCTGAAACCGTCTTCAACTACGCTGTCGATGGCGCAGTCGCACCATTTGCATAGACGGGGTGAAGCACGTGACCTTCCTTTGGCACAATATGCACCCACTTGCGTCCGCTGAGCTTGTGGTGTTCAAACTTAACAGAGCCTTCTTTCAGAGCAAAAAGGGTGTGATCCTTCCCTAAACCAACATAATTTCCAGGATGAAAACGGGTGCCTCTTTGGCGAACTATGATGTTTCCAGGTATCACTCTCTGCAACATAAACAGAATAACAACATTACAGTCATTCCAACCCAAAGAATTAGACAAGCAATAACGAACTGTCCATTATGTTTTTTTACACACAACAGCCTCTCACCTCTCCGCCAAATTTCTTCACTCCAAGAAATTTGGGATTTGAATCTCGACCATTTTTGGTGGATCCAGCGGATTTTTTAGTAGCCCAGCGCCTAAAGGTCAAACTCAATCCTTCTGCCGTGAGATCTAAGATTAGTCACATCAAGCAAAACATCAGGACTTAGAAGCAGAAACACAACATAATCATGCTACATTCTAGCACAACTCATTCAGTGATACTGAACTCGTACCAGAAGCACTGCTGTATACGGGAGCATTCGTAACAATGTTCTTCAGACCCAACCTACTGCATATTGATGTTGCAAAATTCATCGTCTTCTTTTCCGGAAAGATGGGCAAAACCCTGAAAGAAAATCACCACAGAATACTCGAGCTTTGAAACCAAATCATTTCAGTTCACTGACATCAATGAGAACCCTCACCTTATATCTGTTTATACATAAGTTGCATATCGAAGAGTAATTTTTCCAAAAATTGGGTTTGCATACGCTCAAAAAATAACACCACAACAACAACAAAACCTTATCCCACTATGTGGGGTCAGCTATATGAATCCTAGAACGTCATTGCACTCGGTTTTGTGCCATTTCTTCTACGAAATGGACTCAGATCGCCTTAAATTCCAACAAAAATTGGGGAACTATTTCAAGAGTGAAATTGAAACTTCGACAACAGAAACCCAGTTACAAACAGTCAAGAAATGGAGATTCATATAATCTAATTACCACATAAACACCAGTCAGCGATCATGAATTCCCAACAGGAAATAGTTAAATAAATAAAAGAGCAATACCCAGAAACCAAAACATATTAAAATTGAAAAATATCAGAAGAAGATTTAAGGCTTTATTATTTATTAATATTATTGAGTGAGAAGGCAAACCTGATTTTTCTGGAGTGTGGAGCGAAAGCTTCCTCTGGGTGAGCTTGAGACGCCACGAACGATGCGTGAGGGGAGACTGAAGAAGAAATGGTTTAGGGTTTTGGGTTGGGTTAGTTGGGTAATGGGCCAACGAATGCTGAAGGCGATTCACAAGAGGACCGCCCGTAATTATATTTCACACAAAACTAGTAAAAAAAATTTTAAAAAATTTTAAATACACCTTAAATCACCTTTAGCGTATTATTTTTTTTCTTCAACTATCAAAACCCCTCTTACCCTCCATTGTTGAACGAAATACTAACCAATAAAACTACAGACATGTTGACAGAGAAAAATTATTTTTGATTAATGGAACACGAAATCGATATACCTTCTACATGTATTGAGAGAAGGTAATTTTGAAGGTCTAATGGAATCATTTGGTGCCAATCCCCATCAAATTTGTTGGTTCTTTTATGTTATTTGTATTAGAAAGATGGAGACCTAGTTCTTTTCGACAAAAAAAAAAAAAGATGGAGACCTAGTTCTTCAATATATGAATGACAAAATATGTCTGGGAAAACCCACCTTATCATCCCCAAGAAAAAAGTTTAGCGATTAAGAAAGGCAACATTTTCTGCGGCCACCCTTGAGAAAAGGGGTAGCAACTATAGGAATCTATTTCAATTGAATGTCTGACAACTACATGCATGAAATTGAGTTGCATCTGTTCATATAGTATTAAATATCAATGGCTCTCAGATGATTTGAAATCATTCGGCAAACGAAACGTTCAAATGTTTAGATTCAGTCCATGAAAATTAAAAATGAGTTTTATAAGATTGAGAAATGTGGGGTGTATGTAGAAAATATAAGATGTATATTGAGAATGTAGGGTGTGGGGGTATTATGGAGAAGTATGTGGGGTGTATTAAGATAATTTTTAAGTGAAAAAGTAAATGTGGGATGTATTAAGTATGTGAGATTTATTCTACAATTTGCGGGATGTTAATATAATAAGCCTTTTATAACTACCCATATTAAAATAAAAGTAAACATGACCAATTAATTAAACTTGTAAACTCTATGTAACTGAATTCGAGTACATCATTTACTTGGTAGCCTTATGTTACTTCTTAATTCACTTTGCTCCCTCGTTGAGATCTTTAGTCAAATCACACTTTGGGACATTTCTAAACTCAACTTCATTTTTACAAGGTTGGGATTTAATAAAAAAAACTAGGTATCAAACGGGCTCTTAATATCCAGTTTCAGTTTTTAATCGAAGGATTAACATCTAATATTCACCCTTTTAACATGTTAGTGGAATATAACGCAGGTCATATTCTTGATGACCAAAGGTTGAGTTAGTGAGACGGATATTGGAAAGGTTATAGCTTTGCGACCAGAGCTCCTAGGATGCAACATTGTGAAAAAGCTCGAGGTTAGTATGAAATATTTTCGATCACTTGGCATACATCACGGAGTTTTAGGTGAGATGATTGCTGATTTTCCCATGCTGCTGCGGTACAATATAGATGTTCTCCGTCCAAACTACTCCCTCGTTGAGTTTCCAAGGTGAAAGTAGGGCTGGTTCGGTATGGGATACCGAACCAAAATTCTTGTTCCGATTTCTAAACCGAAGTTTACAGGAATCCTAATTTCAAGATCGATCTCAAACTAAATTTTCAGAAATCCCGAAATAGTTTCAGGATTTCGGGACAAATCGGGAATCCTAAAATAATTTATGACTTTTAGGCTATTGGGCTGACATATTGGGCTTTTTCAATATAAAATTTAGCTTTTAGCAAAGTCCAACTGTCCAATATTCTTACAATGCAAACCTTTTGCTCAACTTTTTTTCACAAGAAAAAAACTTTTATAACAACTGAAAGATCTATGAAAGTTGGATATGATATCCGCCAACTAAAAACAAACCTATAGTACTACACCAGAATCCCAGACCTCTCAAAAAGGACTCATTTATTAAACAAAACTTACAGCTGCTAACACATCAATCATTAAGAAGAATAAGAATAATCCCTGAACTGAACTCATTCGAAACCAATGCTTAAAGGGCTGCCTAGTATCTAATTCTATACCATGCTCCATAAACCAACAAACGTATGCGATATTAAGCCAGCAGTATCAGTATCAATGCCTCCAACATGGTGAGTATCAGTATCTGCAAACCCTCCTCTAGATGTCACATGCAAGGTTGACATGCATATTCACACTGAATCGTTACTTAAATGCAGGATTCGAAAAACTGTTGGGAAGATCTCACCGGAGTTGTTGAAGATTTAAATTCCACTCATATCACATTATTCTATTTTTGGTGGTGGTTGGCCAGAGTTTGGCCCCGGTGATGGTCGTCGGAGGAGAATCTCACCGGCGTTGTTGGTTATTGCTTAAGTGGAAAATGTGAAATAAAATTTAAAATTTTAATAGATCCTAATTTGCAGTCGGCTTAGTCAACCGTCTGAATTGGCAACTGATTGAATCTTTACACAGTTTATAACCAAGAACTGCTGTTGGTCAATATGAAAGTAACTAGTAGTCCATGGTCTAGTGATATTCTTCTACACATGTAAGTCGGAGGTTTTATGTTCAACTCCTGCAATGGCAATTTCGACACTTAAATTACTGACGAAACATTATGAGGCTTAGCCCAATATTGTTGTATCAAAAAGAAAAATAATAATAAAAGTAATGGAGAAGAGATGACCAATGCCATATTAGGTTTGAGAAGAAATTCATTTATTTATTTATTTATTTGAGGAAATATAATGCTACATACTAGTCCATTTTTTGTTTTTATTTTAGTCAGTGTATGTGATATGATAGTAGCAACTAGAGGCTCAAGGTTGCATATAGTTACCATAATCCTCAAGACGGTGTCGTACTACCAGACTAATAGCTAGTTAGTTTAGAACTCAAAAAAAGGTAAATGCGAATTTCTCGGTTAATGATGTAGAAAGGTAAACAAAAGAAGCAAAGCACGAATATTTATTTGTATGCCGAAAACTGCAAAGAAGCTCAGCTCAGCTCGAATAGAAAGGTTAACAACAATCTTAAGCACTTCCCTGTACATAGATACTTTTCCTTCCTCCAAAACAAAAGGATTTGCAAACCACAAAATTCCACATATTTACATGTTGTAAACCCCCCAAAAGAATACTACCAACAATATGAGCACCCTGACAAAAAATTCCCAGCTCTGATAAACTCCGACTTAATTACCGCAAAACCACGGGCACCAAAACTACGTTTTCCGTCTATTTGATGGCGTAGGAACGTGTACAAACCGACTCAAGTGCCTCCGTGAATAGGCCAGCAAAGCTGGTCAGTGCCTGAAATACTCCTGGCAAGCCTGTTTGAAGATTGTTTAGAGTCATGGCTCTTGTCACCTCCACCGCCTTTGTATGCCTCATCATCTCATCTTCAACCCGCCTCTGGCAGGTTGTAAGTTCAGATTTCTTCTCAGCAAGAGGATCTCGCGCATCCAAAACCTGCCCATTTTCAGGCCCCGAGTCAGGAAGCCCAATACCAACCATGGAGTAGGAGTGGTAGAATTTCTTTTCAATGTTTCGGAGAGAAGAAGCCTTTTTCTCAAGCTCCTTTGACGCAGTTTCAGTGCGTTTTTTGATCTTGAGCTCTTCACTCTGTTTCACAGAGATTACGTGGACAACATTGATAAAGCTATTGATAGCCTCAGAAGCTACTGTGTCAGGGACGCGCTCAAGTGCAAGCTTCCACTCATCACAGAAGGAATATACATCAGAAGATTCATTGTGCACATTGAAAGTCATGTCGTTGTTTACAGGAAGAAGGGTGAGCTTGAACCAACCATGAACAGACCGGATAAAGTCCCGTTTGAACTTTATTAAACGGCAGAAACTGGAGTGCCAGGCAGAGACAGCTGATTCAAGGTCACGTGTTGCCTGCCGATGTAGTTCCGAAGTTGAGTCACCCTTCGCTGATCGGTTCACAAGTCCCCTGACCTGTTGTACAATGTCGTTCTGGACTTCATGGTACTGGTGCATTGATCTCCACATGTACATGAACCTGCATTCGGTATATCACGCATATATATAGACATTTCAAATTCAAATCACCGTTCAGATAAACCCTACTCATATGATAAGTGGATCTACAGATTATTCGATAAAGCAGGGCCATCAGAAGAATTTAACTATTGTTCTACAGTTCCATGTATATGACGGAATATAATACGCTAATCCGATTTTTTGATCAATATTATTACTGGAAACAAAAATCTATACAAGTCTGAGCAGTAGCAGAGAAGATAACACACAAGTCTTACCTACCCTCCATCTCATTCACTCCTTTCGGACAAAGTATGTCCACCTCAAGCAAGAAAGGTAAATTGGTGTAGGACCTTTTGGTAATTTATGTTGGTAATTATTATCTTCAAAATTGATCCCACAAACATGATGATTATTCAACTGTCACTTCTCATAACGATGAGAAATGCTCTATTGCAACCAAATCATAGCCCCAGTGGCACTTGACACGTGTTCAAAAAGTGAACCGCATGTCCGGTAAGAGCTTGCCACACGGTGAATTGGTGATGAGAGAGTATCGCTTCTCAATAATGACACCGATTTATAAGCAATAAGAATTTGAAAACTTAACGATGTTAGTGACCTTGTTAGCTAATCAGATCGGGAAGTGGATCCAGAAACAGACAATGGTGGGACATGTCATAGTTAAAGTCCAATCCACCAAACCCTCCATCTACAATAACTGTTACCAAAAGGGTTTACAGACAAGAGGAAAAGTAGCCACCGGAGAAGAAATTTTGGGGCCACTGCCTAGTTTTAAGAGGTGGCCAGAGACCGGATTAGATTGGATTGGACAATCCAGGACAACATGGAACATGTGGTTCCAGAGGGGGAAAGAAGCAAGTGGCACAGCAGAGGAGTCGCTCATAACACACCTCCAGCTACCAAGTTAAAAGGCCTTGCATTTTTCACATGTGCTAAATTTAACTTCACCAACAGAAATTTATAACGAACAGAAAAGTACCCCAAATATATTTTTCCACAAGAAAAAAAGATTTTTCTTATTCATTTAATCAAAAAAAAGATTTTTCTTATTCATTTAATCAAAAAACAAAAAAAAGAAAAAAAAAAGATGAGACTTACCCGTGGCACAGTTCAACAAGTTGAGGCACGAGATCGGAGTCTCTAAGATCAATGATGGCGGTGGAGGTGGTAGAGACGGCCTGAGATGTGACAATGATTAGTGATTGCAGCCTCTTTATCGACGCCTTGGTCTTGTCTACTTTGGTTTCGTCCTCCCCCTTGTACTCTTGATGTTGCAGTGCGGACAGCTTCTTCTCGTGCTCAATCTTGACACCTTCTCTGGCCTGATATTCAATAACAATAAGTTGCCTGCATCAGCACTTTCCAATTTGAAACCACATGGCTTCCACATAAATACAACAATAGAAACTTATTTCCCAATAAAGCCAACTTTAGGCACATGACCGTCAAGCCAATCATCTCTGCAACTCCGATTTTGGCACTCAACTCTGGAATGTACTACGTTTCCACAGTATTACAACTACGGCAAGATTCCGTTATATTTGAAATAAAATGCATGAATTATCGAAACCATTCAAGTGTACCAAAAAGAAAAAGTAAATCCATACGAACTAAAGTTTAACCAATGTCGAAAAGAGAACAACAAAAAATGCATAAATTTTCCCGTGCAAGGCCTTGTTTAATAAAAAAGGAAAGGTAGAAAGTGGATTCGGAGCAAAAACGAAAACCAATTTATAAACGATGAGGAATGTAGTAGATATATATTATACACAAACATCGAAAGCGCTTCCTAAGAATATGAAGCCACATTTGTTAAGGTGTCAACATTTGCCGACCAAAAATATCAGAGGAGTCTAGCTAGTAGCCCTACAAATACAGATTACACTTTACAGGACAAATGCGGGGTTGTCCATATTATTTTTACAGGCTGTCAAGGGCATATCATCAGTCATTTTCACCAGCATTTTAAAGGAAAAGCTACTATTGGGGGGAAAAACAACCGTCCAAAATCCAAATCATGAAAAGATGCATCGGAAAAAGGCCTGAACTTTGTGCCCAAGCACCGACCATGGGCATTTTCGTCAATGCAGGTTTTTTTAGACGTTATACTAAAACGACCTGGCTTTCTCTGCCCTTCCCTTTCCCATATACTCTCATCCCCTCCCTCTTATTTGTGCGGTCACAATTAAATCACGTTAATATTTTATATTATTATTATTTTTTGTCTTATTACTTTTATAAAAAAAATCAATATAAAATATTAACATGACTTAACTATGACCACACCACACAAAATAAAAAATAAAAGGTGATAGAAAGTGAATGAGAAATGGGAGGTAAGAGAAGCCGGGTCCATAATAAAAACTGTGGTGGGTCAGAGCATCAATCCAGCAGTACAACCCACTGTCACTGATGGCTACCCACCCTTTAGTCTTAAGATTAAACCCAACCAGATTTGCTTAATTACTCTAAATTAATCTTAATTAACCAACAAAAATTACAATTGGGTAAAAAAATTGAGTAAAAGTTAATGAATACCTTGACTTCCTCATAGAGCTTCTTCTCCCAGGCCAAGAGCCGTTCGAAGGTGGAGCAGAGGCTCTTTGAACCGCCGGGCTCGCTGTTGAGCGAGCCAGCATCCAGGCGGTACTTGACCGCCAGCGGCGGTTTTGAACTCCAAGTAGAGCTCAAACTGCTCAGCACACTACTGGAGTGGTACACTGTCTCTGCAAGAAATAATTGGAACGAAATCAGTGTTAATTCCAATTGAATCCGAAATTTAATGCCCCTTAAAATTTAAAAATTTCCATGAAATTTGAATAAATCGTTTGCGTTTTGATCACATTCCCAAAGATTCGATTTATTTTCCCACACATTTTCCCGGGAACCAAACACCCCCAATTCAAAGTTAAAAGGAGGACATACTCTTTAGCTGTCGGAAGCTCCGGTCGAGCTGGGCCCGGCTGGTCTCGAGCATCTCGGAAACTTGGTCGCCGGCGGTTGCGGCCCTGTCGAAATTCTCCTTAATCGCCTCCACAATCTCCTTCAAATCCTTGTGCCTCACCACCATCTTCATATTGGAGATCTCACTGCTCCGGTAAGTGCTCCCGCCCTCCGACCCCTCCGACCTCTCCGACTTGCTCGTGCTTGGTGCATACCGCGGCATCGCCTGAGCCACCGGAACCCGGCCCGAACCGGCCACCGACTCGGCCCGTACCGATTCCGGCTCGAAAGTCGACCGGGTACCCATCTCGGATCTCGACTCCCTCTCGTCGTCCCCTTCGTCAGAGGAGCTCGTCGTGCTGTAGTGGTCGTGGTCGTCCCACTCACTGCACTGCACCTCCTCCCTCTCCGATTGAGCGTATTTCTCGGAATGGGCGTACTTCTGCGACGGCGCGTACTTCTCCGACTGAGCGTATTTCTCGGAATGGGCGTACTTCTGCGACGGCGCGTACTTCTCCGACTGAGCGTACTCGTGCCTATTTTGATGATGGGCATTCTGGGCTTTTGGGTTTCGATGGTTGAGGAAGAAATCGTACTCCGATCTTTCGGTTTCGGTCTCGAGCGGCTCCGGCTCTATCGCCTCCGTCTCTGAATCGTTCTCGTCGGAATGTTCCGGGTCGACGTGGTGGGGCGATTTTTGGTGCTGATGGGATTGCGTTTGGCTCTTTTGGCGTTGCTCGAAGAACTCAGAGTCCGGCGGCGATGGAGGGTAGAAATTTTCCCAGTTCCACATGGAGGAGGCCTGCGACGGCGTCCTTGAGTAGTTCGACTCCGCCTGGAAAGCCGACGGAAACCCAAAAGGGTTGCTGAAATTCGACTTCTGACTTCCAGGGGAAGAAGGAAGACTCGATTCCGACAGTATGTGAGGAAGCTTCGGCGGCGGCTGGCGGCGGCGGCGATGTTGGCGAGAGGAGTGGGCGGAGGAGGAGGAAAGGATGTGGGGGAGGTTGGAGCTGTTGATGGTGGGAGAGAGAGGCGGAGGAGGTGGTGGCGGGTGGAGGGAGGAGGGAGCAGGGGAGGGGGCACGTGGAGGGATGTGGTTGGTGGTGGGAGGGGGGACTTGGTGGAGGAAGACGGCAGGGGTTTGGTGGGAGATAGAGAGAGGCTCGAAGGCGGCGAAGGAGACGAGGGCAGAGCCGGTAAGACGGAGGGAACGGCAGTAGTCGGCGTGGGCAGCGGCCAAGTGGTGGCGAGCGTAGACGGCGTCTTTCATGAGGCGGCGCCGCTCCTTGCACCGCCTCACAGTGTCCTCGTTGTCCAATTTCGACGCCGTACACCCCATAAAGCTAAGAATAATAGTAATAATAATTTAATAAATATTTAGAGAAGAAAATCAAACCAAAGCGGGAGTGATGAAGCCTGGTTCGAGCTGAGAGGAAGGGGGATGACAAGTTATAGGCTTTGAACTGTTGCCTGTTGGGGTAGTTTTCTTTTTCTTTTTCTTATTATTTTTTATTTAACACATTACTTTTTTATTTGTTTACTTTTCTATGGAAAGAGTAAAGTGGGTATTTTCTTAATTCTATTTTTACAAAACAAAAAGTATTGTTTTTGTTCTTTTATTGCAAAAGAGTAAAATGTATTGAAAAGGGTTGGGAAATAAATCTAACCAAAAAATGTTTCTGTGTCGGACTTATTTGGAGTTTGTTTTATCTTTTATTTATGTTTATACCCCGCCCCGCATGTCTAGGTTCAATTTTTAGTGCTGGTGAATCATAAGATAGAGGTTAAAGGAGATTGAAATGTCTTTGTGAGTCTTCCCGACCCTCGGAAGGGTGTACTATTGTGGCAAAGCCACCAACTAGTCCCCTTTTTGAAGAAAAGAACAAAAGAGTAAGTGATATAAGTAATGTAACGTTGTAACGTTAACTAGGTTGGAAGATAACTAATGACAAATATTATTTGGTAACTTTATTGTAAATGTTGTTAAACTGTAAATTTGAATCATTTTGTTTATGTAAATTTTTGTTTAAATATTAAAGGGTTGACATGATATTGAGATCAAGGAGTTAAGTTTGGCCTCGATGAAAAAATCTTTCGACATCAAGCAACCAAATTTTCCTTCTATATTTATCATATTCTTCATCTCTAAGAAAGCCGTACTATATAAACTTTGCACTTATAATATATGTTATTTTTCGCACAACATTTAAATTTATATGCCCTCAAATTTTAGTGTATAGTACCATAAATACCAATGACATTGTTTAATCCATTGATCAAAATTAAGGCCTCTAGTTCTATTTAAGGTAAGAAAATAATATTGGAAAGTGCGTCTCTTTTAACGAATTTAATTAAATTAAGGGTTCAGTTATAACACGCGATTTTGTTTTCTTTTTTGGGGGCGGCAAGAGTGAAAAGAGAGAATTATCCTATTCTGCTTTTATTTTTAGGGAAGGTAAACTTCTTACCTTTTAAGTATTACAACTGAACTAGGACACTATCTGAAAGATGTTATATGATCCTTATATGATTTACACAATCACATTCTTAACTAAATTAGGACTGCACACTAACTTGTATCTAATGATTTTGTTGTTGCAAGAAACTAATTTTTTTTAACCCAAAACATATCCGGTTGAATAGGAAGATCTTAATCACCAAGACAATTTACAACTTAATGTGCTTACAAGAAAAATTAATTAACTAGACCTTCTTTAATGTTAAAAAAAAAAATCTGATTTTTATGTCTAGCATATATAGTAAAATTTAAAATTTTAGTTGCAATACAGTAGAAGATTTTATTTTTGTTTCGAGTTAATTAATCTGGTTTTTATTTTAGTTATGGTAATGTTTGTTTGGTTTAGTTGATTAATTTGAGAGTGGAGCTTGGTTCCTTAAAATTGAGGAGTTCCTCCTTAATTAATTTTGTGTTTGATTAACTGTATTCCATGTTTATAATCAGAATAGTTTATATTATAATCACTTTGTAAATATCATTTTTAAAAAGAATCAAACGAAATTAAAATCGTTTAGTCAATCAACAGTAGATAGTAGATAGATGATTCAAAATATTTATACTGAATCAGTCTATTTGTTTTTATATAATTTGATAACTAAATAATTTCATATTTTATTATATTAATGCAGAGATAAATTTTTTATAGAATGATTTATTATATTAACAATTCTAACCACGATGCATAAATCGGTCACATAATAAAATGAGAAGCCCGGTTAAATAGTTAATTTAATTTCATGCTTTCAAATTTTCAATTGTGGAGTTAATTTAATGAGAGTGTTGAAAAAGGTCGGCTGTTGGTGGAGTCTTCGGGGGTTGGAAGACGAAAGACGGGGGTGGACCTTCACCGAATTGTGTGGGCCCCTTTTGATTGACTAATGAGTCCAATTGAGTCATAGTGTCAGTAGTGTGTATCTGTGCGCGCGCTCAGCTGGCTAGGTGTCGGATTTTCGTACGTAATTATATTAGACCATCTCCAAACTTGTGTTAAAAGCCAAATTATCCCCCAAACACTCTTCAACCCATGTTAAAATTTTAGGCTAAATGCCAAATGTTATTTCTGGGCCAAATACTCTCCCCCCAGCTTTCCCCAGGGCTAAATGCCAAATGTTTATCGGAATTTAAATTTTTTTAGATTAAAATGTTCATAAAATTAATTTACAATAATCTACATATTTATTTTTTTTTAAATTGATTTAAGAAAAAAATTAGCCTAAGTTCATTCTTTAATAATTCCGGGCTAAAATTTTAGTCTAGAAGGGTTGGAGTAGAAAAGATGTTTCTGGGCTAAAAGCCAAATTTTCCGGGCTAAAAAATTTGGCTTTTAGCCCAAAGGTTGGAGATGGTCTTAAGAAACAAATTCTATTTATTTGTATTCAATTTGGTTTACGTTAAATAATAATTTGAAATAGTATTATTTACGCATTTATTTTTATTTTTTACACATTTTTATTAATGTTTGATTACTAGTCTTCTTCAATTTATTAGATCTGGCTGTCAAAAATTAAAAAAAAAATGTGTGAAAAATAAAAATGTGTATATGAATAGCACTATCCTAATTTTATAGCTCGGCATAAGTTAATGGTCATTTTATTTTGTAGCGTAGGCTTAGACAATTTTTCTCTTCAAATAAAACAAATTTCTTCTCCAACTAAAGTCAATACCGCTTTCTAATTTTCTATTTATTGACCTCTCCTTCAATTCACAAGATATTGGTTGACCCAATCCTAATAACGAAAATAATTTGTGGCTTAAAATCATTGTTCTAAAAATTTCCGCCCAGCGCTGTCTAGGTCCCGCCTAGGCACTAGGATGCTAATCACCGTCGCGATTAATGCCTAGACATTTGAAAATTAAGAAATGACGCTTAGACCTGCTGAGGCGCCCGCCCAGACTCGCATACACACTTGGCTAGGTTGCGACTCACTTAGACAGAAAATAGATAACTTTCATTTTGCATTTTATTTTTTACAATAAATTATTAGGGACTTGTTGTATACTTAAATAAACACACATTATATGTTTGTTTCCTATGTTTTCATTATGTTCCAATATTTCATAATATATATATCATCATATTTTGTAATTTATGATGAAATTGTATATATTTTAAGTATAAAAAACACTTATATACACAAAATATAATATATTTACTTAAATCCGTTTAGTCCACCTAGGCGCTAAGCCCCAACATGTTGCCCGACTAGTGTCTAACGTCTTTTAGAACCTTGCTTAAAACAATACTAATGGGCATTATTGTGTTTTTACATATTTACCACCAAGTCTTTTCTTTTCTTCTAAGTTAGAGTAAGTGTGGTGGTATTCCTCAATGTTACAGTCTGGTAATATTCTTCTTCACTTGGAAGTGAGAGATCTAAAATTCGAATCTTGTGGATGGTGAATTCGACACAAAATTAGGCTGCCTATAACGTGGCTTTGTCGAACTCCACCTTTAATAATGATTTAACTGTTTCAGTTTATAATTGTAACATTTTTATTGTGGTGGAGATTTGACTTCTCCTATAATGTGAGCCACATGTGCATGACATGGACAAAAAACAACTTGTTATGGAGCTTCGACTTCTCCTAAATTGTTCTTTGTATAAAACAAAAATGACAATAGATAACGCATTTTGGTCTAAATTATGAAAGTGTGGTTAATACATCAACCTAGAAATAGGTCTCACATGTGTCACTTCATCAATTTCACGTAAATATAAACTGTTACAATTAAAACACCTTAGAATGAAATGACTTTCTAGCTATTTTAAAAATACCTCCAAAATTGGATTATTTAAAATGTAGTTGGCCACATTTTTTCACACTTTTTTTAGTACAACAATTATTTTACACTAAGGAGAGGGAAGAGTTTGGCTAAACCACACAATGGGCAACCTAATTTGGTATCGAATTCACAATTCACGAGATTTGAACCAAAGACCTCTCACTTATAAGTGAAAATAAATATCACCAGACTGTAGTACTAATCCCACTTTTATGTAATTTATTTTTTGATTTGATATGTTTATGCATATGTGATCCTCACATGATAAAACCTCGACGGTAAAAGGAAGAACTTACTAATAAATGTAACGGTTATGACGGAAGGACAATAAGCCTAACTCTGATTAAATCTTGTAACAATAGAAGTCAATTAATACGATAAAGAAAAACATTAGATGAATGTGTTGGATTTATCCAATATAAATAAACTTTTATATGGTCTACTATATGTAATAAGAATGAATAATTAGATAATAAGTCGATTGTGATTTGATCTCTTAAAAAATCAATCCTAATTAGAGTGTCTTATAATGTAAGTAGGATTGATGGATTTCCTTAATTGAATGTGATTATGATACTTTACTTGAAGGCTAAGAAAGTGAGTTTAGGTTTCTTTTATAGATGGAAACCCTAGCCTATAGCTTGTATAAATAACGGACGATGTAAACCATAGAATATACGACAATTAAGAGCTCGTTTGGATGAGCTTTTAAAATGACTGAAAGCATTTTTTGTTAAAATATTTTTTGAACCAATCCTTAGTTAAAATGCAAGTAAATTCTGGAAAAACACTTAAAGTGCTTCCTATAAGAAGCACATAATTAGTGCTTATTGCAGAAATCACTTCAAATGCTATTGGAACCAAAAAAACATTTTCTCTAAAAATGCTTTCAGTCATTCTAAAAACACATCCAAACGAGCCCTGAGGCTTCTCATAGAGCATTGTCATAAGGCTAGGAGTTTACAGAAGACTTCTTCTTCTCGGTTCCACGACTACCATAGCTGCTGGATCTTTATCAGGTTAGGGTTTTCGTATTCTAACCATAAAATCTTAAGGGATAATTGAATGCCCTAATCATCACACCACCTAATTGCAAAAGGGCTTAGATAGTGTTGAATATTATTAACATAGAAGGAAGAAGCTACCATGAGTAGTAGATGATTTACCCAATTAATTGTTAAGTGCACTTGCAACAACATGTACACAAATCAACCACACAATCATCATCTCATTCTTTCCCTCTATTTTGGCCATTCATTTCATCATGATCATTTTCAAATCTTGGGTTTTACTCTCTCTCTTTTTTCTTTTTTTGTGTGTGTTGGGGGGGGGGGGGGGTTCCCTAATCACTATGGTGGTTACACACTCAACACTATGGTGGTTACACACTCAAATACCTCATACTCTTTAGCAAAGTATTTAAATGGCAGAGAAGAATACATACTATTACCCCAATAAGTGGAACCTTTTACACAAAAGAGAAGGATAAAGATGAGAGAGAGAGAGAGAGAGAGAGAGAGAGAGAGAGAGAGAGATTTCTTGCGTATAACTTTGTGTATCTCATGGCTTCCGTCACTGGACCCAACCATCCATCAACACCACATGCAACTGCATGCATATGCCTTCTTTTTCTTTGAGAACAATTTTTTAGGAGGAAAGTGTATTTGGATTTAAGACCTTTGCTGGTAAATTTTAAACTTAAAGGTGTGAAAGGTTCTCTTTTCTTCTTGGGTACCCCTCATTGTGAAAGGGGTTATAGCAATTTTCTTAAAAAAAAAAAAACAGTAGTATCTACATTAAAAGAGTGGGGGAGTGAGCTAAACATCACAATGGACTAGCAATAGTATCGTTCAAACTTGTCTTTAACGAGAATCGAAGCTAAAACCTCTCAGTTACCAGTGTAAAAGAATATAACTAGACTGTAATATTAAATAGCAATAATTATTATTATTTGTATAACAAAAAAAAAACAATTATTATAATTTTTTTTTTAAACAAAAAAAAAGAAGAGAGAAGAAAAGATAAGCTCAGAGAGGTTGAAAGGGTGAACCCAGTCACTCTGTCACTGGATACTCTCTCACTCTGCTGGGTTATTTTGGTGAATGAGAGTATATTTTTTCGGCCTGAAGTTCGAGTATCTGATTCTTCAAAAAAATTTACAGAGGTATCCTTTCAAGATATTCTTCATCTTTATTTCATGTATTTTTATTTTTATTTTAAATCTAAACAGTTCAAATTATATTGTAATTTGGTCTGACACTAAATTTTCAGAAAAAAAAAGGAAAAAAAAACAGGAGTTATATTTTGTAGAGTAAATTAATTGGTCAAATAGTCTGTTCGAAAAAGCTTATTTCCCCAAGTTCGTATTTCTTTCTAAGAGGAGAGGTGATCTTTCCACTTTTCTTTTCTCATACATTTTTTTTAAGAAAAACTAATGAAAAGGGTTTGAAAACTTTGAGTTTGGATGATAAGGACAAAATAAAGGGTAAAGTGAATAGTACCAAAATTGACTTTTTAGTGTAAAAATATGGTTTTTCGTTAAAATAAACAGTACCAGATGTTTTTCGTTAAAGTTTCATTTATATACATATTTGAAGGTAAGGGAGAATTGGACAATGTCACGTAATGAGTCAATCATTAGCCATGTATCGTCATCATTATTTATATTAATAGAATGCAATGTTAGTTAGTCTCGTACACTATTTTTCAAATTAAAAAAAGGCTGAGAGCGAAAATTCCTATAAATAAAGTTGTCCCCCATTACGATCCATATGTTAAGGACTTGACGAGGTATTTAAGGAACATAACCCCAGGCACCTTGACTCTTTTTATTTCCTCATATTCGAGATTTTGACCACGTTTGACAGGTAGGATTGGACAAGATTGAATAGGATTAGAGTTAGGGTTGAATTGGATTGAGATGATAACTCTAATTTCTAAACCCAATTAGTTTGGCGCAACTTATGGTTAAGAGGTTGGCCCTAGCTAGCACCAAGAACGGGTCTAGGTTGGTGATGTTTAGAGGTATCGGAGAATGGGATCCTCGGGTCGTCAAGATTCTCGACTTGACTACAAGTGTCCCGATAGTTAACATTCCTAGGTCGTATCATGATTGCTAGGAGTTTGGGTCGGGTCTGATCCACCAGCACGATCTAGGATGCCCTAGTCAGTGTTTGGGCATCGGGACTCGCAAATCGAGTATATCCTACTCACCAGAGTCCCCAACCCAAGCCCCTGGCTTCAAGGTTCTCATGCGGGAGTCTTGGTCGCAATGTTTTGATCATCTAGTTGTTTTGGTAGGATTAGTTGTCCCATAAAATTACATATGGTTGGATTATAGTGAGATTCTTAACCAATCGGCCATGACCATTTAGTACCAATATAGGGTTTAGATTAAACTAACCCAATCCTACTACTTATAGTGTGTTTATTTTTAACAAATGATATTATCTACACTAAGGGGATGAGGGAGTGGGCTAAGTCTTATAATGAACTCGTAATAATGTGGTTCAAATTTGTCTTTGACGATAATCGAATATAAAACTTCTCACTTACAAATGAAAAATAATATCACTATACTGTAATACTATATCATTTTTGTTTGCTCTTTTCAATGTTAAAAAATATCCTAAATTTAAACCGTCTTTCTCATTAATTGTAAAAATATATACAGTTGGTTATTCATGTTAACTTTCCTCCCATGCATAAAAAAACACACAACATATAAGCTTGGAGAGACAGATGGTGTAAGCGTGTAGAGAATCCAATTCCAAACAGTCATGCTTTTATATTATAAATAGAAAACAAGTACATTCAAGATCTTCCCATACCTTTTTTAAAACAGTTAGTTGGTGGCTGAATCCTTTCTGAATTCTCACGGTGAGGATTAAAAGGATAAGTCATTGTAGCTGCTCATCACACATTTTGCTGTTACAAATCATTATGTCATGTAGATATAATTGAAAATTCAAATAATTTGTGGTCGCAAGAGATGTAGTGAGCGGTTGCGAAGATTTGATTCCTAAGGCTATCTCCAACAGAAGGAGGGCCAGACGCTCTCTTTAGCCCAATAGCCTTCTAAGAAATTAATATTTTAATGAACAATGTCGGACCATTTTTCTTACCATCTCCAATTGAGGGGCCAAAGGGTCATAGGCCAAACATAGCCCTGTAATAAAAAATCATCTCCAACCTAGGGGTCTAAAGGGTCATAGGGCCAAACATAATTTATTATTTTAATTGAATTAATACGGTTACTTAAATTAAACTACCTCAATAATTTCATGTTGTTAAATGTTTTTTATTTATGTTGTATAATTTTTATGTTGTTTAATGTTGTTTAATATTGTTTAATGTTGTTTCATGTTACTTAATGTTATTTAGTATTGTTTAATGGCTTAGAAAGTTATAGGAATAAAAAATAGAATTTTTTTTTTTTTTTAAATTTGTAAAAAAAAAAAAATCAAATATAACGGCTAGCTGACGTCAGCTAGCCGTTGGGATTCAAAAATTTAGCTCGGCCCGGGGCTCGCTGGGTTGGGCCACCCGGTTGGTCCTTTTCTCCTTTTTTGGCCCGGTGGGGTCCACGAGCCCTTTGATTTAGCCCTCGGTTGGAGACGATTTTCGTGTCATTTCGGGGTATTTTTTACCCTCTGGCCAGATTGGTTGGGCCATCCCCTCTGGCCAGATCGGTTGGGCTATTTTTTACCCTTTGGCTAGATTGGTTGGGCCGAAAATAGCTCAAAAACCGAGGGCTAGGCTAGAGGGCTTGTGGGCCCCACGAAATTTGAAAGGGCCATAGGGCCAACCGACCAACCCTGGGCTAGGCCAGGAATTTAAGAATTGCTGTTGAATGATAGGAATTCTTAAACAAATTTTTTAATCCAACGGCTAGCTGATGCCAATTCCTATAAATACCTAAACCATTCATTCACTATTCCTCACAAAATTTTCACCATTCCTACACCATTTCAATTCTCATATTTTCTTACCTCTTTCAAAAATATTTCCTTCAATTATTTCAATAATTTTCAAATGGCCTCGTATGCAATAAAAGGTAGGGCTTGGACCCAAAAAGAAGATGAAGCTCTTTGCAGGGCTTATAGATGGGTGTCGGAAGATAGTGTGAGGGGGAGTTCTCAAACAAGTGAAGGTGTTTGGACTTTTGTGTCCAAAAAATACTTAGAGTATGTCTGAAACCACGAGATTTGTTCTTCAAGATGGAAGAAACATCTTCACCCAAGTTTGAACAAATGGCATCAAGCACTGTTAGCAGCCGCATGTATACATGAAAGCGGCGCTAACTACTACGACGAAGTAAGTGTTTTCATAATTTATTTTAAATATTTAATTATATTACATTTAATTTCATGAATTACTTTCCCTTAATTTTTGTAAATACATTTAATTATATTACATTTAATTTCATAAATTAATTTCCTTTAATTTTTGTAATTATATTTTCTAGGTACGCCAAGCAGAGGAATTGTATATGGAGGGCAGCTCGAAACCCTTTTAGTTTCACAGTTGTTGGAAAATTTGTAAAGGGTGGGTGTTATTTGAAGATCCACCTCAACATAGAATAGGTCCTACGCTGGTGTTCGGAACTGCATCCTCAGCTGCAAATACGGATGAAGATGGATCTCCTACCATTTAACAAACAAATGTAGAAAATTCGTCTTCAGGTGAAGATTCCATACCTAGGGCTATGAGACAACACAAGGAACGAAGGTAGAAGGAAAATGGCAAGACAAATGATGATTACGCCGCTCAATAGGAAGTGGCGGCCTCATTGCGATTAATGGCGGAGCAAACTGCCCTTGAGGTGGAAGAAAGGAGTCGTAGGCATGAAGAACGGGCCAAACAAATACAAGAAGAGATGGATGATAAGAATATGGAAATGAACACTTTGAATTACACTCCAATGAGTAATGCCTATTTTGATAGCAAAAAAGAAAAGAAATTATGACCCGACGACAGTTGTTTACCTTTGACTATACTCCTATAATGGCGGATGATGAAGATGATGTTGATTATGGATATTAAATTTAAGTTGTAGTTTTTAAATATAAGTTGTAGTTTTTAAATTTAAGTTGTTGTAGTTTTTAAATTTAAATAATAAATTATGTTTGGCCCTATGACTCTTTTGCCCTCAGTTGGAGACAGTTATTTTGTGACAGGACTAAAACCAGCCCTATGGTCCTTTGGCCCTTGGTTGGAGATAGAAGCAAATATGACCTGTATTGTTCATTAAAATATTAATTTTTTGAAGGACCAGAAAACTAAAACGAGTTCTCTGATTAGCCTTCGATTGGAGAGGGCCTAAGTTGCTCACAATGAGGATCCAGAGGGATCCAAATCCCCCGAACACAATAAACAAAGGCCAGAGCAGGACTTTCAAAGATTGAAAAATAAAAATAATAAATAAATAATTGGTCCCTTTGTTTGGTTAAAAGGACATAAAAAGGATTTCTTCCTAAATTTGGGTGTGACAATTCATAAAATATTCTAAGATGGGGGCTAAAACCTGAAAGGAAAATAGCAACTGTTGCTGTGTTGCTGAAGAAAGTGGGATCCTCTCTGTAGTCCTGTGACATTTCCACATTGCACTGGATTATCAAAAGCATTTCAATTTTTATTTCCAACTTTTTAAGGCAGTGGGACCAAAATCACGATGAACCAAGGAAAATGGAGTTTGCTCTTGTTGGATAGAAAGTATAATTTACAATTCTAAAACACTTAATCTTTGTCGGGAAGTAATTTCTACACTTCTTTTCACCTTATGGACGGCTCCTTTAATTCCAACATCTATTTATTGTTTACTCTGTTCAATTCAACGACAAAAGATAAAGAATGTGCAAAAATCATTACACTATTTTTTCTTCTTTGTAAAGATGAAACTAAAATAAGTATGATGAACACTTCGGTCATATTTTGTTCAACTATGATTCCATATATCATCTTTTAGAGCAGGTTCTGAGACTTAGAACCTAAAATTGATCAACACGGGATTGGAATCCTATTGTTTAAGCTTTATATGGTGATTATACACCTTAAAACAATCAATCATGTCAATAACTAAAACCAAACGAAAAAAAAAAAGAGCAGAAATGATCCTATCAGTTATCATGTAAAAAACACCATACTCCAAGTGAGCGCACGTAAATCAAGAAATGATCCACTATTCAAACACCAAACATGATGCGACATATTGAGTGAGGAAAGAGATAAAGAGTAAGGGAGAAGACCAACGACATGTATACTGACCAAGAAGAGTATGCAAAGTGTCTATCCTTCTCATTCCTAACACATCCTGTGTTTTTTAAAACACCAGGAATAAAGAAAATAAGTGGATCTGACGTCGAAATTAGGTATGCTATACCCAATTTCAACTATGTACCATTACTAAGGGAAAATTGTTTATCCCGTACCTGAAAGACTACCTTGTATCATTACCATATTATTTACAAACCCAAAGAAGTAAGTAAACACGCCCTAAGTACCGGACAAGGGTGTTTCTCTCCTTCCATGTACCATAAACTAATTGCATTACGTTTAAAACTATGGCCCGTTTGGTACACATGATTGAATTGGAATTGAAAACTCCTTAATTTCAAAACTATACTAAAAGTAGAAGTGAATGATTCTTCTTTTGGAGAGGATTAGAAGATGACTAGCTATGAAGGAAATTCTTTCCCTATAATCCGACCATTTTAAAGAGGATGAGAATGTCCAAGTTTTCTTCACAAGTAATCTACCTTCTATCCTCTAGGAGATCATAACTTTATAATTTCCCCGTCAAACTAGCTTTAGTTTAGTAGTTTAACCATTTCAATTCAATCATATGTACTAAACGAGCTCAAAATATCATAGCTTATAATATCTCACGTTTTACCTTTCTTCTCTATTTTTTTTTAAATGAAAATTACATAAAAGACCACACGAAAATGAGACATCGAATTTTCACTACCTTCCAAGCCAATGAACATATTGGTCATATCAGGAGCAAGAAAACAAGAAAATAAAAAGGGCAAAAAGGAAGAGGATAAGCGAAGAAAAAAGAGATATGCAATGGGAAAAAAGAACCAACCAATCCAAATCCTTATGCTTTTCTCCCCCCTCACATGGGATGAGGATATGAGGATCCTCTCCGGATGTTTTTTTTGTAAGAATTCTAGAAATCATTTCATTTTGTTTGTTCATTATACATTATACGGCTAGTTTTCGTTAAATAGTGTTTGTGTCAATTTTAATTAAAAAAAATTAAAAAAATTTCTATCCACAAAATGACAAATGAACGAACACGATAAAATAATTTCCGGTATATCACAAAGAGGATACGGACATGATCCTATTCCCCTCACATGCGCCTTTTGCCCCACAGGCCAATCAGATTACATACTTTTAGGTGTTACGGTGGACCCCACCAAGTTTCTTTGCCAAACAGCTAGCACAAAGAGGAACAAAAAATTGACCAAAAAAAGAGGAGCAGAAAAGGATCTATTTTCTTTGAGTCAAAACAATACACACGCTGAGAAATGGATGGCTGATCATCGTTTTGGATATTGTAGCTGAGAGAGTAACTGATAGTTGAGATTCCAGAGCCTTGAGAGACCCTTTGTTGGACCTGACAGACCCACCACGGAGAAGGGCCGGCACACGCAGTCGGATTTGATTGTCTGATGCATTGTTTAAGCAAACTTGGTAACAGCAACGGCATGGTGGTGTGGTCTAGTCTCGTGTTTTCATGGTGATGCTGATGAGGAGGGGTTGATCACGTGTGGCTGCGGCTGCTGGTGGCGGTGGTTAAGAAAACCGAAGTCACCAAACAGACCCTGAAACATATGAGGAAAGGGAAGTGAAAACGTTATAATTTTTACCACAGCTGAGTTCTTGTTCACCATCAAGTAGGTTAAATAAGAATTTTGCTCTTATATTTGTCCATATTCCAAAAGATTATTCGAGTTATTTGGGTCGGTCTCGCATGACAATATATAACTACGAAAAAAATGTGCAGGATTTCGGTCGCATATGGACATACCAGTGCATCATTGATTGCATAAGCCACGCAGTAGTGCTCCTGAAAATCAGAAGATTGGGACAATACTAAGCGAATCATTAATGAAAATATCAATGAACATTTGACAAAAAATCCTTCACTGTCCCCTGATTAGAGGAGAGAGATGGAGATGATCGCATATCACATCGGCATTTTCTAATAGAGCAGTACAGGAGAGACGATCCAACCTACTAGAAAAAGGACCAGTGGGTGCTTCTGGCCCTACATAACTCGGGTCACTGGACTAACAGCGGTCCCATGAATCATGTGCCTGCACGTGGAAACTCACACGTGCGCAAGCAAGCACATACACATACAGGGAGGCGACCAACTTAGGTAACCTCTGTCAAATTACTTTTACCAAAAGCGAGTTCTAACAATTCTGTTTCCTTAAACAAAAGTAAATGATGGGGTGACTTGCCTGCATCATATGCCATTCTTCAAATTCATCAAACAATTCCAATCGTTCAATCCTAATCAACAAGACAACACATACCCCAAGAATAATTCAGAAACAATAGCAAGTTAGCTGACAGAGCAGATAAAAAGAACAAATGCATGGACAGAGAAACAGAAACAAAAACCAAAGCTGAGGCGCTTTATATCCTAGAAACTAGAAGCTTTAGAACCTCGAAAAGCAGAGGTGGTACCACAATATCACTAGTAGTACAACCAGATCAATCAAGGGAACTTTAAAACAGATAATAGGAATAGAAATACCAAAACCAACAAGAACAAGAAAAAGCTTAAAATCAGGGAAAAGACTTCCAGAGAAAAGTCCAGTGGAATCTAATTTTCTGTAAAGTAAGATTCTGATAAGGCAGTTATTCGACCCTTTCCTAAGCTGGTAAAAATTAAACTAGGATATGGCTTTCTAAGCCGGTAAAAAATCAATTAGTTAGAAAGTGAACCCCAAATTTGAGTACTAAAACTTCATGGTTAGCTTGGACTATATAAATTTGTTTCAAGCAGGTCCCTTAACCGGTTTTCTTGAAATTGAAGCACGATAAAATGGCTATCAAACAATTCTGAAAGCCAGACAGTTTTACAGGTTTGCAGAACTCAAAGACATTAATATAAGGGGAAGAATTTGATAAATACTAATCCAAGTTTTCTGGTAATAGTTATGTGGTGGGAATGACAAAGAAACGTGTCTTGGTAATTGGCAAGGTGAATATTTTCCTCTCATGTAGGAACTGGCTGTGTCGCTGTATTTGATAGTTATTCTGATCTTTGGTTGTATTTTGGGTTCATTGCCTCTGTAGTATTTTATTAACCCTCAGTGGACGCCTGGTTCACTGGTTCTTTAATTGGGATTCTTTTTCAATTACAGAATGATTGTTCTTCATATGCAACAAAAAGGAAACAAGAAAGATAAAAAGTAAAGCATCTCATTGCAAAGACAAGCAAACAACTAACAGTTTTCCAAGATACATATATAGACATACCTGCGTCTTTCTTGAGCTTCAACAAAATCACTGTATACTTTAAGCATGTCCCAGGCAACAGCCCTCTGAAACCTCACATTAAAAAAAAATCACATTACAAAAATGTAAGATAAATATAGGATGAAGATTAATAAAGTGAAATAGAAACAACGATGGACAGGATGCAAATAAAAGCAACCTAAAACATTAAACTTGAATTTGGAAGGTTACTACGATGTTCAACTTCATTTTTTTTGTGCATGTGAATAAAATCTTCAGAACCATAAAGTTGTTCTGTTATTATTTGTTCAAATCTATTTCCTCCTTTCCAAGGATCTAATTCACGCTAGATGACTGCTCAACCATAATTTAAAGGAGTCAATCACCAGTGTAAATTCTGTGATGTGCCCATACCCAAGAGAATAAAGAATTTCTGGTGCATCATCATATACATCTCAGGCAATATATCCAAAATATGATAGCTTAATGCCAAAAGGCACTAAATATAATTTACAACATCTACCTGCCATCCTTGTTCAACAAAAAGGTTTTCCTTTGCCTGTAATGTTGGTGTATCATGTATGCCCAAGAGTGAACAGCCTCGACTCTGAAAATATAAACACAATAACAATACTATTTGTACATTAAATTTATTCCAGATAACATGAGATGGTGCTGAGCAACATAGTTTAACCTAAAGGAATAGAGAGATCAAATAAGCATGAAAGAGAAATAGTGACAATTCCAGACCAAAAAGGTGTAGGCGTGTGTATCCTAGACAATCTTCAAAGTTGATAAATAAGTGTTTGAAATTTGAATTGATTTATTTATTTTTTTCTTTTCAAAACAAGAGATTTTATTTAAAATTCAGTCCCACTCTATGTGCGGTACACACAGGATAACCAAATCAACAAGCTAGTCTACCTAATCTAGACTGTAGACAAAACATAAAATCCTACAAGGAATACAAAGAAAAACAATTAAAAGGCACCGCAACTGAAAGAGAGAAGAAAGGAAATAGACGTCAGCTGTGAAACAAAACATAACCTCATATGTCCTATTATTCCTCCCTGGCCATAAACACAACGTGAGGCACAATGACATTGCCTCCCAAATAATAGTGTTGTTCAGGTGCCTAGTAAAACAGCTTCACCTCTTCTAATATTTACAGAGTATTAAAATACAAGACTCAGCAGACTCTAAAAGAACACAACAAGCATAAAAGTTGAGGAGGTAAGCACAAAATCATCATAGCATGCTGATTGTAGATTGTGGTTTATCACACTGAATCTTCCTTTGTTTAACGGGGCCTTTATAATTGAAAGAACTTGGAACTTACAAAACATATTTCAGTTACATGAGCAACGCCCCAAAACATATTCCCAATCAATAACTGAACTTATCTATTCTGCCCTGTTCTCGGGCAAATGCTGAGATAAAATTGTCATGCATATTAGAGAACCTGAGTTTTGAAATGTGGTTTTGGCACATTTAATGGCAATTTGATCAGGAGATCTTTCGTATGAGTACTCTTCCAACACCTGTGCTTCCGATAATTCTTTTAAACATTACAGTTTTTATCTATCACTAATTAATTAAAAAGTGAAGTAATAAAATGGTGAAGATATGTAAGGGTTCAATTTTTTTTAATTAATTTTATTTATTTAGAAAGAAACGGAAAAGGCAATAAAAAGACACAAAGTGAAAAGCTGCATAGTGAGTTGAAGTTAAAAGAATAGACTGAATTACTAAATAAATAAGGACAAACAACCGGAACTGGAAGAAAGTAAAACAGACCTCCAAATTTCGGATCATCTGCTGCCCAAAAGCATCATCTGGATGAATCTGCTCATACAAGAAAAATATCGCCGTTGAAAATGTTTTTGATGTCCATCTAACTATGGAACGACTTGAATCTGGATCCAGGTATATCAAAACACATTCTGCAATTATAAAAGTTGGAAGGCTGATAATAATATTAGAATAAACCATTTAATCGCTAACTCAAGAGAAACTTAAACCACAGGATGTCAATAATCCAGAAAGACTAAAGGCAAAGACTGATTGAAAGCATTAACAACGTATTGTAGTGACTGTAAGAACATACCTTGGATCCATACCAGCTAAAGTTATAACATCGTCTAATTTTGGTATGTCACGCAAATCAACAGGAAGCAGCTTGTAGTGGTCACTGAGCACTTCTCCACTCTCTGCAAAGTAAAAATGCTATAATTGTGTCCCGACAACAGTTTGAATATTTCAATTGTGTACACAAGAAAAACAAATGACATTCCTAAAGATATGAATCAAAGTTCCAATCACAAGATAAAGGGAAATCAGCCTTAAAAGTTTTCCAAGTGCATCAGAGAAGATTGCAACTTTCAAATCATATAGGCACATAAGATATCTAAGAGAGCACACCAAAGAAACACGTGGTCAATTAAACGGAAACCAGTCATAAATAACATCAGCAACACAGGAGTATCTACCTCGAGAGATTGATGCTGTAGCACTAATTTTGTCCCTCAAATGACTGCACGTTTCAATAAGTGTGGCCTTCTTACTAGTTACCTAGCAAACAAAAAAAAAAATTTGAAATTCTTGGTGTGATAAAGATGCAAGTAAAAACAAAAAACTGAAGACAACATTTCTATATAGTAGACGAAGCAGAATATTAACTCTTGGCCTGACATGAAAAGGGGTCGGCTAGCTTGAGTTTGTCCACAAACTATACAGTCATTAAACACAAGAATGTTTGCATACTCAAAAGGAAAATCAGTGTCTAGCCAACATAATCAATGCAATAGTAATGAATATTTCACAATTCATACCTCCTTAAAATCCAGCTCAACATACAAATGTGGTGCCTTCCCCTCATCCTGTCAACCAAAAGACCACACAAAAATGTGAACAATCCCATAAATATGTACACTGCTATTTACTCATGAATGGAAACAAAGAGAAGATCACAAAAAGAATCACACAACGCAAAACTATTGTACGGAAAAAAAAACCACACTTTATTTATCCTGATTCCTGAAACTAACTTAAAAGGGTTCCATCCTATTTCACAACCAAAAAGCTAAACAGGACAATAGTAGTTGCGGCTCCTAAGAAAAAGGTACCTGCAGCTGAAAATATGTTGTATCAAAGCCAGCTCCAAGTGATAATATCTGCTTCTTCAAATGACCCTTTTCACATGCATTTCCTTCGGTATCAAGAAACTGATTCAGAAGCTTCCGCAGAGCAGCCCAACGAGCAAAGTACCCTGGTTTAATGCAAAAACAAGGAAGCAAAGAAATCAAAAGTCACTAATGTGAAGCAGTACTTAACATCCTCATGAACTTTCAACTCTAATATTTGATGGAGCAGCTAAATCTAAATCATACCGCGGTTAATAATCGGAGATCTTCTGACAGGTCTTCTCACAAACAAATGGACATAATCGTCTTTCATGTACCCTTTCTTCACGCACGACCTTTACGCAGCAATACAGTCAGTTCAAAATTAGCACTGTGCATTTCAACATAGGACCGACAGTTTCACACTCATACTTGACACAAAATTGAATTTTCCTCTCTATTTTCTCGGCAACCAAACAGAAATTAACGGAAAAAGGCATATTTAGTTCAACAAGGCAAAAATCATATCGTGCAGTACAATATACGCAAAATTTGACCGAAAATATATGCGAAATTGCAAAATAAATAAAAAAATGGAACGGATTAATTCGAAAAAGGCAGAAAGTTGAAAGGTTAAGGGAGCGCACAGTTTGCTGGCCGAAGCGTCGTCGTTTGTTGCTTGAACTGCTTCTTTGTTGCTGCGCGAATCCATCGTTTCCGGATTTCAAGTTTTCTCCTTTCTTTTTCTGCGTTTATTTGTTTTACTGCGCTTTTCTTTGTTCTGAATATTTCTCCGACAATACTACAGGACAACCTAATTTCCATACACAAAAAAAAAAAAAAAAAAAAAAAAAGGCGCAACAAACACGCGGCGTGATGTCAGTTGTTTGTGTATGGTAATATAGTGGACTTTCTCGCAGCCGATATTACACCTGGTTTAACACTATAGAACCCCTTCCGTCCCATTTCGTGCCCTTCTCTGGTTTAACATCGCCGCCGCCTGCAACCTCCGGCCTCCCTCCTCTCTACGTCGTCAGCCACCACAACCTACAGGTTTAGGGTCTATTCAATAGAATTTTACGGGGTAATTACCTTGTATTACTTCTTTGAAATATATCCGTATACAATCCTTGTTCAATAAGGAAACAAATAATAAAGGATATAAACAATATCCTACATAAAAAAGGATTCCTAGTATTTACAGTATCTTACATTCCTGTTTTTTCCCTAACATTGACTCACGATTAACATTCATTCTCAAGTTGGTGCATAAAGATCATACATGCCCAACTTGATAAGTGAATCATCAAACTTTCGACTACACACGGCATGAGTGAGAACATATGCAAGTTGCTCCTCCGAATTCACAAACGGTATTGACACAATCTTCTTCTCGAGCTTCTCTTTAATAAAATGTCGATCAACCTCCACATGTTTTGTCCTATCATACTGTACTGGATTATCAGCTATATCTCTTGCTGACTTATTATCACAATATAGTCTCATGGTCTCATTTGGCTTGAACCCAAGACCCCAAAGAAGTTTTCGAAGCCAAAGCATTTCGCAAATGCTTTGGGCCATGCCTCTATACTCGGCCTCAACTGAGGATCTCGATACCACCTTCTGTTTCTTACTTTGCCATGTAACCAAATTTCCTCCTACAAAAGTAAAATATCTCGAAGTAAGCCGTCTGTCACTCACATTTCCTGCCCAATCAGCATCTGTGAACCCCTCAACCCTCGAATGTCCGTGCTTCCCATAAAGAACTCTTTTTCCTAGTGCAGACTTCAAATATGCTAGGATACGCATAACCGCAGCCATATGATCTACACTCGACGAATGCATAAACTGACTTACTACACTTACTGCATAGGCAATATCCGGACGTGTATGAGCCAAATAAATTAGTCTCCCTACAAGTCTCTAATATCTCCCTTTATCAACTGATTTCTGATTCGGATCCAAACATATATGATGTTTTTCAATAATAGGAGTATCTACCAGCTTACATTCTAGCATACCAGTTTCTTTTAACAAATCCAGGACATACTTACGTTGAGACAAGAAAATACCTTCGGAGATCGAACAAATTCAACCCTAAGAAAATACTTCAAATCCCCTAGGTTCTTCATTTCAAACTCAGCTGCAAGATTACTCTGCAACTTTGAGATCTCATCAAAATCATCTCCAGTGATAACATGTCATCTACATAGATGATTAAGGCTGTCACTTTTCCTTGCCTTCGTTTAACGAACAATGTGTGATCAGAATGACTCTGATAATACCCAATCTTTTTCATAACTTGAGTAAACCTATCAAACCATGCACGAGGCGATCGCTTCAGTCCATAGAGAGACTTACGCAACCGACATACTCCGGTATTTCCACCAGCACTATACCTAGGAGGAAAATCCATATATACTTCTTCCTCCAAGTTCCCATGGAGAAAAGCATTTTTCACATCAAACTATTGTAATGGCCAGTCCATATTAGCAGCTAAAGATATCAAAACACGTACCGTATTCATTTTGGCAACTAGAGAGAAAGTTTCTTGGTAATCTACACCATATGTTTGGGTGTATCCTTTAGCTACCAACCTTGCTTTGTAACTGTTTATTGATCCATGGGCTTTGTATTTGATAGTAAACACCCACAGACATCCAACTGTTTTTTTTCCTTTTAGTAAAGACGTCACCTCCCAGGCCAACATTTCCTCATCCATTGCTTTTGCCCACTTTGGATCCTTTAGAGCTTCATCCACACGGGTTGGTACTTTAACAGATTCCATAGTGTCCACTAAGGTCTGACGCTCTGGTGCAAAACCATTGCACGAGACATAGTTGGCTATTAGATACTTCACTTTTCCTTCCGGAGAAAACCTGTCAGGTGGCACACCTCGATTTTGTCTCGGTCAACTTATATGAACTTACATCATTACTTGCATTAGTTACATAATCATCCACAATACTTACCTCAAGTATATCCAGAGAATATGCATTGGGTAGCACTGTGGAGCTAGAGAGAGAGGGGGGTACATTAGCAGAATCGGCAAGTGGCTGTCGTGACATCATACTGCTATCGGCAACAATATGCTGTGACTGCATACTGCTCTCGGCAAAAACCTGATGCGACTACTTTGATGGTACTTCGGCGGGCTTATTCTTATCATGCACGGCAGGTGTGGTCTCTGCCATAGTGTCATTCCCCCTAGCCATATTATGCACGGTAGGGACGATCTCTGCCATGGTGTTTCCCCTAGGTCCAACCATTCCAGATCACCACTAGTGCTCTCCCCTAATGATCTGAAGATGAAGATACGAGAGCATAAAACAACTCTGATTCAGAAAAGGTCACATCCATGGTAACATACATACGCCGAGTCTCAGGGTGATAACATTTATACCCTTTTTGGTGAGATGAGAAACCAACAAACACACATCGTAGGGCACATGGATCCAACTTAGTGCGATGAATCTTCTGAATATGCACATAAGCCACACACCCAAATACCTGAGGAGTGAGAGTGTTAGTAGACACCATTGAAGCATGTTGAGTGATGACTTGGAGAGGAGTGCGAAAATCAACAACCCGAGATGGCATACGATTATTCACCTAGACTGCATAAGTGACAGCTTCAGGCCAAAACACCTTAGGAACGGATGCTCCAAGAAGTAGAGTACACGCAGTTTCTAAGATATGGCGATTTTTACTCTCAGCAACCCCATTTTGCTGTGGAGTATGGGGACATTTGTTTCATGGAGAATGCCTTGGTCATAAAGAAACCGTGACAGCTCAAGATTAATATACTCACCACCATTATCAGAACGGAGAACTTTAATCACAGACGAGTATTGTGTCCGAATCATATGAGAAAAAGATCTAAATACCAAACCAACATCACTTTTATTTTTTAACACATATAGTTAAGTCATACGAGTGCAATCATCAACAAACGTAACAAACCACTTAATTCTAGAAGAGGTAACAACAGGAGAAGGTCCCCAAACATCAGAGTGCACTAGATCAAATGGTAAAGCTCTTTTATTCATACTAGAAGGAAACAAAGCACGATGGCTTTTAGCAAGAATACATACTTCACAATGTAAGTCTGATTCATTTATTCCACTAAAGAGATTAGGTAACATATGCAGTAAATACCCAAAATATGCATGCCCTAACCGACGATGCAACAACCACACTTCTTGTAAATTACTAGAACGAGACGCTCGAACTGCATTAGCTCTACCAAGAACGAGGTCATCCACATAGTACAACCCTTCTCTCTTAGTGCCACACCCAATTATCTCTTTGGTCTGAATATCCTGAAGTAGACAAAATGACGGATACATTAGAACAACACAATCCAATTGTTCAGTAACCTGTGGTATGGATAATAAATGATGGGATAAAGAAGGAACAAGTAAGCAACAATGTAAAGGGAGAGATGGGGTGAGGTGCACGGTGTTTGCACCACACACGGGTGCCAGAGTACCATTGGCAGTTGTTATGTTTTTTTTGTAAGATGTAGTGATATATTGAAACATATTTTTATCATATGTTATATGATCTGTTGCCCCAGAGTCCAGAATCCAACCTGTATTTCTGAGTTTCGAAGGCTAAGAGAACACGTTTCATAATACCTGTATCGGAAGACGAGTCACCCCGAGTACGAGTCAACAAATTTTGACTAGAATCACTAGAGCCAGGCACGACTTCCTGGGTTGTTGGTGTAGCTACAGCAAGGGAGGCACGACCTCCACTAGACCCGGCTGCTCCACGCTCCTTGGCACGCAATTTTTTCTTAAGTTCTGGAAACCAATCTGGTACTCTATGCTTGGCAAAACATGTATCTTCAGTATGGCAAGTTTGACCACAGAAGGTACACTTCAAATCATCTTTGTTTTCTTGGTTAAAGGGATGAGAATTGAAAGATGGATTAGAAGAGTTGTTAGGACGGGACGTTGCAAGTGGTCAAGAGACCATGATTATGGACGACAACCCCCCTGATTGTTACTCCCACCCATCATAGTGGCATGTCTTTGTGCTTCACGCCTAACAATAGAAAACACCTCGTCGACAGATGGTAAGGGTTGAGTACGTAAAATATCACTACGTACTTTATCAAAGATGTCATCCAAACTTGCCAAAAAAGCATACACACGATCAATTTGAATTTCTTCTCAAAGTGTCTTGAGATCGATAACACATTCCATCTTGATTGGTCTCCGTTGATCTAGCTCTTGCCAAACGGACTTGAGGTCAGCATAATACACACCAACTGGCCGACCCTCTTGACGAAGCCTGAACGACTTAACCTTCAATTCATAAATTTGAGAGATATCCGAACCATCATAATAGGTCCGAGCCACCTCTTCCCAAACTTCTTTAGCAGTACACAGGTGAATAAAAAATCCCATGATAGTAGGTTCCATGTAATTGATCAACCACCCTTTTACTATTGCATTCCCTGTCTCCCACGTCTCATACTCAGCATTATCCTCAACAGGTTCCTTGGTACTCCCTGTCACAAAGCCCTTTCTACCATGCCCAGCGATGTGTATCTCCAATAGGGGTGGGTTCGGTACGGTTACCGTACCGAAACCCTTGTACCAATTACCGTACCAAACTTTCGATTTGGTAAAATCTATTACCATTACCATACCAAACTTTCGGTATACCGAAGTTCGGTATTGCCAAAAGTTCGGTTGGCATGGTATGACAATGGTAATTGCCATTTTATTTTGGGACAAAATCAGTTTTTGTTTTTTTAACCCAATTCAAGGGCAAAACTTTTTTTTTGTACCTTTATCTCATACATTATAGATTAAATTCATCTATTATTCATCATTCACAATTCACACGCATAATAATTCAAATGATGCATCAAGATTCATCATGAAAATTAAGCTTACAATCCAAATAGAAGTTACGAACCAAAACAAATAGAAGTTAACAATCCAAATAGAAATTAAAGTTTCAAACCAAATGAAAATTGGAAGTAAACTTCAACAAGGAGAATTCATTGATCAGTTATTCAAGCTTGAGATGTCGAAGCTTTTGGAGGAGGCATTGAACTTGTAGAAGATTGAGTTTGTGTCAAGCCTACATTACAAACAAAGAAAACATATTAATTAGTAGCAAGAAGATTAAAGTTGAAAACCATTTAATAACAAATTTACTAAAAAAATTAAAGCATATTTTCTTGTTTTCTCTTCTTCCATTTCCTTGTAAAATTGAAGCATATCTTTCGTTGGTTCCTTGTAGAAGTTTACTTCATCTGCCCTAAGCCAACCACTAGTACGCACTAGTGCCTCCATTATTTTAGGAGTCAAGGATACCCTAAAAGGGTCCACAACCCTCCTCCCTAGGCTAAATGCATTTTCACTAGCAACAGTAGAAGTGAGGGTTACAAAGATATTTTGGCTATTTGTGAAAGAATTAGGAACTCTTTTGTGTTTGATTTCCACAATTTCAAGAGATCAAAGTCACAAACAACAATGCTAGTATAAGTAGGGTTTTATTTTCAAATTATTGGAATATTATAAATATGTGTTATATAATTATCTATTATATAATTTATAAATTATAAATTATATTGTATTTTCGGTATGGTACGGTAATACCGTGGTAATGATATCCATTACCAATACCGTACCATGAAATTTCGGTACGGTACAATACCGTACCATTACCAATTGGTACAAAAAATTTGGCACAAAATCGGTATGGCACGGTTGACAATTCGGTTGGCACGGCAATTTGGTAAAAAAATCCACCCCTAATCTCCAAAACCTTGGACCAAAGAGGGTAATTTGATCCATAACTTCACGGTGTTTGGTACGGCAGACGCATTGTTCTGAATGACCACGAGACTCAGTAACAGATTGTTGGTTGGGTTGCGAGAGCCACCTTCCAATTTCAAGATTTCGTCTTCTTTATTCGCCATCTCAACTTACAGAGAGGAAGAAAAAACACAATACGCACATTTGTGCAATAAACCCTCACGACAGCAGTAACAAGCTGCTCTGCAAAACACACAACACACACACACACAACAGCAAATATGCTCTGCAAAACACACGGCACACACACAGAGCAGCAAATAATGCTGCAATCCCAGGGTACAACGCAAACACGTCAAAGGTAGCAGCAGCAGAAGATACAATTTCTAGGGTTACGGCAGCTTGGCTCTGATGCCAAATAGAATTTTACGGGGTAATTTCCTTGTATTACTTCTTTGAAATATATACATATACAATCCTTGTTCAATAAGGAAACAAATAATAAAGGATATAAACAATATCTTACCTAAAAAGGATTCCTAGTATTTACAGTATCTTACATTCCTTTTTTTCCCTATTCCTCGGTCTCTCTCTCTTGGAAACCGGAAATAGCAGGAAACCATAATCAATTATCCAATTTTGCTAAAGCATTGGCAGAAGATGAACATAATGGCTGAGGAATGATAGTTACACATCATGCACGTCAGATCTGTTGTGATATGGCACTTGGCAGATGATATTTTTACATAGCCTCCGGACACATATCCTCACCTTGGGTGGAACATTTGCCCTCCAAATCTTAACCCAAAAACATGATGCCAAGTTTGGCCCGAGGAAGAGGAAGCGCCAGCGTTCCTTGGCTGCACCCAATCCCTTGCAATGTGATATACACTCTTAACCGTAACCAGTTAATGGGGTTCCAACATCATTCTCCAACCTCGCTTGGCTAACAAATTGAGATTGGAAGCGTATATGTTCCTAATGCCCAATGCCCCTTCTTTTTTTCGATAAACACAACTTATCCCGAGAAAGTCAGTGTCTTCTTTTCTCCCATGCACAGTCATTCCACCAAAAGGAGGCAATTAACTGATTTAAATTGTCGCAAAAATATTTTGGCAAGAGGAAACAATTCATAGTGTACGTTGGAATGGCTAGAGCAACGGTCGTAACAAGGAGCTCTTTTCTAGTGGCACTCAGAATCTTCCTTTTCCAACTTTAAAGTCTCTTCCAAAGGCGTTCCTTAATATGCGCAAAACATGGGCTTTTGTTTCGACCTACTAGTGTCGGCATATACCTAAATACATTTCCTGGCGAACCATCATTTGGACTCCCAACAAAATAACAAGTTTTAGTTGCTCTGGTCGCTTAATGTTGCGACTAAAGCAAACTTCGCTTTTAAGAAGGTTGACTTGCTGCTTCTAAGCACACTCAGAATGGAGGACCTCAAAAATCTAAAAGCAGTCCGCCTTATTTGCCTTGCTAAAAAGTAGGCTATCGTCTGCGACTAGAACGTGATTCACACTCGGAGCCTTATGGTATATTGAGACCCCTGTAATTTTCCCGTTTAGCAATAAGGGTGGATAGCCCCTCCGCACAAAGAAGAAATAAATAAGGGGATATGTGATCTCCTTACCACGGACCTCACAACGGTTGGATGTAGCCTATTGGACAAGCGTTGATAATGAAAGAAAATGAGGCTGAAGACATAAATGACATAATCAGTTTAATCCATTTTGAGGAGAAACCCATTATAGTAAGGATACCTATGAGATAAGGCCATTTGATTTGATCATAAGCTTTCTTAATATCCAATTTTAGAGAAAAGAAACCCTTATTCCTCTGATGACCGGGGGGGGGTGTATTTAATTGAGAATTTGAGAGATTTTAATGGATTTTTATGGAGTTTAATTGATTGGTAGAGATTTCATATAAAATTTTGATTCAATTTCCTCAAAATCTCATGGGGAGAGGTGAGATTTGTGGATGCTTAAAATACACAACGAAATCTCTCCAATTCCCTCTAATTCCTCAACTTTCTCAAATTCTTTAAAATCAATTTCTAATTGAATATAACTGGAGTATTATAAACTTCTTTAAAATCCTAATTGAATCCACCCAGATTTCTAAGGATTTTAATAAACTATCTTAAAATTCTAATTGAATACACCTTGAATTTCAGAGAATCACTTAAAATCCTGATTGAATACCCTTAGATTCATTAAAAGAATTAAAATCCCAATTGAATATACCCCCTAAGTGTGAGAGAAAAGATAAAGAGAGAAAGTGAGCTTTAAATTTAAAAATTCTAAAAACACACTTTTGATATTTCTAAGAAATAGGTTAATTCTTTAGTTAGTTTTGAGTCCAATTTTTTAAAAAGAGTCATACAAAACAAGTTTCCAAGACTTAAAACTTGAAAAGTGTTTTTGAATTTAAAAAATTGGATTCAAGTAGAATACCAACACAAGCCCTATATTTAAAAAAAATAATTTAGGGTTGGTATTTTACTAGAGTTCAACTTTTTTTTCAACTCAAAACTGTTTTTGAGTCTCAAGCTTATAATTCTTGTTTGATAAGGTTGGACTCAAAACTAACTTAAAAATATAGTTTTTTTTTCATCAAAACTTGAAAATATAGTTTACTCCATGAAAACATAGAAGATTGGTTTTAAAAATTTTAAAACTAAGCCCACTCTTATCCCCTCTTTCTCTCTGGAGATTCTCATTTTTTCATCTCTCACTCCTCATTCTTATCTCTTTCTCTCTCCCCTCTCTTCCAATTGCTTCTCTCTCTCCTCATTCTTATCTCTTTCTCTCTCCCCTCTCTTCCAATTGCTTCTCTCTCTCCGTTATATCTTCTAATCTCGATCTCCCTCCTTCGGCTCCAGCAGGGGTTGTTGGCAAAGCTTTGTTTTTTAGTTTTTTAAATTGTTAAGATTTACAATTTTGGGTCATACCAAACAAGTCTTTCAGTTTTATAAAAAACTGATCCTAAGATATGGTCTTAAAATATTTTAAAAAAGGAAGAATTTTTTTTAGTAGGATATCAAAGGGGCCATTAGGTTTTAATCGAAAAACAATTTTTTTTTCTCCAGTGATTTTGTCATAAATTTTAGCCCGAGAGATTAAAGAATGAATTTAACCTGATTTTTTTCTTATGGTAATTATAATAATAAAATTTATGTAGATTATCCTAATTTACTTTTATGAACATTTTAATCTAAAAATGTTAAAATTTCGATAAATAATGAAAAATCATTAAATATGCTTCAATCTTCATCATTTCACCAATTAGTACCTCTAATATGATTTTTTGCCATCTTGAAAAATTTGGAAATGAGAAGACATAGTTTTGGAAGTGGGTAGAAAGAAAGAATGGAAGAATTGTATGAGGACAGTGAATTTTGTGCCGATGTTTGAACAAATACATAGGTATTTATAGAGTTTTCGTGAATTTTGATCTAAGTACTTTTTTTTTATTATTTTAGCTGTTGAATTTAATTTTAGGCCGTTAGATTTTTTTAATGGTTAGATTTGACCATATTCGATCTTAGCCATTGGATTTAATGAACTTATAAATTAAATTCTAAAAAAAAAGAATTTAAAATTTGGACCATTTGATCAAACAATGACCCATTAATTCCAGCCGTTGGATCACCAAAAAGAGTGTTTGGGCTCGTGCATGTGTTAGCCCATTGGGTCGCATCGTTGACTGCCCTATCGCTTGTGTTGCATGCAAGGAAGTGTCCCGCGTCGTTGGGCCGAGATTGGCCTTCTTTCTGGAAAGTCCACTCGCAATAATGGGCGAGAAAAATAGACTTGGACTGTTTTCAGGCTAAATTTGTCTAAATCTTAGGTTTTATCCAAATATTTATTTTAAGCCCAATCATTAGAAATGATTTGAATTGGTTTAGAATCTAAATTTTAGCCTTTAGGTTCTAACACAACAATTGAAGTTGATCCAAGAATAACAATGTCATAGACGTGGTGCGGTATATCGAAATAGGATCCTATTCGAAATTTTTTTGTGAGAATTTCAGGAATTACTTCATCTTGTCTGTTCATCTGTCATTCAGCGGTTAAAAATTATTTTGAATTTTTTATATAAAATTAAACAAAACAGTATATAAAGAAAACTAACCGTATGATGTACAATGAGTCGCAAGATGAAGTCATCCCCATAAAGAGAGTCGGAAGAGGATATCATCCCGGTATACCCATTGGAGTTGATGAGAATAACAATGTCATACACGTGGTGCGGGATAAGTGGCCCCCAGATGAAAATATAATGGACCTTCACGCAGCGGATTGCCACATGAGGTTTACTAAAACCCTTCCCTTGCCATTTCGTGGCTTCCTCTTCTTCCGCCGCTGCCAACCTAGGCAGAGCAGAAAGCGACGCCGCCTCCAACCTCTAGCCTCCCGTCTCATCCGTCAGCCACCCATAAACTCCAGGTTTAGTGCCTCTCTCTCTCTCTCTCTATCTCTCTCTAAGTGCCGCCATGGCTGCAATTGACTAGGGTTTTCGTTGACTCTCTCAATCTTAAACCCTTTTAGGGTTTTCGTTTACTATCTTAAAATTAATCCCTTCTACATTTCAATATTCGTGAAGGAATTTAAAAAATTATAGCCGAATTTTAATTTTGAATTTATTGCCTCGCTGAACAGTTTGTGTGGCTGCTGTCTTCTCCAATTGAAGTTCTTGGCTGTGTAATTTCAACTTAATTTTCGTGTAACGAAGAAACACAGAGATCCGTAAGAGCCGAAAACACGATGGTTTACGTGAGCTCGAAAAAGGACCTGAAGCGAAGGGAGATACAGAAGAAGAAGGCCAAGTCTGGAGGCTTTGAGTCTCTGAATCTAAGTCCCAATGTCTTCAATGCAATCAAGCGCAAGGGCTACAAAGTACCCACTCCCATCCAGCGCAAGACCATGCCGCTTATTCTAGCTGGAAACGATGTCGTTGCCATGGCCAGAACCGGTTCTGGCAAGACCGCCGCTTTTCTGATCCCGATGCTCGAGCGTCTGAAGGAGCACGTACCTCAGGGTGGCGTTCGGGCTCTCATTCTATCTCCCACCAGGGACTTGGCGCTACAGACTCACAAGTTTACCAAAGAGCTCAGCCGTTTCATGGGTATGTTATGTACCAATTTTTGTTTTAAATTGGTTTTTATTTTTTTATATTTTCCTTTGAGGAAAGTGGAAGAACTCGAAGTTCCCATTTGATGAAAAATGTTGCCTTTTTCAATATAGTCGACTTAAGTGTTGCATTAAGTCATAGACTTATGGTATGAACCAAAATTCGTTATCTTTGTTGCAGATGTCCGTATTAGTTTACTAGTTGGTGGCGATAGCATGGAAACTCAGTTTGAAGAATTAGCCCAAAACCCTGATATTATAATTGCAACTCCCGGTAGGTTGATGCACCATTTAGCTGAGGTTGATGACATGACACTTAGGACAGTGGAGTATGTTGTTTTTGATGAAGCGGATTGCCTCTTTGGGATGGGTTTCGCGGAGCAGTTGCATAAAATCCTTGGACAGCTGAGTGAGAATCGCCAGACCCTGCTTTTTAGTGCAACACTACCCTCTGCTCTTGCAGAGTTTGCCAAGGCTGGTCTGCAAGACCCTCGGCTTGTGCGGCTTGATTTGGATACTAAGATCAGCCCTGACTTGAAGCTTATGTTTTTCACCTTGCGACAGGAAGAAAAGCATGCTGCAATACTTTATTTGATAAGGGAGCATATTAGTTCGGGTGAGCAGACATTGATATTTGTATCTACAAAACATCATGTGGAGTTTCTGAATATCTTGTTTAGAGAAGAGGGCATTGAGCCTTCTGTATGTTATGGTGACATGGATCATGATGCTCGCCAGATTAATGTATCAAGGTTTAGGTCAAGAAAGACTATGCAGTTAATTGTCACTGATGTTGCAGCCAGAGGAATTGACATTCCATTGCTTGACAATGTCATCAATTGGGACTTTCCCCCAAAGCCTAAACTTTTTGTTCATCGAGTAGGCCGAGCTGCAAGGGCTGGTCGGACTGGTACTGCATTCTCCTTTGTGACATCTGAAGATATGCCTAACCTTTTAGATCTACATCTGTTTCTTTCAAAGTCAATTAGGGCTGCACCCACAGAGGAGGAAGTTTTACATGATATGGATGGAGTGATGTCTAAGATTGATCAAGCAATTGCTAATGGAGAAACTGTTTATGGGCGTTTTCCCCAAACAGTTATAGATCTTGTTTCGGATAGAGTTAGAGAGATAATAGATTCTTCTTCAGAACTCAGTAATATGGTGAAAACCTGTGCAAATGCATTCCGCTTGTATTCAAAGACAAAACCCCCACCTTCAAAGGAGTCTGTTAAAAGAGCAAAAGATTTACCTCGCGAAGGGTTGCATCCAATCTTTAAAAGTGTACTGGATGGTGGAGAGTTGAAGGCATTGGCATTTTCTGAGCGGTTGAAGACATTCAGGTTTACATTATAAGCGTTTGCCTTTTTGCATACTGGATACACTTATATTCTGTTTCTTCTTCTGAGGATCTGATGTTGCTAACTTTAACCATTCATTGGCTGATTTATACTAGACCCAAGCAGACCATTCTAGAAACTGAAGGTGAGGCTGCTAAGTCCAAGAATCTGAAGGTAACTCTCCACTTTATGTCTTCAGCAGTAGATTTCATTTAATTGGTAACTGCATGGACTTGATCTGTTGGACTTTTTTCTTATTATTCTGTTAACCATGTTTAGTCAAAACTCTTTCTATCTGATGATCAAAATCTTTGGTTTTTTATACTCTTATGTTTATATCACACAACCGCTACTTTGTTGCATTTGGGCATATTTATCCTATTAGTCAACTGCTCCTATTCATTGTTTGTCAAATTTACAAACTCGAAATATAGGAAATTCATGCAAGAAAGAGAGAGCCATATAAAGCTTTTCCATTGGAAAATATATAATTGGGGTTGTTTTGTAAACATCATTCATGTACTCTTTGTAAGGTGATATATCATTCTCTTTAATGTGGTGCCTATTGTGGGAGAGGATGTTGGGGACCTTTTGAATAGAAAGAGAACACACTGGGCTTAATTCAAAGTGTATTTGTTATTTCTTCTCTTGATCACAGTCACTGTTTGCAATTATTTATATTTCTTTCATAGCTTTTCTTTTGTTTCTTTCTTTATTTTGTTTATTACATTTGGTTCCTGTTTGGTGTTTATCTTCTGTATGTATGTGTCCACAGGTAATATCTTTTACATAACAAAATTTAATGTCTTTAGTTCTCAAAAATCAAAATATATTATTTTATGCCCTCAACATTTATGTAAAGAAGTCGATCATTCTTTAGCCTTCAAGTTCGGAAGTTTCATGTCAACATACTGTAGTGAGGATCTGAATAAAATAGTTCCAGAGGAACATGGTAGTTTTTTGTAAGAACATGCTGATTTTCCTTTCTTTTTATGAGGATTCCTGTGGTCATGTGTAATTCAATTGGTAAGTTGAGTAGTGAGAAAGTTCAAAATGGTTAAATCATAAAACCTGAATCTTAAATACTAAGATGGTCAAATAATTGAAGAATCATATCTTTAGTAATTGTTTGTCTGCTTAGGCATCTGTTTTGCCATTCTTTGTTTCAATTTAGTATTTCATCTTTGTATATTTGCATTCACATTTAAAATAATTTCCCCCTTATTCTGTAGTTACTTTTGCTCTTCCGAGTTCACAAGTTAAGCTGTCTTACCCCAAGCTTTCATGACACCACCCGCCTGTCTCCACCCCCTATTCCTCTCCTCCTCCTCCTCACTCTCTCCCACTGTCGCTCTAGGCATTTTATTTGCTCATGTTCACTGCCTCTCAACCGTATCTTTTGTTGTTTGAATAAAATATTTTTGCATGAAGTAACTTATGTTATGTGCAATACCCAATCAACTATTTTCTCCGTAATTATGTATGCTTTAGCTGAGTATGTGCAATGACTTGTAGCTTCTGTTCTCGATATTCAAGGTGGCCTTGTTTGATTTTTATTAAGTATGTGGCTTATTTGCAGGGTTCTTCTCGTCACTGGGTTGATGTAATGAAGGAAAAAAGAGCTATTCATGAAGAGGTCATTAATTTATTTCATCAACAACGTTCTAATAATAATCATGCAGAAAAGGTAAAAATTTCAGTAGTGTAATTTATGGTTTTGATGTTTTCGAAATGTAACCGTGTGCAACTTTTATAATCACTCAAAACACCATGTTGATGCCATCATGCATTGTTTATTATGCATGTATAAAGGACTTGCTATCGCCCGGTTAGTTATTAACATTAAGCAACGTTTTGGAACAAGTTCCATAATTGGCATTGCTTCAGAGACTGTTTGCATGAATTAATTTTGTTCTGTGCGGTCCCCTTCCATTGAGGGATCCCTCATGTAAGCTATATATTTAATTTATGTGTATGCAAAGGTTATACACATTTCAGGCGTTGTATCAATAATTTTATGTTGTCTTCCCAAGTAAATTGGGCTAAAATGAACTTTTGATTCTTGCAGGAAGATGAAGATGATTTTATTCCCTCAAATACCAACGAGAAGAAAGGTATTCCATAGCTCAAAGTTTGACCACTTTTACTCTTAGAATAAAGAAAGAGTCTCAAATGTTTTCCGTGCACGAGTACTTTTTCTAATTTTGAACTAATAGCGAGAAATTTGTCATCGTAAATCCCTAAGTAGCCTATACTCATATTAATTGGTAATTTTCAAAGAACCTAGTAATATAACTTGGTCAAAGGTGTACCAGTTTAATTTTGCAGTTCTTTTCATTTATAGTTTGTCCCCGTTGTGCTCCTTTTTTACGAGTTGTTTGAAATGATGTATTCACTGATACTGAAACGTGGTATTTGGAATGTGGATCCGGTGGCATATAGTCAATTAGTTTTAGTTTCATCCTCACTTTCAATCATGTTTGGAATGATTTAGTTTCTTCTCTTTTTTTACAGTTTTTTTTTCTTTCTTTCCCCTAACATATTTTAAGCATGTTTATGGAATGGATTATTAATACTTTGTTGTTTTCCCTTGGGTATTAGCATCTTCAGGCTCCAAAAGGAAGGCAAAGAGCTTCAAGGATGATGAAAACTTTATAAGTTCAATACCAACTAATCATGTAGGTTATATTACTTCTATAACTTTTCAAGTTAATTGCACTGGTGTATTGCAATATTATGCTCTCGTTTGTTAGTGGTGTTTTGGGTTCTTTGGATGGAGAGGATTCAAAGGAATAAAACAAAAAATCTTGCTAACTACAACAAAGTCATTTCTTGTTATTGTTGTGGGCTTTAGTTTCACCTGATTTTTGGGGATTTTATCTTTTTCTCTGCTATGGTCTGATTGGGAAGCAGCAGTTAACTTGGGTTATGATAGATTTACCTTTGGTGCTTGGCTTTGGATGGCTCTGTTTTCGGAAGTTTCTTTTGTGACGGTTAAGGGTTATGACATTTTTATTTATGAGAAACAAGATTTATTAGTAATAATTATAAACACAGTACAAAGACTCAATGAGTAACAGGTTTACCAACATCTCAATACCAATCTCATTAAAACAAAACCAAATTACTCACCTTGATTTTGAATTTTTAAAAATTTGTTACATCATTTAGTTGTGCTGTGGATTTGGATCACAAGACTTGGAAACTGGCTAATATATTGGCTTATCCTGATATTTTGTTGTCCAGCATACCGAAGCAGGACTCTCAGTGAGAGGGAAGGACGACTTTGACTCAAATAGGTAATACTCGGTTCTGCTCTAGCTCTATGGAAATTGATTTAACAAAATTTTAACTTGGTTTATGCTATTGGTTAAGTGCTAGTGTATATAATTGAAATTTTACGGGTGGGTTATTTATGAACTTTTTTTATGTTGACGATTCTGTCAGATACCCAGTTTTTTCTGGCACCTACGCAATGACAATTCTCTCAGTTACCTTGTTATTTTTATCGAGATTAAATGTGTGAAATTTTGTATGGTCTGCACTTCAGTTGACCCCATTTGTCTGTGTAGGTTGGAAGCTGCTGTTATTGATCTCATTGCAGATGATAATGTTGGCATGAAGAAACAGAAATCTGTATTTCATTGGGATAAGGTACTTTGAACAGTAATATTGTTTTCTTATTTTAATTTTGTTTACCTAAGTTTACCCTTAACCTCATCAAATTAATGGGTGGCAGAGGGGGAAAAAGTACATAAAGCTAAACAATGGCGATCGCGTGACAGCTAGCGGCAAGGTAATTTTCTTAATTTTATCTCAACATCCATAATTATATCTGCAACAGTCTTTGACACTTTTGCATCGTTCCTTGTATTAATTGCTATAGATCATAACATTGCATCTGTAGTTAAATTCAAGTTTTAACCAATCCATGTTGAAACTATATCAACCCACAAGAGATTAATAGAAACAGTGGTCACAGATTCTCAAAGAAAAGCATACTTGGATTCTTTGTCAGAGAGGACACACCAGTCAAATTCTAGCATTAGCTCAAACCGACCACATAAACAACATGCTTTGAGACTACTTGATAACTTTGATATAAACCGTTACTTGAGAATGATTGCACTGAACTTCCTTTCCGTACTCCAGATTATACCCAAATTAATCTCATCAACTCGTTATTGCTTCTCTAGTAGTCATTACAAGGTGCACCTGCAACATATATTATTTGTTGATTGCACAGAAGGTTTATGCTAAATTTTATGGTCTACAGATAAAGACAGAGAGTGGTGCAAAAGCAAAACTTGAGAAAACTGGGATATACAAGAAGTGGAAAGAACGTTCACACAAGAGAGTATCTCTTACAGGAACTAACGAAGGGAATGCGGAGGATTCCACAGGTAATGCTCTCTCTCTGAAGTTTATGTACTCTTCTGTTGTTTCTCTTAAATGTGATTGATCTGTTTTTCTGTTTAACACTTGTTAAGATTCTCACTCAGTTCATCCGAGCTAGCTTCTTTGTGTGTTTCATTTTACTTATTCACGGTTTTCATGTCTCTTTGCAGGTAACCGTAGATGGCAGGGGAAGGGTAAGTCTTTCGGAGGCAGGAAGCAACACTCTGTGCCTAATGCTCATGTGCGTTCTGAAATCAAAGACTTAGAACAGGTTCGCAAGGAGCGACAGAAAAAGGCCGACAGGGTCTCTTATATGAAGAGCAAGTCGGCCAAGGGCGGTAAAAAATTTGGTAAAAATGGTAAAAGAGGAAAGGGAAAGAGGTAAACAAGAGTTACCTAATATGAACAAGTCTTTTGAGTTTTCCCGTTGCCCCTTTGGTAAAATGATTATTAGAGCACCATACTTATTAACTTCAACCAATTTTGTATTTCTTTCATAGGACGGGTGATAAGTATCAAGTAATGACTTGTTTTGTAGAACTACTTTCCATTTATTTGCTTTTCAGTATTTGCTTGTACTTCTTTCTAATTTTAGTTGCAACAGTATCTCTGCCTTAAGCGCACTTACTGTCTTAATGTAAGGGGCTTGTAGCTCAGTTAGTTGAGAGCATTTATCTTTGACCTGCAGGTGTTCTCCCTCCAAAAAGTATAAGTTCTAAATTCAATCACCCAAAAAAAATGAAAAAAAGTAAAACACCATGTCCGATTTGTCCAAGGAGCATCTCCAATGGAAATGCAAAAATGTCCTGGAATAGGCATATTTTATATTTTTGGTTGGTCGGAAAGCTCTCTAATAGGCGGAAATGTAAATACCTATGTTGTTCTAAAATGTAAATGATAATATAAATTCAAAATATATTTTTTCTAAAAATCTTTTTAATTTGGAGTATTATCTTTTTTCTTGATTTAAACTACACACATTTCGGTTGTTTGGTGACATTTAACTTCCAAGATACCCAGTTCAAGTAGTTCACCTCATCCAAAATTTAAAAGAGAAAAAATGGCTGTAAAAATTTGAGCCATTTTATCATCTTTTGATGATTACCATCCTATCCTTCACCAATCTGCTTCTTGGTGACAAGATGATGAAAAACAACATTGTGAAGAGAAAAATGTGCAAGAAGGAAAAGGAAAAGAAGGAACAAATAGAGCTATAGACTCCACGTTTTCAGAGATCAATATTAGCTTATCCTTTCCTTGAACTGGAACACCTCTAACATGTGCAACAGAGAAACTTGAGACGGTTTGGATAATGATTTTATTTTATTTTATTTTTTTGGTCAAACAATAGATTTTGTTAAATTAGCTATTACATTAGCCACTGACGGAGTTCAAACTCACGTTGTCATGCAAGTGCTCAACACTTTTCCACCATTGTGGTAAAGGGCCACTTGCAGTTTGGATAATGATTCAAAATCATACAAATTTGTGGTTTGCTTTGTCACGTGATCAGTGGCACTTGAGTCTATAATCCTTAAATTCATGCATGAGACTAGCATTGAGAGCAGTTGAAAAGGCATTAATAAAACCTGGAATCTCTTCAGGTGCATGGTACACCATCAGTTTCAACTACGAATCCTACAAATTTGCCGATAAGAGCAGTTGAATTGTCACTATTTCCACAAGCACCAGTCATAGTGCGCTGTCACCATCCCGCTTTTGCTTTTGTTGAAGATAAGCTGCAAACTGGGGTTGCCGACAAACAAGCCGGGAAGTATAGTGGAGGTACGAAGAGAAGGCTTACCGTCACAATTTCCCTGATTGGGGATCCCAAAGTACATCTTGATTTCTCTTGATCACTGTTAAAGCTACTTGTATTGCCACTTAGTATTAGGTTTAGTGGTATTCATTTCACTCGTAAGTGAGAGGTTTTAGATTTGATTCTCGCCAAAGGCAAATTTGAATCACATTATTATGACTAGCTCACTATGAGGCTTAGCCCACTCCCTCACCTCCTTCGTATAGACGATATTGTTTGTTCAAAAGAATAAAACTATTTTTGCAAAAGTCTTCGTCGAAAAGTAGATTTTGTTGTGTACATGGATGAGCCCAGTAGTGGACTTGATCCAGTTTCAAGAAAACATCTACGGAATATTGTCAAGTGGGCAAAACAAGACCGCGCAATTGTCCTGACCAATTCTCTCTCTCTCTCTCTCTTTTCTTTGTTAATGTATTGTCAATGATACTTTAAGGTACTTTAAGGATTTTGACCTTCTCTATAAGCTTGTGTGCATATCTTCAGCACTTTCCATGGAGGAGGCAGAGTACATATGTGATCGACTAGGAATTGTCACAGACGGCACACTGCAGTGCATAGGAAATCCAAAGGAGGTAAGAATGAACTATTAAGGCTGTGTTTGGTTGCAACTTGCAGGGTTGTCGAATCACTTTTACCCGCATTCAGATTGTATACATCTTTAGCACTCACATCTAGTAGTTTATCAAAGATTCCAGCCGGGTTTAATATTGACATTTTACATCCAATTAACTGACGAAATTTTTTTGATTGCGGGGAACACATAGTAAATTCTAAATCGATGAAACTGGCATAACACTTTGAAGTTGGTTCGACAGCTGCAGGCCAGATATGGAGGATCGTATGCCTTAGTGATCACAACAACTTGGGATCATGAACAAGAAGTGGAGGACATGGTCCGAAACCTCTGCCCAAATTCGAACAAGGTTTACCAGCTGTCGGGGACACAGAAGTTCGAGCTGCCAAAGAGTGAGGTGAGAGTTTGCAGAAGTATTCCAAACAGTGGAGAATGCAAAGAGTACGTTCACAGTTTTTGCATGGGGTCTGGCTGATACTACTTTGGAGGATGTTTTTATCAAGGTTGCAAGTGGATCCAACACTTGAATCAATCCAAAGGTTTAAAGAATGATTGTTAGATTTTAATATAGCCCTAGTCCTTGCCCAGTACTGACTTCTAATTCTATTTTGTAGTTGTATGTTATCGATGAATTATCAAGGATTTGAAGTTAATAAGATCAAAAGCCTTTGAGGCAGATGTGGGCAGATCCACATTGGCTAGAACAGATATACTTCCCGTATGTAACTGAGTTTGAATCTCTCTCCTTGCAGCTGAATTTAGTTTAAAGTGAAATATTGCTTGTATAAAAAAGAATCAAAGTTTTGGGATACATGTGAAGTAAATAATGATAACTTTGGTTTGAGAATAAAAATTTAGTGCATTAATAAACAAAATACTTACCTTCAACATGTATGTTTGTGAAAATAGACCCTCATAACCATCAGCACCAGCCACTAGGAATTTCACTAATTCAAAGAGTGATGGATTCTCTTAGTTTAGTGATATTTCTCTTTTTAATATTGGACCAATGTCAAGTTTGAATCCTCTCACTTGATTTATTTCTCCTTGATGGTAAATAAAGTAAGCGACAACTAACTTATCAACATCCGAGAGGTTGAGGGAGAAAGACTGTGTATCAAGTTATCAACATCCAAGAGGTCTATCTTGTAAGATTATGAGTATGAATTATGTAAGAGAACTGACCGTAGTGTTTGAGATTGATATGGAGAAGTCTAAAATCTGAAGCTGTGACTTATTTGACTTGCTTGTGGAATAAGTATGATAAAAGTTATGAGTAATTCTTGTGGAATTGAAACTCAGTGTTGGAACTTATTTAGGACTAATGTTTACATGTTGGTTGTGTTGAGTTCGAATTCTAAACCGATTCTGATAGGGAACGGTTAAAGAATACTATATAAGAACTTGGCCACTACCCTTGCAATTCCCTGGCTCATTGAAATTTCGAGTCCTATTATTTGGAGAGCTTTTCCATATTGTTAAAAGAGGAGAAGGTTATAGTTCTTGAAGCTAAATTGGCTTCATCATCTGGATCAAATCCTGAAGGTTAGTAGTGCAGCTTTAATAACAGGGTTTTAATCAGAGCCGCGGGTTCTAATCATTGAATTCAATTCATCGATACATGAATTATATTTGGAGATCGGAATCTGGGTTTTATATTTGTGTTCTTCAAATCGAATTAAAAAAAAAACTGCTCTAAACGGCACCGTTTCACTAAAGAGCCGTTAAGACTATCGTTGGGTTCTTTTTAAACAATATGACCGTTAGAAGTCTGGGTTTTGTTTTTAGGTCTTATTTATTATTTGAAAGATCTGGTTTTTTCTCCTCTTCTCTCTTAATCGTTGTTCTAATTCGAGTTTTGATGCTAAAACTAACAACTATAACAAAATCGATCAAGAGCAGGTATGTTTCCTTTTCCTTGTAAGTTAAATATACTTGATATTGACAACAATATTAGGATGATGTAATTAATTTATATATTTTAATCCGTCCTATATGTTGTTGAATCAAATCGATAAATAATTTATGTAGTTGTTATAACACTTTCGCTACTATATGAATTAATATGAAGTTGTAATCCCTTTTGAATGCATATGTGTTATCGGTACATCTTTTTGTTTTTTTTTTTTTTTTTTACTTTTGTGTTCAGGAAAATTTTTCAGCATCATATTTAAAGAACAAGTGATTTGTATTTGATCGACAAAGTCAATCTTAAGTTGTTTATTCTATATATGTCGTTATAAAGGCTATATGTATGATTAAGTTGATTCAATAGCCTTAATTTATGGTGAAAAAGAATAGAAATTAGGGATTTTTAACAGATTCAAAGTTCGGATTTCATTGATGTCTTTTGCAGTTTCACTAAAGTCAATCAATTTAACAGCAGTGCCAATTCTCTATGGTGGGAGCAATTATAAGAAATGGCATAGAGAGATAGAATTGCTTTTGACACTGAATGGGTATAACATTGCTCTTGACACTCCAAGACTTGATGCATTGACTGACAAGAGCACAAAGGCTAAAAAGGTTGATTTTGAGAGATGGACTAGAGCTAATAAAGTGGCTCTACCCATTCTTGAAAGTGGCATGATAGATACAGTGCGTGGTGGAATCAAGAAATGCAATCTAGCAAAGGATTATCTCAAAGCTGTGGAGAACAAGTTCAAAGAATAAGAGAAGGTTGAAATTGCTCAGCATATGTCACTCTTGACTTCCTACAAGTTTGAGGGTGGAGGCTTAATTTGAGATCACATCATGAAGATGACTGAAGCAGCTGAAAAACTTAGCTCCATGGATGTTATATTGGAGAAAAGCAATTGGTGTTCAAGATACTACAGGCACTGCCACAGAAGTTTAGTTAGTTGAAAGTGTCTTACAATACTCAAGATACGACGTGGACAATTGATGAACTAATTGCTCAGTGTGTACAAGAAGAAAATTGTCAAAGGCAAGAAAAGAACAAAGAGGCTGAATCCATCAATTTTGTGCAAGCTGCAAAGGGAAAGAAGGATTTTCGACAAGTCTATCATACCTGCAAAAAATACCAACTCCACTAAGTCTAACAATTTTAAGGTGAAAACTAAAAACATTGAAAAAAATTAGATGTCATCATTGCAAAACCAAGGGTCATTATAGAAATGATTGTGAAATATTCAAGGATTGGTTGAGGGCCAAAGGAAAAACTGATGTCTATGTGTGTGAGGAGTCAAATCTTAATGATATTCTTGTTGATTCTTGGTGGTTTGATATTGGTTCATTTGTGCATATCACTAATTCATTGCATGGTTTTGTGCAACAAAAGAAAACAAATTATTTTAATGTTTTTGTTGGTAAGGGAACTAAAGTGACTGTTGAAGCTATTATCATTGTCAAACTTAAACTAGCTACAGGTTTAATAATGCAATTAAATGATGTCTTGTATGTTCCTACAATGAGGAGAAATCTAATTTCAACATCAAAATTGGTTAAATAGGGCTATGTTTTCATGGGAGATGAAAAATGCATCAAGTTTTATAAAATAGGGTTCTTTGCAGGGAAAAGCTTTTATGCATGATCAACTTTGGAAATTGCATTGCATTATAGAAACTGATCACTTACATGTCTTGGACACTGCAACCAAAAGAATGCACGGTTTAGATCAAACATTCATGCTTTGGCCTAAAAGATTAGGACATATTTCAAAAGAGAGGGTGTTCAATTATCCAAAATGAACTTGATTCTTGAAATTGACTTCAAAAATGCAATTGAATGTGTTGATTGTATGAAAGGAAAATTGACAAATGTTAGGAAATTAGATGCCAAAAGAAGTCATGGTTTGTTGGAAATCATACGCACAGATGTTTGTGGACCTTTTCCTGTCAAAACTATATGTGGGAATTCTTATTTTGTGAATGTCAAATATGACTGCTTAAGATACAGTTACATTTTTCATATTAGTGAGAAGTTTTTAGTCTTTGAATGTTTTGAAGTGTTTAAAAGAGAGGTTGAAAAACAATTGGACCTTGTGATTAAAATAATTAGATCAGATAGAGGAAGGGAGTATTTTGGCAGGTACATAGAAGCTGGACAACAAAAGGGACCGTTTGCTTCCTTTTTTGAAAGTCAAGGTATTATAGCAGAATCCACTACTTCTGGCACACTCCAACATAATGAAGTGGCAGAGAGGAGAAATAGGACCCTAACGGGGATGGTGAGAAGCATGATATCTAGGTCTAAACTTCATGGTTTTCTCTGGGGTGAGGCATTGAAGACAACAAATTATATTTTGAATAGAGTGCCATCTAAATCAGTGCCTAAGACACATTTTGAATTATAGAATGGAAGACAACCAAGCTTCGATTATTTTCATGTTTGGGGTTGCAAGGCAGAAACAAGATTTTATAATCCAAGTGAGAAGAAATTAGACCCCAGAACAACATGTTTCTTCATTGGTTATTTTGAGAAATCAAAGGGCTTCAAGTTCTACTGCACTCAAGCACATACCATAATACAAGAAACTCATAATGCTGTTTTTTTGGAAGATGAAGATGTTTCAAATATAGTCCGAGAGAATTTTGAGTTTGAAGAAGAAGTGCAGCTGGATGAAAATTCTTCATCTTTAGACTACAATCACATACCTGTGCTCTCAAAATTGAACATACCAAACATTGAGATTGATGAAGTTATGGCTGAACCTGAGTTTTCAATAAATGTGATAATTGAGGAAGAACTTGATTCCAAGTCAAAAAATTGTGTCTGGACTCTAACACCATCACCTCCCCAAATCAAGACAATTGGTTGCAAGTGAGTGTTTAAGACCAAAAAGGATGTTGAGGGAAGAATTGAAGGATATAAAGCAAGACTAGTTGCAAAGGGTTTTACACATAGGGAAGGAGTTAATTATAATGACACCTTCCTCACCAGTATCTTCCAAAGACTCAATGAGAGTCATCATAGCATTAACAACACACTTTGATCTTGACTTGCACTAGATGGATGTCAAAACTGCTTTCTTGAATGGAGAACTCTACGAGGAAATCTTCATGGCTCAACCTTTTGGATTTATTGAAAGGAGGAAAGAGCATATGGTCTGCAGATTAAACAAGTCAGTCTATGGACTTAAACAGGCTTCTAGACAATGGTTTTTGAAATTTGATCAAGTTGTGACTTCACATGGTTTTATGAAGAACAAGATGGATGATTATATTTATCTCAAGACCAGAGGTTCGAAGTTTATCTTCCTTGTTCTTTATGTTGATGACATCTTACTTGCAAGCTTAGATAAGCAACTATATGTTAAGTACAAATTTTGAAATGAGGGATTTGGGAAAAGCCTATTATGTGTTAGGAATTGAGATTGTCAGGGATAGACAGAAAATGGTCCTTGGTTAATCTTAGAAAGATTACATTGAGAGGGTACTCAATAGATTCAATATGGAAAGTTGCAACAAAGCTGATGTTCCAGTGAATAAGGGTGATAAGTTCTCGAGAAGCCAATGTCCAAGGAATAAGCATGAGATTAAACTAATGTAGATAAAGCTCTATGCTTCATTAGTTGGAAGTCTTAAGTATGCTAATATTTGTACTAGACATGATTTAACATTTGTTGTTGGATTTTTGGGAAGGTTTCAATCAAATCCTTAAAAAGCTCACTGGGTGGCAGCAAAGAAGGTGTTGAGATATCTGCAAAGAACTAAAGGTTTTTGTTAGTATATGGAAGAGAAGATACATTGGAGTTGGTTGGATTCACTGATTCAAATCTTGCTTGAGATGCGGATGAGAGAAAATCAATTGGTGGATATATTTTCAAGTTAAGTGGATGAGCTGCTTCATGGAAAAGTGCCTAGCAAACTATTGTATCAACCTCGACAATGGAAGCTGAGTTTGTGGCATGCTTTGAAGGGATGAAACAAGCTGTTTGGCTGAAAAACTTGATTGCTGACATGAAGATTGTTGATTCTGTTACGTCCTGTGAAAATGTATTATGATAACAATGCTGCTGTGTTCTTCTCAAAAAATAACAAGAGAACTTCTGCTTCTAGATTGATGGATGTGAAGTTTCTCAAGGTTAGAGAAATGGTGAAGAAAGGGGTGATAGAAATTCAGTATCTGTCAACGAGTTCGATGATTGCAGACCCTCTCACAAAAGCATTGCCTAATAATGTGTTTAAAGCGCATGTGACACAGATGGGAGTGCTAGAATCTTTAGACAAGTGGGAGTAAGCCATTCTGGAACTTAAAAGCTGCTGTTGATGCTTCATTCTTCCGATTAATGGTTGAAGCTGCAAACTATTGAGTTAGGTAGTTTATTTTAAGTTTGTTTGGTTTAGTCAGTTGTCTTATTTTGGTTTTCTGTTAAAGTTCAATTTTTTTCCAATTTTGTGGTTAATTGTTCCAGAAGACAAGTTGTCATTAATAATAGTTTTTGTTTACTAGAAAATCAATTCTTGTGGTTTTACTGATGCATACTTTTGAAAGGCTATTGATATTATGTTCTGATGTGGAGATTAATTAACTGGGATCTTGACATTGTTGAGTTGAGACTTGGCTAATAAGTGGGAGTGGTGTTTTCTTGACATTGCTGTTGTGTTGGTTCACATAAATATGAGGTACAAATTAGATATGTTGTAATTGTTGGATTGATTCTGTGTTGTGTAGATTAGATCCTTGAATTCCATAATATTTTGAAATGTATTTGAATATGAGCATGTGATGATAAGCTGTTATGAGATTTAGACTTGGTGATCACTTTTGTAAATCTTGAAAGTTGGTTATCATGTTCATACTCAAGTGGGAGAATGTAAGATTATGAGTATGAATTATGTAAGAAACCTGACTGTAGTGTTTGAGATTGATATGGAGAAGTCTAAAATCAGAAGCTGTGACTTATTCGATGAGTAATTCTTGTGGAAGAAACTCAGTGTTGGAACTTATTGAGGACTAAAGTTTACATGTTGGTTGTGTTGAGTTCGAATTCTAAACCGATTCTGATAGGGAATGGTTAAAGAATACTATATAAGAACTTGGCCACTGCTCTTGCAGTTCCCTGGCTCATTGAGATTTCAAGTCCTATTCTTTGGAGAGCTTTTTCGTATTGCTAAAGAGGAGAAGGTTATAGTTCTTGAAGCTACAATGGCTTCATCATCTGGATCGAATTCTGCAGGTTAGTATTGCAGCTTTAATAACAGGGTTTTAATTCATGTTGATATCACTGGAGAGTTGTGATTCAATTGGTTAAATCTTTGTTAGTGTTAATCTTGCTCTTACATATCTATCTCAGACTACTGATTCTCAGAATCTGGAAACAAGAATAATGGAGATGAGGAGCAAGAAAAGATGAACACGTGACTAATTAAGAACAGAAGAACATAACTTATAACCAAAAGAAAAGAAAAGTCGAGTCTTCTTATAATCATTGTAACGCCTTCATAATGTAAATTGTAAACCAATCACTAAATTCATAACTGCACTGTGACAATTGGGGTTTCTCACGAATAAAAGTGACCGTTGACGTCAGTAGTAGTCACCATTAAGATGCTACAGTAGAACGTGAACTTTGGTCATTTCTGGTGCTGTTGGGCCTTTCACGGCCTGAGGAGTTACTGTTTGTTGTCCTATGGTGAAGCTGCCTATGCAAACCTGTCATGGTCAAAGATAGAAAGGTAAGATATTCGTTTTAGGGTATATGGATAATCAAAGCAAAGTTCTATGATAAACCTTCTAAAGTAAATAATGCGAGATGTGAAGGTAAATAAGTCCCATATCGGTGAGAGTAGAAACCTTGCAAAGTTCCATATATTGTCAATTAGTTTTATGGCAGAGCTTCAACTTTTTTTAATGATAATCAAAACCTACGTACATCTTGTTTGACAAAAAAAAAAAAACCCTAACGTACATCTTTGTTAGGTCAAACTTTTGGTTAATTTTACAATCTACTTGAACACGTACATGCTAGTTAACTTGTGTGTGACAAGACCCTTAAATATTCGGAAGTGATTTCCACACATCATTTACAATCTACTTGAACATGTACATGCTAGTTAACTCGCGTGTTGTCCTAAAGACCTTTAAATATTCAGAAGTGATTTTCACACACCATTTTCTTTCTTTGACATAACTCTACGCATAGTAAGAGAGAGACAAACGTCATAGAAAAAAGAAAAAAAGAAAAAGAAATCACACGTCATAGAAAGAGAGAGACAAACGCTATAAGAGAAAAGCCTCACCTGCACAGGAGTGGCAGCTATCAGAGATCCTCCAGCAGATCCCTCTACACTACGACCATCAGAATCTGCCAACGTAATAGACATTCCACCACTGCAAGTTCCCTTCTTGTCATACATCATAAACGACCCAGAGATTTGAATTATATTAAACTGACCCTACAAGAAAGTTAGCAATGTATGTTAGAAAAACAGAAGTCTCCAGTAAGCAAATTGCAGTACTGCATCAAGATATCGATATCCACATATTGCTTTTCATTCATAAACCAAGTTGTAAAACACAAACACACACACACACAAGCACACACAAAATACATCTTGAAATGGAATGAGTATGGCAGACCTCATGTTTTATAGGACTGATTCCGTGAGCCGGGTTAATCAGTGTAACTTCTTTAAGCGTTCCCGTTGCAGACATAATGATAATACCTCGACCAGTGTTTTGTTGAGCAGTTTGTGCAATCTTCCATGCAACATCCTTAAACCCAATAAACAAAAAGGAAGGTTTATACACCATTAATCAAGTTGTAGATAAGAGGGAAAGACAACCTAGGAAAACAATAAACATATCTAGGAATTTTTTTTTGAGTTGCATACTGATCAAACACACAGAAGAAGTAATATTGTAAAACATTTATCGTAACACTTCTAATAGGTAAAAATACTTTATTAGAAGATGGAAGCACTGTTAGGGCTATCATCTATTTAAGTAAAGCCATTATGTTTCTAATAAATTGTTATGTCAATCTTGTGATACTTTTCTACATTCAGTAGGGGTATGTATGGGTGAGGAACCTCTAAATTTAACAGATTTATTTGGCATAGCTAGTGATAAAGAAATAGATCATAAAAAGTAAGATAGGAGGGAATAGAAATGCACTACATGAGCATTAATACAAAAGGAATGTGAGAGTGATTTACAAATTACTACTTGGAAATGGAATGAGTCATTTACAAATCCCTCTAACACGCCTTTGTAATGCTCATGCGGTGCATTTTCTAATTCCTCCTAACTAAATTTTTGTGATCCATTTTTTCATCATTTTTCCTAACTGCCTTCAAATTTAGAAATTCCTCACCCCAAATATATTGTACATTTTTATTTAACCAGGGTGAAATTCATGTCAAGGGCAGACAGCAAACCGAAAGAGAATTACAAATCAGGAAGAAACTCCACAGAGTAGAAATGTTACTATATTTTACCTCACCAGAATTGACAGTGATCATATAGGGCGTAAAATTGTACAAAGTAGTCTCGATTGAACCCCAGTCCTCCCCTGCAAAATAACAATATAGAAACGGTTAGTCTAGGGTACCCCTTAAAAAAATCCAGTTTGAATATTCAGCACCATAATGTTTGCTCTAAAATATAACGAAATATTCCTTTCTTGATAGGTGAGCACAAAATTCCTTGGAAATAAACACGCATGATATTCACTCTCTTAATCCCAAATGGAAGCACTCAAGGTGATATTTATATATGGTACCCATTTCTAAGTCCAATAATACGAGTTAAATTATTTTGCTTGATTTTTTGGAGTCCAACAATATTGAAGTTGAACAGAAAACTAGTAGCCACTAACTAATAGTACGAAAAATCTAAACATCATAAAGAACCCCTTCGATTCTGAGGTTCTGCACAATAAACATGTACACATGAATAAAAAGTGAGCCTAATTCATAGACTACATTACTAAATTGTCAAATAAGAAATGAAGCCTAAGAGTATGCCAAAACTGCACAATGTCAAAAACTAATTCAGCTAAGAATTGTCTCTTCACACAATTCATGACAAAACAAACAAAAATGGACAGACCGATTTAAAATTACAACTCGTCGATATTAAACCGTAATATAATCTCTGTTTGTCTAATTCTTCCTTAAAACAAAAATTTGAAGTAAAAAAGAAACAGTTTGTATCTTCCCAGTATGTGAGAGAGAACCAAGAGATGATATAATGGAACAATAGGAACTGGGACATGAACATCGCTCACAAGATTTGCATGAAAAATGCAAAATGAAGGCACCCGTATACAAAAGGAAAAGCATTATAGAAAATGAATCTAGGGTGAATTTTTTTCTATAAATCTAACAAACACGAAGTGAGCAGGTTCAGGATTGATCATTCCTTAAAACGGACATGAATTTGACAAGAGCTGCAAACACGAATAATAACAGGTTCGAGTTAGTGTCAAACACCTTTGACATGATACTCATTTAGCTAGTAATATATGAATTAAAATGAGTAAGTTTATCTCATTTCATAGTATGTATTGTAGGAGTCATCTTATATTTCGTTAAAACTGATCAAGACGAGTGGATTTTTATCCCAAAAGTAATCCATAACTAATATATCTGGTTAAGAAATACAAGGAACGGCCGGGTTAGTATTGCGTCATTCGACACGATTAGTTAAAAAAACATCATGCTAGGCCTAATTAGTATGGGAGTGAACTCAAATTGCCAACCTGAGCTTAATGACAGGTGAAAGGATTAACCATAGCTTAATGACGAGTGAAGGGGTTACCCCGAGCTAAATGATGGCTGAATGGGTGTTGGACCATTGAGGAGTGATTTAGATTAATTTGATGTTTGAGGGAAGTGGATCCATATAACAACTAAAAATTGATGAGGTTATAGTTTAGATTGATGAGGATCATTGTGAGAGAACTGAGAGAGAAGAAGAAATGGAACACCTAAGACCGGGACAAGAAGATCCTTCCTTAATATTTTGTTGGAAAAAAATTCGAAAGGAAAGCTAGATAATGATTTCGCTTTATAGCGGGGGCTAAATGATTAGTGAGCGAGCTGTGAAGGCGGGCGGTGTAGATATGAGACAAGGGGGCATAACGAGTAAAATATAATAAGGTTTACGGGTTTATGTTGATGAAAGGGCCTTCTTCATATCTCGGTAGGTGTATTAACCAAAGCAGGATTAGCTGCTAAACCTCAGAAGCTGGAGTTTGTGTAAAACAAACTTAGAAATCCAAAATTGTTACACAGAATCAAGAAAAACTTGTATTCTAAGTTAAGAAAGTTGAGGTTTCATCACAAAACTAATTGGCAATATGAGGAGTAGCCTAACCTCTTAGAACATCTCCAAAGAAGATATCAATAGTCCACATCAGCAATAGCAGTAATAAAAGACATCACTAGTGTTTTTCAACCGAAATGCCAATTCCTATGTGGCATGACATGGAAAGGCAGCAGAGGAAGTTGCTGTCAAATTTGATAGTAGCTTCAAAACTATTTTTAGTAATTAATAAATGCTTTTTTATAATTGTAATAGTTATCTTTTGTTTTAAAATACTAATTACAACTATAAAAAGTAAATAAAGTAATAAATAATTGTTTAAATTTGACATATCGGTTGGAGAACAAAATTTATAAAAAGATCAATGTGCCACATAAGCCTTCAAATTTAAATTTTGTGTTTAAAATTTGACATCTCCTTTGGAAATGGTCTTAGAAGCTATTGCAAGGTTTTTCCTTTCACCTATATGAGACTCTTTTATCTTCACATCCTCACACTAACAAAAACTTCTCGTACTCTAATGCTTGATAAGAAACTCCTGATCAGTATCATCCTTAAAAAAGTATGGCCCCTTGTTATGTTTTATTCAATTTATATCAACTTAAAGGATCTTGTATACATCCTACACACAAGAGATTCTACCGTGTATCCCCATCTCTCTCTCTCTCATCACGTGAGGTTATGCTTAAGAAAAGAACGGAAAGAACAACAAATTTCACCTAAAAACTCTCTGTATTACACTTCCAAATTTGAACAAAGATTATCTATCCTATAACTGAGATCAACTTCAAAATCCCAGTGTATTAATTCATAATCTTCCAAGTCTGAAAGCAGTTCCAATATAAAATAAACCGAAACAAACTATTAATGCTACCAAAAGCGAACTTAAACCATCAAAATTTCATATCGATCAACTTGTGGCACATTTATTATACCTTATTTTTGTTACAAACACATATAATTCTCAGACCCAAACTGCATGCTATAAAATGCAAATGAGTAAATACTAAATGGTTATAATATACGTACCAATTGGTTCGGCCATTGGTGCCTTGCCCTTCTGGTCTGAAGAGCACTTTCCAGTAGCCGGTGGCACTGTCCCATCGGGTGAGGAGGGTTTTTTTGCCGCTGGTGCTGTCCCATAGGGGCCATACTTCCTCGGCCTGCCCCTCTTTTTCTTCCCTGAAGTGATAGCACCGTTAACTCCACCACTCACCGGTGGTGGGGCCATTGCAGGCGATGTTCCAGCCTGGATGCTGTTCGGGAACGCCTGATACCCCACTGGACCTTCAAACATTTGTTCCATTGCTGCTGTAGGTAACCCTGATGGAATTTCAATCGTTCCTTGCCCTTCAGATGCCATGCGTAAAAACCTGATTCACACTAAAACTCCAAAATCTATCAGCAACTGCAACAAACGAGGCATGACAAAGAAAAACAAAAGCAATAAAACAAACAGAAACTAGATAAAAGAGGCCAAGATGATAATTAACTCAACTATTTTATTCTTTCTTTTAACCTGTACAGATCAAAACCAGTTAAACCAGAAACCCTAAGGTATCAAGAAAGAATTGAATAAAAAAAAACAATTTTATCAACGGACTAGAAAATAAATTCAGACCCTCCATTTACTCAACTAAAGAGATAAAAATTATAAATCAGAACCCAGGACAAAAAAGATTTATGCTTTGAACTCAAAAAAATATTCATCTTTTCCAACATCTAAAACTTTGAGGTTTGAACGTCCCACAAGGGACACAACCAACAAGTTATCATAACTGTGGAAGAACTAAAGAGTTTGGGTTGTTTTTTCGAGGCATTCAAATATCAAGACTTCTAATTAAGCCAGCCCAAAGTTCCATTAAACCGTTTAAAAAAAAAAAAAAAAAAAAAAAATTATATATATATATATATATATATCATTTTCAATAAAATAAAATAAAATAAAAGAGAGAGAGAGAGAGAGAGAGAAATAGAGTGAAAATATATATCATTTCAATAAGAAAAAGTAGAGGGAAATAGAGTGAATCTGAAACTTTTAAACATTAATTTTTAAATTTTTTTTGTTTATTTTTTGCGGCCAAGACAACTCTAAATCAAAGCATGCAACTCAAAGATTGATAAGCACAGATATACAACAACAACAACGAAAAAAAGATTAAAACATTTTCTTGGTCAATCAAAAGATAAAAGAATCAACAAAATCATAACTATATATATATATATGAATCACCTAACACTTCAATTCTTACTCTTATCAAACTCTACGTACTTTTCATACTTCACTCATTCGATGAACAAAAAAAAATTGTAAAATAAAATAATACGATTACCCGTTTGCTTCACGAGAAAATAAAAATATGAAAACGCGGCGGGGGTTTTGAGGAAACCGTCTGAATTCGTGAAGGCGACTGTGAGGGTAGATGTAATTTATAACCCCAAAACAGCCAAAAAGGGAAAAATCCGACACAAAAATGTCCGTTATTTAGTTTTGGAAATAATTTATATATTTTTCTCTGTCCGATAAAATAAATTTGAGTTTAAGGAAATTTCATCTGGACCAATTAGAAATGAAAAAATAAAACAGAAAATCCGATAAAAATTGGCTGATATGGCAAAAAAGTAAATGGATTATATAATTATTATTTTTTTCATTTTTATTAATTTGTTTTCCATCTAGAGGTTCAAAGGTGGCCTTAAGCATACACAACTTTTCGTTGGAGGGTTAAAGGTGGCGGGAGTTGGTGGCGCTACGTCTCCTAAAACGGTTGGGGGGAAATGACTGTTGTGCTCACACGTGGAAATATGCATGTTCTCCCCTTTCCCCCTGATTTGCCAACGTCGACTCCTCGCTCCATGAACACAAGGTGACTACAACGACGGAGCCAAAAGTTTACAACGATGAGCCAAAAAATAGTTTTAAAAAATTGATCATACTTTTAGTTATAATTGTCCACGACGTGTTCTCACATTTTGAAAAGGTCATATCGCAACATCTTTATCAATAGAATTAAATACATTTTTCTTCATGTATACAACTAAACTATCATTTAACGATTGATCTTCCATTTTATTACCATGTTCTTCACAATATCCATCACTTTTTCAACGAAAGTAGTTGCAATTGGTAAAATTAATGCTAATTTGACTTGCAAGTACACCAAGGGATATCGTCTATCCCTCTTTGCCTCCACCAACATTTGTACAAGACTATTAATTCCTTTCATCAAAAAAAATTCATAATGCAAACACATGTCAGAAATATAATTCTTAAGTTCAAAAAATACGGCCTGCCCTACAAAACTTTGAGTGATGAAAGAAATTTTGTCGGATAAAACACTTTGACCCGACGAATATTTTTGTTGGTAGAGTGAAGACGGTCAACATATTGGTTTACTAAAAACCTTTACGCGACGGAAGTGATTCGTAGGGCACAAAGTAAGTCATCGGATATACTTTTGGCATGAAGATGGGAAAGAGTTGCCCGACAAATCAGGTGTTTATCGTTGAGGAAACATTTGCCTGAAGAATGAGGCTTGTCGGCAAACTGTATCGGTGGTCAAAAGTCCATCAATGACATGTAATAAATATCCACTGCCACGAGCTTGGTCGACGTTTACCTAGTACTTGCTCGACAGGTGTGTTCGTCAGGCAAGCCAATAGCCATAAGTTTATAAGTTTGTGCCTCAACTCTTCTTTTTTCACCTCAATACCTTCATTTTCCTCTTTTTACTCTGTGCCTTCCCATTCATCTTTCTCCTTCTCCCATTCTTCTTTGATTCAAGAACCACTGTTCTCACTACCCAAACCTTACCATTTTACCACTTTGCGAAAGGTCATGAAAAACACTAGTAGCAAAGGCATGACTATTGTGGCCGGAGGTCTAGGTAGTACATGGAGAGAGGATGTACCGTAATCTGCAAGAACGAATAACGCCATAATGTCGAAGAGCATGGTGAACAAACGTTCCTCAAATTTCTTGCATGTGAAAGAACATGGAGAGGATACCACATGTTAAAAGCCCTAAATCCTAAGGGTGAGCCGTTTAATAAAAAAAAGCTCAGCTCTATTTCTAAGGCTCAGGGATAATTGGATTTAAAAGTTTTTCCTTGTGAGCTCACGGTCGGGCTTTTTGTTAAATGTTTTGTAATCCCCAACAAATGCATTGGGCATTGCAAAATCAGATTTGTCTTGTATCACAACATAGCTGGTATCATGTAAATTTATCTTTATTTCTATGTATTTTGTAATGGAATCTAAAGCCGTAACCCTATGGCTGAGCCTTTGTTCACGGAAATTTATACTTTACTTAATGAAAGTATAGAAAAAAGACCAAGTGTTTTGGAATCGATGTTTTAGAAGGATAAATGCATTCTACGAAACTAGTTTGCACGATCCAATCCTATTATATTGTTAATATAGTATTCAATTGGACTGGAGCACTGAATATCTTAATGTAATAATGGTACAAATTGAATCACCTTACGTTTTGGTATTCTATACAAAATTTCGTAAGCTTAGATGGAATTTATTAATTTATTTTCAAAATTATGTTTTCATTTACCCCACAGACCTCCGTCGGGTAAACCCATATACATGGTCAAAAGCTCAATTTTCGAAGTGTCACGGATATTTTTTTCATTAATAAAGAATTAGTATTTAAAGTTCTGTTATTTTTATTTAATTCTGAATTGTTCTCCAACATCAAGAACCTCATAATCAGAGGGGAAATGGAATTGGGAATCAAAGCGTGTAGGACTTTTGAGTGGTATTGTTTCGTGAGGGATTGTAACTTGTGTATGAAATTATTTAGGGTAAAGTACAAAAAACTACCTTAACTATTGGTGTCACGACACTTTCATACCTCATCTTTTAAAATTAACAATGTCATACCTCATCTTTAGAATTTGGTCCAATGTTATACCTTCTGTTACTTGGCCGTTTACTTTTTAGTTAAATTCTGACGTGGCTTGATTCGAAGTCCATTTTCTATTAAAAAATCATTAAAATATTATTAAAAACTAAAAAAAAATTATGTAATATTTTTTAGGGTAAAGTACAAAAAACTACCTCAACTATTGGTGTCACAACACTTTCATACCATATCTTTTAAAATTGACAATGTCATACCGCATCTTACGAATTTGTGACAATGTCATACCTTCGTCAGTTTTTCTGTTAATTTCTCTATTAAATGCTGACGTGGCCCGACACGTGTCCCACTCACTAATCCAATTGGATTAAAATTTTTTTTTTTCATAATTAAAAAAAAAAAAAAAAAAAAAATATATATATATATATATATTAAATCTCTCTCACCCTCCCCCTTTCTCGCCACTCTCTCTTCTCTGCAACCCAAAACCCCTTCCCACCCGTCCTCCACCACCCCCTCTCTCCTCTCTCTCACTCTCCCCCCTTTCTCGCCTCTCTCTCTTCTCTGCATCCCAGAAGACCCAGACCCAAAGGAACAAAACCCACCTTCCCATTGCAGCAATTGTTGTTGCAATTCGAAAACCCCTAAACAAAGAACCCAATATTGCTTGACTACTCCGCCTCCCTTATCCCGCCACCCTCATCCCGCCACCCTCGATCTGGAGATTGCAATAATGCCGTTCCACGGCATCATCTTCCTCGACTACTCCGCCTCCCTCACTCTGCCAACCTAGTTCATCCCCCCCCCCAACCCAACGTGCACTTATCTCTCCTCCCCCATCTTCATCTTCTTCCCCTTTTCCCTCTACCTGCAACCAAGAAACAAAAAAAAAAAAAAATTCGAACCCAATTTTGGCCCAAGAAGAAGAAGAACCCTCTCTGTCTCCTCCCCATCTTCATCTTCATCCCCTTTTCCCTCTACCTGCAACCCAGAAACAAAACAAAAAAAAAAAAAAAAAATCATACCCAGTTTCGGCCTAAGAAAAAGAAGAAGAAGAAGGAGAGAGAAGAAGAACGAAAAAAAAAAAAATGTGACAAATCCAGTTTCGGCCCAGGAGAAGAAGAAGAAGATGAAGATGAAGAAGGAGGAGAGAGAATAAGAAAAAAAATTGAAATTGGTGCGGGAGAAGGAAAGGGGATGCCGCATGCCTAGGAAATTTTGTTTTTGTTTTTTTATTCTTAATTTTTTAATATTTAATTATTAAAAATATATTTAATTATTTTTTAATCCAGCTGGATTAGTGAGTAGGACATGTGTCTGGCCACGTCAGCATTTAACAGATAAATTAACAGAAAAATTGATGGAGGTATGACATTGTCACAAATTTGTAAGATGCGGTATGACATTGTCAATTTTTAAAGATGAGGTATGAAAGTGTCATGACACCAATAGTTAAGGTAGTTTTTTGTACTTTGCCCTATTTTTAAAATATTAAAATAATAAAGAAAAGTAAAAAAAGAAAAAAAAAGAAAAGAAAACAACCCTCAGTTCGTCCCTCCACCTCTGCAACCCCAACAAAAAAAAAAAAAAAAAAAAAAAATCCAATTTGTCTTCCCCCACCCACCCTCAGTTTGTCTTCCCCCCCTCACCCCTCTTATCCCTCTTGCAACCCAGAAAAAAAAAAAAACCCAAATCCCATCGGCGGGAAGATAGGTACACGGAGAATGTGGAGGATGGGTGCGGAAGAGGGTGTGGAGAATGGATGAGAGTGGTGAATTTGGGGTTGGCAGGGGGTTGGTTTGGAAGGGGGGACGAACTGGGTTGGGTTGGGGTTTTTGATTTTTCTTCTTCTTTCTTCTTCTTCCTCCTTCTTTCTGGGTTGCAGGGGGTTGATGCGTTTTCAAATTTTTATTTTTTTATTTTTTTTGGTTGAAGATTAAGCAAGGAAGAAGATGAAGATGGGGGGGAGAGAGAGTGGGGGGAAGGGACGAATAGAAGGATTTTTTTTTTACTTTTCTTTATTATTTTAAAAAATATTAAATATTTTTTTTTAGTTTTTAATAATATTTTAATAATCTTTTAATAGAAAATGGGCCCCGAATTAAGCCACATTAGCATTTAAGTGAAAAGTAAACGGCCAAGTAACGGAAGGTATAACATTGGACCAAATTCTAAAGATGAGCTATGACATTGTCAATTTTAAAAGATGACGTATGAAAGTGTCGTGACACCAATAGTTGATGTAGTTTTTTGTACTTTACCCAATTATTTATTAGGGAATTTTTTTTATTAAATCCATATAATCTACACTCAACTTACTCTCCATACCCATATTATTTTTAAGAGAGCTGCTAGACCTACTCTATTGTCTTATTTCCCCACCCATGTTATATTTACACCCACTATAAAAAGTTAAAAAAATTAAAATGTTAATTAACTAGGGCCGGTCCTGGGATTTTGGAGGCCCTATGCAAGACTCAAACAGGGGCCCTTACATGGTTTAAAATTTTGATTGCTATATTTTCTTTGATAATTTATATTCAATTGGGAATCTTAGGCAGCTCACTTATCTAGACATTTCAGCCAATAAATTTGGAGCTCCAATTCCTAATTCCTTGGCAAACCTTACTGTTGACGCACAAAACCGAAGGTCTTGGTACAACGTAAATCCGACCGTGAATCTGCATGAAATGTAAATAACACAAGATGAATCGTGGTTCACCCCAAGGTTTGGGCTACATCCACACTGATTGTATTATATTTCTTTGAGAAGTGAGGGAGAGAGTGTGAGAGCTTTGCCCTAGATAGGAGAGACTTAGGGTTTGTGAGGGTGAGAAGGCCATTTTATAGAATAAGGGCTCATCCCCTAATTACATATTTGCCCCTTCCTTTATTACATAATTACATTTAAGTCCCCCGAGTATTTATACGAGGTCTAAATAGGAGGCCCTAAATATGGTATAAACAGTAGTCCCCCAAGTCTTCAGTCAAGAGTCTTTTGGCTGGAGACTTGAAATTCAGTCCATGTGTGGGCCGAAGTAACTAGATGTTGTCTTGAACTGATGCTCAATATGAGGCGGTGCTTAATCTGAAATGATGCTTAACTAGAAGTAGCACAAGCTGCGAGGCTGCGAGGCTCGTGGCTTATGTTGTCTTGGTTGGCTCGGCTTGTGTGGTATGAAGGTGAGGGAGTCCCTTTTATAGAATAAGGGCGCACTCCTCAATACATGGATGATGGACTAGAGTTGATGCTCTCTAATGATGGTGAGGGAGTCCCTTTTATAGAATAAGGGCTTGCTCCTCAATACATAAATGATGGGTTATGAGTGATGCTCGCGGCGAGGCAGTTGCTCAGCTGGCGGCGATATTCTCTAACGAAGGTGAGGGAGTGATGCGAAAATTAACTTAACACACAAATTAAACCCTTTTGTATCAATTGTAGTAAAGAATGTAAGTAGGGATCGTTCTGGACCGGGGATTAGGAGGGCTTGCTAATAACCTCTAAACTGACTGAAAAACATATAAACAAAGTTAAAAACACTAAACTAGACTCAAAGAACTCAAAACAACTAATTAGATTCAAACTAGACACTAAGAATGACTTTGGACGAAAATTGATTTTAACTTAACTCAAAACACTTAAAAACACAACTAGGACATATTCTAACTAATTAGACACTCTAAAGTAAAGGGGGATTTGGTTTTGGATGAATTTAAGTAAAAACAAGTAACTAAAGACTTAAAACAAATTTTGGACGAATTTGGTGATTTGAATGGATGATGGGCTAGCTAGAATTTTGTGATTTGAATGGATGATGGGCTAGCTAGAAGGTCTTTCTCCACACATGACACACTTGCATAAAAAACGATTTCCAGTTGCTTTTCAATAAACCATGAACCTCAACACCCCAGATTAATTAGGTATGCTTAAATTAATCCTCAGATTTTCCTAATTTCATTGAATTCGATGATTGCATACAACAACCCAAAGCATTCCTCACAAGTTTCCTTCATGAATTGCATAATAGAGATACAAGCAAGAATCATTAAGTTCTATGAAAATCATAAGCATTGACGAAACACTTGTAACTATGAATTGCATGAAACTTATGCTAAGAATTTACTTAACACAGTTGTGACGAACAACCTTTACTACTTGTGAATATAAGTTCATAACGATTAGGTGAAACTCCCTTATATCCTAGCATCATATTTATGCATGGAAATTAAGCGTGCACTCTCAACCAACATACACAAATCAGTTTTAATTCAAATGGATAAATAAATTGAATTCACAACTTATGAATCACAACTGAAAGTAATCAAATCATATTGCAAGCATGAACATGGTTTCAAATTCCCCCTAGCTAAGGGGGGTTTAGTTCCTCATATTTACAAAGCAAAGATAAACAAATTTAGACATTGAAAACAAACGAAAGAAAACACCTAAAAATGCTCCAACAATCCAACTTGAATGGCAAGCACGTCCAAGGGTCCTCCTTCTTCTCTTTGTTGCGGCACAAGGTGTGGTTTGATGGATGAGTGGTAAATTATGGTGGTGGATGGATATAGGTGAGTTATGGTGAAGGGTGGATGGGTGGATTGTGTTCTCTTTGGTTTTCTTCCCCTTGTTATGGTGAAGGGTGGATGTATTTATAGGCTAGGGAGATGAGTGTATGGAGTTGTAATGAGTGGATGTAATGGGTGTAGTGGGTGAGTGTTGTGGTAATGAGTGGATGTAATGGGTGTAGTGGGTGGATGTTTGGTAATGAGTGGATGTAAGGGGTGTAGTGGATGAGTGTTTGGTAATGAGTGGATGTAATGGGTGTAGTGGGTGAGTGTTGTGGTAATGAGTGGATGTAATGGGTGTAGTGGGTGGATGTTTGGTAATGAGGGTGGATGTTTGGTAATGAGTGGATGTAATGGGTGTAGTGGATGAGTGTTTGGTAATGAGTGGATGTAATGGGTGTAGTGGGTGGATGTTTGGTAATGAGTGGATGTAATGGGTGTAGTGGATGGATGTTTGGAGTTGTAGGTCAACATACTTGCACACACACATGTTGATTTCTAGCCTTCAAATCTTCAAAAACGTCCATCCTCATGTCTCCATGCTTGCACTATCCAATCTTGGCTAAAAAATGCTCTAAAATGCTCCAAAATGCACTTTCTTGCCAACTTTGTTATTATGACCTACAAACACACGAAAATAGCTTAAAATACATAATTAACTAAGAAATAACAACACAAATGCATAAGAACAAGCTAACTAAGTCGCATAAATATGCTCCTATCAGGGAGTCCCTTTTATAAACTAAGGGCTCACTCCTCAGTACATGAATAATGGGTTAGGAGTGATGCTCGTGGCAAGGCGGTTGCTCAGCTGGCGGCGGTGCTCTCTAACGAAGGTGAGGGAGTCCCTTTTATAAAATAAGGGCTCGTTCCTTAATACATAAGTGATGGGCTAAGTCCCCCAAGTATTTTTCATGAGTGCTCTCTAATGAAAGTGAGGGAGTCCCTTTTATAGAATGAAGGCTCGCTCCTCAGTACATAGATAATGGGCTAAGTTCCCAAAGTATTTTCATGAGGCCTAGTTGAGGCCCAATATATGGTACATATTGTAGTCCCCCAAGTCTTCGGTCAATAGAGTCTGTTGGCTGGATACTTCAAATTGAATCCATGTATGGGCCGAAGTGGCGATTGTTCGGAGGTGGTATTTGTATACCCTGCACTGAAGCTTTATAGGTGAAGCTTTGCAAGTGAAGCTTTGAAGCTAGAGCTCTATAAATGGAGCTTTCGAAGCTGGAGCTCTGTAAATGAAGCTTTTGAAGCTAGAGCTTTTGTAAATGAAGCTTTTGAAGCTGATTGACATGAGTGATGCTCATGGATGTTGACATGAATGATGCTCATGAATGTTTATGTATGATTGACATGAGTAATGCTCATGAATGTTTATGTATAATTGACATGAGTAATGCTCATGTATGATTTGAAGTACTGGGCGTACTTTTGATCACCTGGTTAGTGGCATGAAGGAGAGTACGGGTTGTACATTTCATCACTTGGTTGGTGGCATGAATGGCTAGTTGCCAAATGATATTGGAGTAAGGGTTGCACATTTCATCACCTGGTTGGTGGTAATAGCGGCAGGTTATCGAATAATTTTGGAGTACTGGGCGTACTTTTGGTCACCTAGTTGGTGATAATAGAGGCAGATTGCCGAATAATTTTGGAGTACTAGGTGTACTTTTGATCACCTAGTTGGTGGTAATAAAAGCAGGTTGCCGAATAATTGTGGAGTACTGGGCGTACTTTTGGTCACCTAGTTGGTGATAATAGAGGCAGGTTGCTGAATAATTTTGGAGTACTAGGCGTACTTTTGATCACCTGGTTGGTGGTAATAGCAGCAGGTTGCCGAATAATTGTGGAGTACTGGGCGTACTTTTGATCGCCTGGTTTGGAGCTATTTTGGGCTTTGCCCTTTTTTTTTGTTTTTGTTTTTTTTTTGTTATGATTACCCTCTGATGGGGTTTATACAGATGTTTCCGAAAGATAAGGAAAATAAATTACATCATTCTGGTGGGGTGTTTATTCCTTGCTTTTGCAGTGTCCCCATGCCTCTCTTTTGCTTTTCTCTTTATTTTTCTTTCTGTTGCAGATGACAGATAAGGAAATAATGCCATTTTCCTTTTCTTTTTGCTTTTGCTTTTGTTTTCAGCTTACTCGATTGCTTTTGCCTTCTTCTTTTCTCTTTTCTGCTTCACCTCTCTTCGTCTCTTCACTGTTATTTAACCAGGGTGCGGTCAAAAGAAATTTTCCAACTTTTTAAGGTATAAAAAAAGGTAGCAACGCCATCATCAGGTATAATTCCTTCCTCTTTACTTTCTTCCTTTTGGCAGGTGGCAGACAAAAGGAATAATAATAGACAGAGAAAGCTTATCTTGATCAAACCGGCGACGCAACTGGGAGTGGCTTGGGATCTGTGCCGTTTCCTGCGCTTGACTGAGTGTGGTGCTATATTGTAGATCGCCGAGGAGAGGGACGCCATGACTGCTGCCTCCATGAAAAAAAGAAGAGAGGGACCCTATGAACCTCTGTGAACACAACAAGATCCCCATCCAGAGTTTGTGTTTCCATGGTTTGCTCTATCTGAGGTGCTCAAGTGGACTTCATCTTCATGTACCTCTCAATAAGCCCTTGCATACTTCCTTTGGTGGCTAGTTCAAAGAGCTTTCCATGGGAGGAGAAAATGAAAACCCCAAACTCAGCATCACACAGCACAGACAGCTTCTTAGCCTTCTTCAGAAGCCCTGCTCAACGCTTGTAGAAAGTAACCTACATGTGCACCATGTTCTTGATCCTCTTCATCTAAACCTTTCCTCGGGCCTCGTTGATCGTCTGCTGGGCCGATAAGAGCTAATCAAGGAAATGTTCTTGCCGGACCAGTCAGCCCTCGTAAAATGCCTCGAATGTGTTCAACGCATTGCTGCTGTGAGAGCCGTTTGTCATAACTAAAACAAAAACAGCAAAGCTTTCTTGGGTTTTAATGGCGACGAAAAACAGAGAGATGGGTGGGATTAAATAGGAGGTGGGATCAAAAGGTGGGGGATTTCTTTTGGGATTTTGGTTTTTGATTTGCTTTTGTGGGCAAGTAATGCTAATGGGTGACGGTACTTCGAGAGCAAGGTTCATGCATTTTGTTTATTCTGAGAGAGAGAGAGAGAGGGAGATGTTCTGTCTCGGTGGATTTGCAGATCTGGAAGGTGTAAGATATGCGAATACATGAAGATGGATCTCAATCATCAATTGGCATCCCTCGAACCGTGTCATCGTCACCCGGATCTTGTTCGTCCTTAGTTGTTGAGGGAGCTGGTTCAGACAATAAGGATTGATCCAGTCGTGGTGGTTGTCGAGGATACTGCTGTAACGCCGTTGGTGGTTGTGATTGGTGTTATGGATTATGAAGTTGATGTCACAATTCCCTGTGCCTTCACGGCCTCGCGTGCTGCTTTCTCTTTGGCCTTTTTGGCTATTTCCAGTACATCTTCCTGAAACTCCTCTACAAGCTTCTGCTGCTCAGCTTGCAGCCTACTAATCGTGCTAAAAAACTCGCCTACACCAGACTCAATGCGGTAGTTTATAGCTTCAACTAGAGCTTTCCCTAAGAAAAAAGGCATCTAGAACACTCTTGCTATCACCCTCACCAAATCCGGGCCCCTCTGCCATTATGTAGGTGTTTGGTTTCTTGGATTTTGCAGATTTTGCAGGTGTTTGATTTCTTGGATTTTGCAGATTTTGCAGGTGTTTGATTTCTTGGGTTTTGCAAATTTGGTAGTGTTTGATTTTGTAGATTTTGCAGATTCACAGCGGGGATGAAAAATTGAGAGAGAATCGACATAACTTTTCGTGTCGATTCCCACAGACGGCGCCAAATATTGATGTACAAAACCGGAGGTCTTGGTACAACGTAAATCCGACCGTGAATCTGCATGAAATGTAAATAACACAAGATGTATCGTGGTTCACCCCAAGGTTTGGGCTACGTCCACACTGATTGTATTATATTTCTCTGAGAAGTGAGGGAGAGAGTGTGAGAGATTTGCCCTAGATAAGAGAGACTTAGGGTTTGTGAGGGTGAGGAGGCATTTTTATAGAATAAGGGCTCCTCCCCTAATTACATATTTGCCCATTCCTTTATTACATAATTACATTTAAGTCCCCCGAGTATTTATACGAGGTCTAAATAGGAGGCCCTAAATATGGTATAAACACTTACCAATTTGACTACTTTTAGGATTAGCACGAGTCATTTACTGGGTCCAATCCCATCTTGGCTAGGTATTGTCTTATATCCCCACCCACGTTATATTTACACCCATTATAAAAAAGTTAAAAAAAAAATGTTATTTCACTAGGGCTGGTCCTGGGATTGTGGATGTCCTATGAGAGACTCAAACAGGGACCCTTACATGGTTTAAAATTTGGGAACTTTAATGAAAAGGGCTTGGACTAAGTTTATTTTAACAAAAAAACCATGCTATAAACTTTATTTAATGAAAAAGAATTAAATTTTAATGAAAAGCCCTTAAATTTTAATAAAAAGGACAAAAAAACTTAATTTTTAACGAAAAGGACACAATTTAAAAAAAAAACAAAAAACCTGACGCGCGCGTAGTACATGTACACTGTTTATGAAACTGAACACTGTTTATAAAACTGAACACTATTTACGAAACTACATTATTTATGAAACTGAACAGTACTATACTATTTATTAGTTCAATTTCATAAATAGTGTCTATTTTTTGTCCACTTTCATAAAATGATGTCTAGTTCTTGATCAGTTTCATAAATAATGCCTAGTTATTGGGTACAGTTTCATAAATAATGTATAGTAATTGATATAATTTCATTAATAGTGTCTCTTTCTTGGTCCGGTTTCATAAATAATGTCTAGTTATTGGTCCACTTTCATAAATAGTGCCTATTTCTTGGTCATAATTCATAAATATTGTCTAGTTCTTACTCCAGTTTCATAAATAATGTATAGTCCAATGTTCAAATTATGCCTAATTCTTGTTTTCGTTTCATAAATAGTGTCTACTTATTGATCTAGTTTCATAAATGATGTCTACTTATTGGTGAAGTTTTATAAATAGTGTTTAATTCTTGGTTCAGTTTCATAAGGTTTGAACCTTAGACCCATATTGGTCAAGTTTTATAAATAGTGTTTAATTCTCAGTAATTATATTTGAAAAGCTGTTTTCAATTACCAAATTAAAATTTCGTCACTTTTTTCATATACCTACAATAATAAATGTAGCTTTCCATCCAATTTCTTGAGCTTAGGTGTCATCTTCGAGAAAATTTTCCTTGTGCTCGTAACACAAATGATATATCACATGTTATTATATAAGTGTGGTGGAAAATTTTATTTTTTATGTTATTAATTTTTTAACACAAGATTCTCACAACTTGTATGGAGTGTATCATCCTGTGTTCTGGGCACATTAAAAAGTTTCTCATCATCATGACTACTATTAGAAAACAACACCACAAAAATAAAACAGGAGAGTTTTTTTTTTTTTTTTTTTTTTTTAAATTTTTAATTTATTTTTTAATTCTTTGCAAAAAAAAAAAACACTATTAATGTAGTTGAATGATGGGACAAAAGGTACGAGAAAAAAAGTGGACTGGGGGTTGGGGGGGGGGTACACGCCCAGCGCTAGTGGGTTTGTTATGTGTTTTTTTTTTTTTTAGTCTGTTGTCCTTATTATTAAAATAAAGTTAGTGAGTGATTTTTAATTAAAATGTAAAGATTTAAGCCATTTTCATTAATTTTCCTTTAAAATTTTGATTGCCACATTTTCTTTGATAATTTATGTTCACATGGGAATCTTAGGCAGCTCACTTATCTAGACATTTCAGCCAATAAATTTGGAGCTCCAATTCCTAATTCCTTGGCAAACCTTACCAATTTGACTACTTTTAGGATTAGTACGAGTCATTTACCGGGTCCAATCCCATCTTGGCTAGGTAAAATTTAGCAAACTAGAGTACCTAGATTTTGCTTTTAATGGACTGAATGGTTCAATTCCTGCGTCATTTTCTAATCTCACAAACCTTCAGATCCTTTATCTACATTCCAATAGTCTGAGTGGTGTAGTAGAGTTTCAAATGTTTCAAAATCTACAATTCTTTACCAACTCCAATTAAATTGGAACAGTATAGATTTTTTCACCGAATCCAGAATTGTGAATTCAACAGTTCAACAATTCACCGTTCTTGGATTGAGTAATTGCAGCATAAGAGAGTTATCCTTCTTACAATATCAGAAGGGGTTGACGCGTTTGGAAAGTGCTGGAAACAAAATCCGTGGCCAAGTACCAAAATGGATGTGGAACACAAACTTAGAAACTTTGGTATTCTTAGACACAAGTGGAAACTCCATTTCAGACCAACTTCCACTTGTCCTTCCTTGGGTGAACCTGGTAGGCATAAGGTTTTCGTCCAACATGTTTCATGGATCACTACCGATACCTCCTCCAACTCTGCTAGAATATGCAGCTACAGACAACAACTTTACTGGAGACATCTCACCGTTGCTTTGCAATATGAAAAATCTTCAGTACCTTGAGTTGTCGAGAAATAAATTGAGTGGAATGCTTCTTCAATGTCTCGGAAACTTTAGTGATGATCTGATTTTTTTAGGTCTTGGAAACAAATCCTTTCACGGAGTTATTCCTCAAACATACAATAATGGAAGCAGTTTGAGGATGATTGACGTGAGTCATAACACATTGCAGGGGAAGTTGCCGAGGTCATTGGTCAATTGTGTGATGCTTGAGTACCTTGTTTTGTCAAACAATCAATTCAATTATGTTTTTCCCATTTGGTTGGGGACTCTTCCAGGGTTAAAACTTTTGGCAATGCGCCATAATGGATTCTACAGTGTGATTGGAAAATCTAGAAAGAATGTCGATTTCCCTAAGTTACGCAGTTTATCTTATATTGCGGGTCCCAAGCCCGGATAAAGGAGGATGGGGAGGGCGTCAAGTAATCGACGACCGACACTCCTATCTTACGTCAAATCCTTGGGATGCGATCATACCAACTCACATGCACTGGATCCCATCTGAACTCCAAAGTTAAGCAAGTTTGAGCAAGAGTAGTACTATGATGGATAACCTCCTGGGAAGTTCTCGTGTTCATCCCCCCACAGCCGACCCCACCTAGTGGGAAAAGGCTTTGTTGTGTTGTGTTGTGTTACGCATTCGTGATTGGTCTTACAATAATTTTACTGGCGCGATTCCATCTGTGTTTCCAGATATTATTTTAAACAAGTCAGCATATATGTACAAAGACGTAGTTTATGATATCAGTGGATTCAGGATTGATAGAAGTATTGGTTACACAGTCACAGTAGCAACAAAAGGTTAGAGCAATACTACCCAAAGATTCGAGAAGAATTTGCATCCTTTGTGATATCTCAAGCAACAAATTTGAAGGTTCCAGAATTCATTGGGAATTTGTAGGACCTTCGGTCACTGAATCTTTCCCACAACATTCTTACTGGTTCTATACCATCATCCTTCGGAAACTTGACGAAGCTTGAATCGTTGGACCTTTCACATAACAAGCTCTCAGGACGGACCCCCCCAACAATTGAGGCAACCTACTTCTCTTGGCAGTTTCAATGTCTCTCACAACAATCTCACAGGTCCTATACCACAAGGAACCCTAGTTCATTGAATATTACTTCATATGAGGGAAACCCAGGGTTGCGTGGAAATCCATTGCCAAAGAAATGTGGAAATCCTATGGCCCCTCAACTTCCACCTTCAACCGTAGACGAAGGTGATTCTAGCTCAGCAGGAATATTTGAATTTGATTGGAAAATTGTTTCGGCCGGATGTGGAAGTGGGTTGGTAGTGGGAGTAGTTCTTGCAGATGTTGTCATCACAAGCAATGTTTTAAAAGACGCGCCCTGAGGCGCGCCTAGACGGCTTTGGAGGCGGGGCGGGAGTGATAACGCCTCTGCCCAGTGGGAGTGGGCGAAAACTTGCCGAGGCGTGATCGAGGCGAGACTAGGTGGCTGAGGCGCGCCTAAAGGTGGTTGACGGGCGTTCCCAGATCCATCCCCGACCCAAAATCGAAGTCGAATGCTCTGTTTTCAAGCTCTGCCATCTAGGTTTAGGGTTGCAAGTGTGCGGTGTCTTCACGAGGAAGACGACCGCGGAGAAGAAGGAGGGTTTTTTTTATGTATTTTAAAGACTTGGTCCAAAACGACGTCGTTTTGGCCAAGTCTTTAATTTTTTTTAAATGACTTGGCCCAAAACGATGTCGTTTTGGCCAAGTCTGTTACTCTTATATCTAAAACCCTGCTGTTTTCTCTGTTTTTCTCTATTTTTCTCACCTCTTTCCTCTGTTTTTCTCAGCAATTCCCTATTATTTAAGGTCCCGTAAGGCTTCGCCTCACGCCTCACGCTTCACGCCTAGGCTGGGCTATCCCTCGGACGCCTCGCCCATGCCTCACGCTTTTAATACATTGATCACAAGGAGGCCCGATATGTTTCTTAATATTGTTGGAATGATTAGACAAATAATATGGAAAATTTAGAGTACTAGCGGGGGGATAGAAATCGAGTTTGTTACAATGTTATGCATCTGTTGTTGTCGTTTGTTTTCTCTGTTGTGATTTCTTTCCTTCTCTATATGTTTAGTTATAAGTTTGTTTCACGTTATGTAAGTGTATGTCCCCCTAGTTTCTTGTATTTTCGCTTTCTTTTCTTTATTCTGTCTTTATTTTGAGGGGTAAGATTTATGTCCCCCCGACTAAGTGTAACTTTTTTGTTTATTCAATAAATTTTTTTCTTGTACCGTTGAGGTTTCTTTAAAAAGAAAGAAAGAACGTATTTGTTTTTTTTTAGCTTTTAGTTGATTGTGTTGTTCAAGTTCAAGACTTTGCCCTATATATCGTACTGTTTTAAGTTATAACCAAAAAAAAAAAAATGGAGGTGAAAGTTATGTCAATAAAGACAGTAGAGTGCTGCATGTTTCATGGATTTGGATTTTCTAAAGTTAGAATGAAAGCAGCTATGTATATTTAAAAGGATTCTTATTGATTCGATTAATTGGAGACACTCTTTTCAATCAAATGAAATCAAAACTTTCCTATGCCTCAGTAACTAAGAATACTTGTACAACAGTTACATATTTAAGAGTGTGTATAGCTAGAGTTGTCTAAATTCTAAAACAAGAGCTACGAAATTTGTACAACATTTCGTTCAATCATCGGAGCAAATGAATGAGAATCATAGACTACAAGAGAACTCGTTTAGTAGGAACGGCTTGTAAACTGAATATTAACACCCATCACTTGTGCAGTGCAATTGGCAACAAATGCAAAAACTAAGTGCAAACACAGAAAACATCAATGTCGTTCACCCTAAAACTTGTGTTATAGTTGATGAATAATAGTGCTATCATTTGTACAAATATCTATCTTACAAATTCTCCTCAACAGTTTCCATGCTTATCGTGACTTCTCTCTTTTATTGTATGAGGACCGACGCGTAGATATTGTTTCATATTTTTATCCTAATCTTAGGCATAATTTATTTGTTATTTTGAGAAAATTTGGATACTTTCTTCTATCTTTTAATTGGAGGACAAGCGGAATCTAGTTTGCTTAAAAAGTGACGAAACAATGAAATTTTGAAGTGATTCCAATTGGAATTGATTAATCAAGGAGTGAAGAGGATTGTGCTGCTAGATTGACGTTTTGGGCTTGTTTTGGTCACAAGTCATTAAAATGATGTTTTTTTTTTAAGGAAAGTTCATTCTAAAAAGTTGAAGGGGATGTTTTCATTTTTCCAACACCACTTCTTAAGCCTGATTTGGTGCAGATTTGACTAGGAAATGTGTGGAATTTCTGACTGCCTAGTTTACCAAATTAGAATAGGGATGTGTTTTCTAGTTTTATTATTTTATTTGGTTTTCTAGATTTGAGGGATGTTATGGGAAATTTTATTTAGGCGTTTTATTCAAAATGGTCCCTGAAATTTGCATCATCTATAAGTTTGGTCCTGAGGTTTAAAATCAATAGAAGTAGTCCCTGAGATTGTCCACCATTCATGATTTTGGTCTTTCCGCTGAAGCTTTTGGTTGGAAGTTTGGATAATTTTCAAAGCTTCGTAACTCAATCGTTTCTTAACCAAATTTGACCCATAATATATCCAAATGAAGATAGGAAAGTATAGAATAAGATTATATCTATTTGGAAGCCCAATGGTTGCCGGAGATGGTCGGAAAATAGCCTCAAAATTGACTGGTCCGAGGAAAAACTGGAAAACTCATCGGAAATTGGGTAAACTTTAAACGTTCATAACTTCTTCAATACTCAACTAAATTAAGTGATTCAAAAACAAAAATCATACTTCTCGACGACAAGAAGAGAATGGTACCTTTTTCAATGGCTAAATCGCCATGGTTTGGCGGAAAACGGATCCAAAGTTACTGACTCTTTTTTTAACAGCCACTTTCGAGCCGTTTTTTGGACAAACCCCGGTGAGTTAGCCTTTTTAAAAGGTACCATTCTCTTCTTCTTATTGCGAAGTATGATTTTCGTTTTTGAATCACTTGATTTCGTTGAGTATTGAAGACGTTATGAACGTTTAAAGTTTACCCATTTTTCGGCGAGTTTCTGGCAAGTTTTCCAGTATTCTCTTGGACCAGTCAACTTTGAGGCTATTTTCTGACCATCTCTGACAATCATTGGGCTTCCAAACAGATATAATCTTATTCTACACTTTTCTATCTTCATTTTGATATATTATGGGTGGAATTTGGTTAAGAAACGATTGAGTTACGAAGCTTTGAAAATTGCCCAAATTTCCGGCCAAAAGCTTCAGCGGAAGGACCAAAATCATGGATGGTGGACAATCTCAGGGACTACTTCTATTGATTTTAAATCTCAAGGACCAAACTTATGGATGATGCAAATCTCAGGGACCATTTTGAATAAAAACCCTTTTATTTAAACCCATACAACCTTTTTTACACCCAACTTACTCTTTACACCTATATTATTTTTAATTAAATTGTTAATATCTCTTTAAACCCAAACTTACTACCTAAACTACCATCACAAACACAATTCAATATATAAATTTATCTTTACACCCATTTAGAAAATCAAAATCAGTGTTTTGAAAATCATTCTTAATCCTTCTTTTTTGCTGATTTTGCTCAATCGCATATCTGTTTTAATTAATCCATCAATTGATTTTCCTTAATCCCATATAGATGATTAAAATAAATTTAAAAATTGAAATCCCATATGTTTTTATTTTATTTTTTGTTCAATCAGGATGCATTTTTTGCAAATGATCAAAATTGGATCATAAAATCCCCCCAATATTTAGTACAAAATCCAGAAGTTTCACATGGTCCGTTGGATCATCTTTTCATTCATGTGATCTGAAACATCGAGCTAGTACAATCATAATATTGTTGCACTAAAGGCTTATGCATTTTCAGGGAAGATAAGCAACGTAATGATAGTCTCGTAACTAGGAAAGAGAGAAACAAGGTCAGAGCGTTTTTGCCAACTCGAAGTCCTGGAACTGAAATGCAAGTGCACAAGTACATCCCACAAGAGAGTAGTGAGAGTCTCGGCATCCCTTGGAGCAGCTTTGAGTAATGCCCCATCTGGTGAAATGTTGTAGTCCTTTGTTGGAAAGGAACCAAATTAACCACACATTTGGAGGCAGTGTGTATTGGGCAGGTTAACTTGACTTTTTCATCTTCACCCAACTCCACTACCGTAATAGCTTCTCCCAGATTAAAATGCCAGGTTTCAGCCATCGCTATGCGATGAAAGTGCGACACGTTCCCAGATGGCAGCAAGAAGTTGATTGATTATTGGTATATATGGGTTTGTTGATAAATTTTAGTTTTATTGTTCATTTTATTTTGCACTTGACAGTAATTATGCAATAGGATAAGAAAGACAATTCATATTTAAAGTTTAAGTTGGGTGTAGAAAGAGATTATATGGGTTCAAATAAAATTTCCCGGATGTTATAAGAGTAACAATATGTGAAGGTGTGAAGGCCAAAGTCCCATATCGACGAATAACAAAACCTTTCATGGACTTATAAGAAGTATCACTTTTCATATTACTTCATTTTATGGTTGTATTTCTTTTGGATGTTAGAACAAATTGGTCCACATGTAAAGCCCAACGCCAAATTGGCCCACATGTAAAGTACTCAACGTCAAGTTTTGTGCTGTGTTGTCCATCTGATAGCTCCCGGTCCGTGATTATTGCCTCTTGGTGACTTCCATTTGATCGTTTTGCTCCGTATGCTAGTTGTAGGTTTTGAAGAAAAATTAATCTAATCTTTACACAATTGTTGGCATTACACTTGACTGACTAAAATTTGAGAAAGCTTCTATGACTGAAGGAGATATTACATGTGTCATGCAACCACCAAATTAACCAATCATTTTCTCAAGAGACACGCCTGGATAATCGCCTAAGATCAATTTCACCCGCTGAGGAAGGGCAAGGGCAAGGGCAAGTCCAAAGTCAGTTACTATTCACTCGAAAGAGTAAATGCATTTGTACAACTCTATTTGTTGTGCCATTCAGTACTACGGTCTGATGGTATTCTTCTTTACTTATAAGTGAGAGGTCTTAGGTTCATATCTTGTGGATGGCGAATTCGATACCAAATTAGGTTGCCAATTGTGTGGCTTAGCTAAACTCCCCATCTCTTAGTGTAAAATATATCGTTGTACTAAAAAAAAAAAAAACTCCATCTGTTGCCATTGCCAGGGGCAATCACATAATATATATACTGCTTTGTTGGCTTTCTCCTTTACTTGCCATTATCATCTTAAATTTTTTAAGAGATTTTAAATCATTCTTGTCGTGCGACGTGTTATTATCCATTAATAATATCTGCTCATATTTTTTATAAAATTATTGACCATTCACGTCATGCCACATATCTTCATTCAACCTAGGAGTTTGTAGGAAAGTGGAAAACAAATATAGGAGATTGTAACAAAAATAATATTGAGTTGTGGTTAAGGGTGCGCACGGGCTGGGCCGGGCCCAAATTTAGAGGAACTGGACCTTACCCGTTGTAAATAGTAATGGGGTGGGCCGAGCTGGGTAATGGGTTTTGAGAATTTGGAACCGGGCCTAACCCGGCTCGTTTGAAATGAGCTGGGTCCAGGGGTCCAATATCTTTTTTTTGGGTCAACCACAGAAAGGACAACCTCGTTGAGTCTGTAATTTGTGCTTGAACTCAGTCACACTAGTAGCTTAGGTTGAAGCGGTTGACCCTGATGCACAAATAGAACCAGAGAACCATTGTCTTCCTCATAGATCTAAGACCTCCACCCTTGCCATTACAAATTACACCAGTTGATGAATCAAAACAAAATCTTACATACCCAGAAGCATATTTTCCCCAAAGCACTTATTATGCAATCACAGCCCAAAAAAACCCTAAATTCCCAAATAAGAAACCCCACATAATTCCTAAATTGGAAACCCACGTAATTCCTAAATCAATCAAAAAGCTTACGCAAAAAATCCTAAATTCCTAAATCAAAAACCCTAATTCATAAATTACCTAGGGATTTATAGGATGATGGTGGTGTTCTCGACGATGAGGATGATGTGGTGGTGGTTGGAACTCATGATTGGGAGGACTGGTGGAGAGTCAAGAGAGGATGCCACGATGGTGAAATGGTGGCTGGGTGCTGTGATGTCGACATGGTTGAGGTCGAATCAGTCACTATGGGTGGGAGGGAGAACGAGAAAGTGTGGAGAGTCGATGGACGGAGATGGGAGCCTGGGCTCGACATTGAGGTCTGAGATGAGAGAGGACAACAGATTCAAAGAGGAGAGATCGTTAGATGAGAGAGTCACCGCCCACTGTGAGTGCTCTAGTTGGAAATTTGAGGGAGAGAGTTCATCAGCATTGAAGAGAGCAGATGGTGGTGGTTGTGTTGAGGAGAGCAGATGTGGTGTCGGAGTCGGGATAGAGACCTCGAGGTCGAGGCTCGAATAGAGAGGGGAGAGTTGAGTGAATTGGGTCCCAGAACATTGGGAGTCATAGGACGAGACAACTCAGACAAGAATAAGAGAGAGAGGGTGATAGATGGTAGATATTTAATCAAGGTAGGAAATCAACGGTCCGGGCCGGGGGCCAGTTTTCTCCAATTTCTAAAACCGTCCCAACCCGTTATTTACCTGGACTCGCCCCGTCCCGCCCCATTTTGTATTTATAATTTTTGGACTTGCCCTGTACCCACCTTGAACCACATGGATCAGCCCCGACTCGTGGGTCTAGGACTCGTTTGTCCACCCCTAGTTGTGATGTAGTGTGGTGTGAGAAATCAAGAAAATGGTTGGGTTTTTATAGAATAATTTTTTTTTATTTCCCTTTTTCCATTTTTAACGTCAAATTAATATGGGTAAATTACATAGTAACGCCTCAGGTTTGAGGTCTATTACAACCCCATACAAACAAAAAAGGCTCCAAAAAATCTTCTTGGACAAAGAAACTCAAGAATTCTTTACAAGGCTCCAAAAAAAAAAAAAAAAAAAAAAAACTTTCAATGATTCATATCTAATTCAATCTCATTTTGCCTACTCTCTTGACTGTTTAGTTTGAAAACTTGCATAACAATAAAGGTGTGAACTTCAACAACTCATTACGGATATAACCTTAACACAGTAAATTAACCAAACTAGATTAGGTGTCATGGCATCATACACAATCAGGTATCAAATCATTATTATTGATAACAATGCATGAATGCAATGTAAAGCACTTTAACTATACCTGTTAGTTCATATAACAAAACACACAGACCTCGTACTTCCCATTCTGTACTCATACCACTTGGTCCCGAGCGCTAAATTATGCAAACTTTCTACCAACCCCAAGCCCGTGTCGTGACACCTAACCAGGTCAACTGACTCGATATTGTGCCTAATCAAAACCCGTGAAGCCAACAATGCTTGCTGGTGTGAGACCCTCTACAGTAGCCCCAACAAAAGAGCCCAACGACTCTATATGACGTGGCTCGATAACAACTGTCAAATTTTAGAATGTCTGATGATATGAACCATTGGATTTCCTATAGTTATAAAAATAAAAGGATTCTTACCGTCGGTCCATGTGGTGCTTTCTAGTACGTCAGATTCAATACTAAAAAAATCATTTTGTCAATATTAATTGGGTAAATTACATAGTAACCCCTTAGGTTTGAGGTGTGACAGCCCGTCCCGGAAATAATTTTGGGCGATGTGAAAAGACAGAATTGCCTTTGAGTGTTGGTGGCGTTGTGTGGCTAAGTTTTGGTTTAAGGACCAATATGATGAGTCCCTAGTATGTTGGACCCAATTGCAAGCAAGGAAAATAATTGGTTTGATTGGTGGGTTTGCAGATAGGACCACACACACACATCCACATCACCCTCTCTCTCTCACTCCCTCACTTTCTCTCTCGGTTTCACTCTCTCTCCTTTGAACTCATACGGACAAACACCTAAAGTCCTTGAAACTTCATGGATCGAAGTGGAAAATGACACCATTGTGTTCGTGAAGCTCAGACGAACGCATCCATACCATTTACAGGTAAGAACTACTTCGAAATCACTTGAAAACCCTAACCCCGAATGAGGTACTATTCATGCAAAAACTTATGGTTGTTTTTATGGAATTTGAAGCTTATAGGAAGCTTTGTGAGGTCCCTAAGAGGCTAGGGATAGTTCGTTTGAGGATTTTGGATGTCGGAAAGTGGAGATCGATAAGTTTTAAATTTGGCTGGAAAGTCGAGGTAATTTCAGTTGTGTTCTCGTAAATTTTAAGGACCCAAATTAGTATAACGTGATTCTACATGTTGTTAGCTTTCTAATTGTTTAAATTTCATAAGTTTTGGTGAAGAAACGAAGGAGAACAAGTGTTTCAAAGATTTACCCAGTTTCCGGCGCCGGCGACGGTCGCCGGAGATTCAATGGAAGGGATGACGAAATATTCCATCAACTTTGACGGAATGTTCCAACGCCGTCAGTTAGTTTAGACGGATTCCGTTAGGTTTTAACAGAATATTCCCTAGAATATTCCTGACGGCGTTGATTGACGCCGTCAGTGTGCAGGTCACGTGGCCGCGCATGGGGGCGTTTAAGGCCGTGGCTTTACCGGTGCGTGGTCGATTGGAAAAATAATCTAAAAATATGGGGATGATCCTGAGGTTGTGAAGGTCACTGTGGTATATTCATATACCCAATTTGAGCTATGTATGAGAAGTTATTACATAGTTAGTATATGTGCATTAAAGTAACGTTTATTTGGTTGTTACGCCTATAGGTGAGGCCTATTCGGAGGATGAGCGTAATCTATCGAGGCTTGGGGGCTACGACCTATCGCATATCTGTGAGTGGGCAGTTATTTTCAGTATATATATATATACTTGACGTTTTTCCCAGAAAACGTATTTAAAGGAAATGTGATTTAAATGCCATGCCATGCCTATATTTTATTTTAGTATATGCTTTATCATAATTATACATATTGTTGTATGGTGCTGTGGAGGCCCAGGTAAGCTCAGGTGAGTTATGTTTGGTTATATGAATTGTCAATGATGCGATATGTGATTGAATAAGGTTGAGCTCATAAAACTGCACTTCGGGTGATTGTGATTTAGCCAGAGATATGACACAGGCCTTTTTATTATGTCACCTCCCGCACTATATGCTCACATTGGATCCAATTTAGGTGCACAGTCTCGTCGTATAGACCTTATTTAAGGTTCCGACTCGTAGGTGACTAGCGATTTATCGCCCGACTATTATGTGAGAGTAGTAGTGAGCATAATTATATTACACCCATTATCGTCGTATAAACCCTTGCATTTGGTTCCGACTTTTGTGCAGTATGTTGCCGAATAGGTCATTGTAATGACTTCGGCTAGAGTGACTTTTGAGCTATGAATTCAGCCGTACAGACTACCACAGGAATTTCGGCTAGCATGTTATATTTCTATGAAAATATTCTTACCTGAATTGCTTACTCATTTATATATAGGTATGGCATACATACAAATATGAATCTTGATTTTTGAGCATGATTTGAGATATATACATATTTATGTATTCTATTTTCTGGGAAATCATCTATGTACTAGTTTTACGGCGAGAGGTTAGTATATTCTAAGGAAAATAAGGTTTTCATGTAAATGTGTTTTTACTGACCCACTCAACTTTGTTTTTCGCCCCTCCAGGTCTTAGGTAGCAGAGTTTGGTGGCCATGAGGAATCCAACGGTGTTCTGACAGAATCCGAAAAAGTAGGATTCACCCTCGGGTATTGTATCTTAGTAATTGTCCTACTTGACTGCAACTAGATTTTCTTATTGCTCTGGGGTGTTTGGGTTGCAGGGAATGGGGAAGGCTTGGGGGAAGAAGATGGGTGGGGAGGGGGTGGGTTCTGCGTTTTTCAGTTTTTTTTTTTTTTTTTTTTTTTTTTGTTGAGAAGATTCAGGTTTTTTAAAAAAAAAAAAATTTAAAAATTATTATTTTTTTGCCACGTGGCACACATTTGGCAACCACGTGGCACAAATGTGGCAGCCACTTCAGCATTTAACAGATCAATGGATGGAAAATCTAACGGAGGTATTATTTTGAAATAAAATAATACGTGAGGTATGAAAGTGAAATGTTTTAAAAATATTGTATGAGGTTGTAATAGACCTCAAACATAAGGGGTTACTATGTAATTTACCCAATTAATATTGACAAAATGATTTTTTTAGTATTGAATTCGACGTACTAGAAAGCACCACATGGACCGACGGTAAGAATCTTTTTATTTTTATAACTATTGGAAATCCAACGGTCCATATCATCAGATATTCTAAAATTTGACAATTGTTATCAAGCCACGTCATATAGAGTCATTGGGCTTTTCTGTTGGGGCTACTGCAGAGGGTCTCACACCAGCAGGCGTTGTTGGCTCCACGGGTTTTGATTAGGCATAATCATCGGGTCGGTTGACCTGGTTAGGTGTCACAACCCGTGCTTGGGGTTGGTAGAAAGTTTGCATAATTTAGCGCTTGGGACCAAGTGGTATGAGTACAGAATGGGAAGTACGAGGTCTGTGTGTTTTGTTATACGAACTAACATGTATAGTTAAAGTGCGTTACATTGCATTCATGCATTGTTATCAATAATAATGATTTGATACCTGATTGTGTATGATGCCATGACACATAATCTAGTTTGGTTAATTTACTGTGTTAAGGTTATATCCGTAGTGAGTTGTTGAAGTTCATGCCTTTATTGTTATGCAAGTTTTCAAACTAAACAATCAAGAGAGTAGGCAAAATGAGATTGAATTAGATATGAATCACTGGAAGTTTTTTTTTATTTTTTTATTTTTTGTTTTGTTTTGTTTTGGAGCCTTGTAAAGAATTCTTGAGTTTCTTTGTCCAAGAAGAATTTATTTTCATCAGGTTTTAGTTTATTTTTATTTATTTAATTTTTAGCTCGTGTTCCGGATTCGGGTTTGAGTTTTCTACCAACCTTAGTCTGGAGCATGGCAGAATGGTGAATTAGATACCTTGCGAAAGAAGTGTTGGAAAGGATTTGCAAGATATATATATATATATATATATATATATATATATATAAAAGTATATATGTGTGTGTTTGAAATTTGAAAGGTTTGTAACAAGTGGATTTTTGGACGTTGATACCTCTGTTAATATGCAAAGTGTATGGAGTAGGCTTGAATATAAAGCTAGCTTATGCATGTGTTGTTGCAATAGCATATTAGAGTTCTATTGAGAAAGATGTATAGTTTGACTGGCTTGTTTTAGTGAAATGGGTTCAGAAAGGAATTATGTGGAGACCAAAGAGAGCTGAAATGTGGACTTGAGCGGAATGGCAGCGGTCATCAATTAAAGAAAACAGAGAGAAAAATGGAGTTGTGTTTTGCTTGAGCGTGAGAGGAGGGGATCGGTTTGATGTCGTTCGTTATTTAAATTTTTTTGTTCATTCTATGGCATGACTTAATCCATGGTCATGCATTAAATCATGTATCCATATATGAAATTATATTACTAATCCGACATTCAATTAAACACATGTATAGAAACTCATTTAAGTGTGAAAGAATTGTGTGGTAGCAGAAATTCACTGCCTTCTGTTTTGACGAACTTTTACCTACAAAACAATCAACACCTTTGATCAAAGACCTAAGGCTTACGCACACGTGAGGTGGGGAGTGTTGGGGGGGGGGGGTTCAACAAATGGATCGCCTATACCTAAGTTAGTTTCTCTGAAAATAATGAGTTTTTAGGGCTCGTACCAAAAGCTTACCGAAATTTGGAGGTGATGGCCGGTCATGGTGTAGGGATTTGCCTTACACATGGCGGTTTCCTATTGGCCAAGTTATGTCATCCGTAGGATGCGCAAGGAAATGATGTTTCCAAGATATTAATTATGAGATAATATCTTAGATTGATGATCGGAATATCCATAATTGATTGTGATAGGAATTCCTTGATATGGTTGATCTTCAATTAGGATTGTATTAAAGATAGGATTTGGTAATTAATTTTATCTTTAATGTGTTTGACTTTTTCCATGCCACGAGTATGGGAGTTTTGAGTAGTCATAGTCTGCTGATTGAACTTTCAGGGATGCTCAGTTGCACGGGGGAATACTTGAGAGCTCTGCCCATTTAAAGAGGGCAATATTGTCTTTCTTGAGTAAAAATCCACATGTCTCCTTCTGAATTTTTGGGATTATTTTTGATTCCGCAAATTGTATCAACAAGAATCAGCTACACTACCTAGAGACATATGTAGTTGGAGGCAGTTTTCCAGGGTTGGGGCCTCAACTCCAAGTCAAAGTATTTTTTTATTTTTTTAAGAAATGATATTATCTATACTAAGGGGGTGGGGGGAGTGGGCTAAGCCTCACAATGGGCTACCAATAATGTGGTTCAAATTCGCATTTGGGGAGAATCGAACTTAAAACCCCTCACTTAAAAGTAAAAATGAATACTATTAGACCATATTATTAAGTGACAACTCCATGTTGAAGTATTAATTCTCTCTTCCTTGCTTTCTCTTGAGTTAATGAGATATTTCTTTTCTGATGAGAAAAAGACTTACAGTTTGAAAAATCAACATAGACCAAAACCAAAGCACAAGTTGAATTTTTCAAACCGCAACACCCGTAAAAATCCAACATGAGAATAATTGCACTCTTGAGTTAATGAGAAATTTCGTTACACCCGCACTCCTGACTTAATGAGAAATTTCGTTACACCGGAGGAGTTTGAAAGTCCTAATGTTGAAGAAATTGGGTATCGAATAAAACTTTCTGGCTTCAAATCCACCCCATTTCAAGCCAATACAGGAATTGAAACGGATGACTCTAATGCCTTAATTTGCGGTTGAGAGTCCGAAACTTTCATTCCCTTCGCTATCTAGTGGTTTGAGTCTAGGCCTGTAAACGGGTTGGGTTTATTGGGTTTGAATTGGGTTTCATTTGATTCGTTAAACTAATGGATCACTCACACCCACCCCGTTGAGTTAATGGGTCACTCAAACTCAATCTGTTAAGCTAATGGGTCACCAATTTCACAATTTTTGTTTTTGTTTTTTTTGTTTAATTTTGTATTCTATTACAAATTACACATATTTTAATCAAGATTTCAAGCATGAAGGTCCAACACATTTTGAAGTACCCAAATACAAAGTTGACAAGTCTTGCAATTGGCCATACAAATATGATAAAACCTTACAAGAGTGTCAATACAAATATCATAAACCCTTACAGAAGGAACTCATGAGATGAACTATATGTGTGTCTATGCAAAAATTAATTTTTTTCTTTTCTTTTATGGTGCTGCTCATTTGTATAACTTCTAATTTCACGCCATCTCAAAAGTTGAAGACTTGACTTCAAAAATTAACTCATGAATCAGTTAGTCAAGAGCATCTTTTACGCATGTAGAAGATATGCGATGCACTTGTCCCCGTTATACCCGTCTCTATCACTTTTTAGAAATTAATTTGCGGAAGAGTTTTATACTGATGCCAGTCTATAAATAGTTGTGTCACTTTGCACTCCATACATAGCTAAGAGTGCAAAAAAAAAAAAAAAATATTCAAAGGATTGTTGTTATGGGGTTACTTGATATCTCCATCATTCGCATGGTTTCAAAACTAGTACTAGTTTTGTTGCTGTTTCATCATGTGGTTATTGCTAACTCTTCCTACTCTTCGCAGAAGCAGTATCCCTCTTGCCCTGATGAGGAGAAGTCCGCCCTGCTGCAATTCAAAGACAGCTTTATTATTGACAAATCTGCTTCTAGCGACGATGGTTGTCCAAAGGTTTCATCATGGAAACCAGCTGAAGGAGGAAATAGCACCTGCTGCTCATGGGAAGGTGTCAAGTGTGATGAGAAGACGTGTCATGTGATTGGCCTAGATCTTGGTAGCAGCTGTCTCTGTTGGAAATTTTGAGTAGAATTTCGTTGTCCCACATTGCTCACCACCACAAGGTTTCCTCACTTTATAAGGCCTTGTCCCTTATAGAAAGTGATTGGAGTGATAGACCTTGGAGAATAAAATTGGGCTCATCCTTGGGGTTGGGCTTTTGGGGTGTGCTAATTAATTATAATTAATATATAATTATCAAAAGATAGGCCTTGGGGCTCGGGCTCTAATAATTAAATACTTTAATTAATTAATTAATTATTATTATTTTATCATCAAACTCATTCTTTCAGATGAAGTCTGAAGTGTGAAAGAACGCAGAAAGAAAACACCTATCTGAGAAGATGTCTCTGAACAGATGCATCATTTCTTCATACTTGTTGTGAATAGGCATAATCATATTATATATACATCCATTTGCATGGCATTTAGAACACAGAAAATATCAAATTCTTCTTCTACATTCCTAAACCTTCTTACTGAGAGAACCACACATAAATTCACCAGAAGTTAAGTTTTCTGGTGCTAAAATTCTAACTTGATCGTTGAATCCTGGTGAAGCAGACGTTCGTAGAACTACAAGCACTGAGTAGGGACTAAATTTCTGTTTCAAGGACATTGCGGTACGCAAGCCTCGATCTTCAAGTTGTCTGTTTTATATTTTTGTTTTGTTCATACTCTGTTAATTTTTCTATTCGCATTTATTATTTATTAGCATATATAATTATATCACAGATTGTTGACTTATATCTAACAATCTTGAAACAGAAATTTATGGATTAACAATCTGTGAATGTGAATGGCGCTATGCCAAAATCCTCTGAAAAGCTTGAGAAGTTCAAAGGGCTGGACTTCAACAGATGGCAGCAGAAGATGTTGTTTTTCCTGACAACAATGAATCTCGCTCATGTTGTCAAGGAAGAAGCTCCGAAGTCTAATGAGAATCCAATGACAAAAGAGACTATCATGGCAATTGAAGCTTGGAATCATTTCGAGTTTTGTTGTAAGAATTATATTCTAAATAGTTTGGATGACAATCTCTACGACATTTATTCTCTGTGCAAGACATCAAAAGAGTTGTGGGAATCCTTGGAGCAAAAGTATAAGATTGATGATGCCGGTTCAAAGAAATTTGTTATCGGTAAGTTTCTCAAATATACAATGGTGGATTCAAAATCTGTTGTCTCTCAGGTTGAAGAAATTCAGAAATTGATCTATGAACTGCACTCCGAGGGATGCGAGATCAATGAGCATTTCCAAGTTGGGGCGATAATTGAAAAGTTGCCAACTTCGTGGAATGACTTCAAAATTTATCTCAAGCACAAGCGTCGTGAGATGAATATGGAGGATTTGATTCTAAGGCTATGAGTGGAAGAAGACCACAGAAAGGCAGATCGTTCTGGTGGGTATGCTGCCATTGAAGCCAATGCAAATTATGTTGAGGGAGGAAACTCCAAGGCCAAGCCGAAGAAGAATAAGGCTCCAAAAACCAAGCAGTTTGTACAATCTGCCCTTGCTCCCAAAGGTAAGAATCTGAAGAAGATTAAGGACGCATGCTATGTGTGTGGCAAATCTGGTCACAAGGCACAAGATTGTTATCATTGCAAGGATGGAAATCATGCCAACGGAAACAACAACAACCATGCTAACATGGCAACTACCAATGAAGAATTGGTTGCTGTTGTGTCCGAGGTCAACATGGTTTCAAATGTGAGTGAATGGCTATTGGATATTGGTGCTACTAAGAACATCTGCGCTGGCAAAAATCTATTCACTAAATACCATCCTGCTTATAGAGAAAAGTTGTATATGGGCAATTTTGCCTCATTTGTGGTGGAGGGCAAAGGCAAAGTGGTACTCAAATTCACATCTGGAAAGAGTCTCACTTTGCTGAATGTGCTGCATGTTCCTGAAATAAGAAGGAACTTGGTTTCTGGACCTATTCTGATTGCTAAGGGCTTTAAACTTGTAATGGAATCCAACAAATTTGTAATTACCAAGGGTGGCATGTTTGTTGGAAAGGGTTATGTGGCTGATGGCCTTGTGAAACTTAATGTAATTGCCATTAATGATGCTAATAAAATAAATGCTTCTACTTATACTGTTGAGTCTTCTAATATTTGGCATGCTAGATTAGGACATGTTAATTTTCGTTCCATGCAAAGAATGGTTAAATTAGAATTATTACCTAAATTCGAAATTGATTTTGATCATAAGTGTGAAACATGTATTGAATCAAAATTTGCTAGGCAAGCGAGAAAGTCAATTCTGGAAAGATCAAATGAATTACTTTGATTAATTCATAGTGATCTTTGTGACTTTAAATCCACACCAACTCGTGGAGGAAAGAATTATTATGTCACTTTTATTGATGATTGCAGTAAGTATTGCTATGCTTATTTGATTCATAGCAAGGACGAAGCTTTGAATATGTTTAAGACATATAAAGCCGAAGTTGAAAATCAACTTGAGAGAAAAATCAAGGCACTTAGATCTGATAGAGGAGGAGAGTATGAGTCTACCGCCTTCTCAGATTTTTGTGCACAACATGAAATTATACATCAAACAACGGCTCCATACACACCATAACAAAATGGTGTTGCTGAAAGAAAAAATAGAACATTCAAAGATATGATTAATTCCATGTTAAATAGTTCAGGGCTTCTACACAGTTTGTGGGGTGATGCTTTACTTACTGCAAATACCATATTGAATAAGGTTTCTCTAAAGAAGATTGACGAGTCACCTTATGAACTATGGAAATGACATAAACCCACTTATAAAACCCTCAAAGTGTGGGGTTGCTTAGCAAAGGTGCAAGTTCCGTTACCGAAAAGAACGAAACTAGGACTTAAAACTATTGATTGCTTATTCATTGGATATGCAAATAATAGTTCTGCTTATAGGTTCCTTGTTGTAAAATCATCGATTTCTGACATACATGTTAACACTATATTAGAATCAGTGGATGCAGAATTCTTTGAGGATATATTTCCTTACAAAGATAAGGAATCTAGTTCTAATACAAAGAGGGTTCATGATCATGGTCGTGATGAAGCCTCTTCTTCTGGTGTCCAAGATGTGGAACCCATAAGAGGAAAAAGAATCAAAGTTTCTAAAAACTTTGGACTAGATTTCATTGCTTTCTTGTCCGAGAATGAACCTAGAACTTTTAGAGAAGCAATGTCTTCTTCCGAGGCTCCTTTATGGAAGGAAGCAATTAAAAGTGAAATGGAATCCATTATGGAAAATAACACATGGGAATTGGTTGATTTACCTCCCGGTAGTAAACCAATTGGCCATAAATGGATTTTCAAGAAGAAACTTAAGGTGGATGGAACCATTGATAAGTTCAAGGCACGTTTAGTAGCCAAAGGTTATCACCAAAAGGAAAGGTTGGATTATTTTAAGACCTATTCTCTAGTTTCTTGCATAACATCAATTAGGACATTAATAGCGATTGCGGCTGTATACAACTTTGATATACATCAAATGGATGTAAAAACAACATTTTTAAATGGAGAACTAGATGAAGAAATATACATGGAACAACCTGAAGGGTTCATGCTTAATGGACAAGAAAGCAAAGTGTGCAAATTAGTTAAGTCATTATATGGACTTAAATAAGCACCAAAAGCTGTATACAACTTTGATATACATCAAATGGATGTAAAAACAACATCTTTAAATGGAGAACTAGATGAAGAAATATACATGGAACAACCTGAAGGGTTCGTGCTTAAAGGACAAGAAAGCAAAGTGTGCAAATTAGTTAAGTCATTATATGGACTTAAACAAGCACCAAAACAATGGCATGAGAAATTTGATCATACTTTGTTGACACATGGGTTCAAAATAAATGAATCTGATAAATGTGTCTACATTAAGAGTAATGATAAAACTTGCGTTATTGTTTACTTGTATGTGGATGATATGCTCATAATGGGAAGCAATAAAGATGTAATAAACAAAACAAAGAAAATGTTGAATTCAAGTTTAGACATGAAAGACTTAGGTCAAGCCGATGTCATTTTAGGAATTCAAATTAAGAGAAATAGTGAAAGGTATGTTCTTACACAATCCCATTATGCAGAAAAAATATTACGAAGGTTTGGTCAATTTGACTGCAAACCTGCTGCAACTCCTTTTGATGCTGGATGCAAGTTGGAGAAAAATAAAGGCAATGCCATATCTCAACTTGAATATTCTCAAGTAATTGGAAGTCTAATGTATTTGATCAATTCAACTAGGCCCGACTTAGCTTATGCAGTAAGTAGGCTTAGTAGATATACAAGTAATCCGGCACAAGAGCATTGGGATGCTTTAGTAAGAGTGTTAAGGTATTTGAAAAATACATTTGACTACGGATTACACTACACAAAGTATCTACCTGTTGTCGAAGGCTTCAGTGATGCCAATTGGATTTCTAACACTACAAAATCCAAGTCGACAAGTGGATATGTTTTTACCTTGGGAGGTGGAGCAATATCTTGGAAATCCTCTAAACAGAAATGTATAGCTCTTTCCACCATGGAGTTCGAGTTTATAGCTTTAGACTTGGCTAGCGAAGAAGCCGAGTGGCTCAAACATTTTGAGGAGGATATTCCAGTGTAACCAAAGCCTGTAACTGCTATATGTATACATTGTGATAGTATGGCCGCACAATCAAGGGCCAAAAGTCATGTATACAATGGAAAATTGCGACACATCAGGCGTCGGCATAATACTCTTAAGAAGTTGCTCTCCAATGGAACAATATCCATTGATTATGTAAAGTCAAAGGAAAATATAACTGGTCATTTGACAAAAGGTCTACCAAGAGAGCAAATATTATTTACATCGAGGGGAATAGGTCTTAAGCCAATTCAACGAATCGGATTGGGCGAAAACCTAACCTAGCTGATTGGAGATCCCATGGTCTAGGTTCAATAGGCAAACTGGTTGAGTTTGATTCACAAGTTGAACTCATGACTTACCCATTCTTATGATAAAATGTGTGTTGTCTGTTGAGTTTGAGAGGTTATGTTTTATACATTCAATGACATTAATATCTTGTTATCAAGAGGAATATGGCAGACTATTCTTAATTAATGTCACCTATAGAGGAGTAAATGAGGCCGCATTTATGAGAATTGAAATGGCTAAATTCTCTAAAACTCCTACGAAATTCGGGATCTATTCAGGGCCAAAATGAACACAACCGTATGAATTGACATGTGGCAGACATGATATGTGTGTAGCATATTGTCTCGGTTTACTACTGCGGTGAAGAGTTCAAGATCTTCCACATCCAATGCGTCACCAAGTAAACTCGATATGTTTTCACTAGGGTAAGTTCAAGTCCAAAAAACACTTCACTCGATGCATATCATGTCTATTCTCTCTCAGTTTTAGGCAGCCTAGTCATACATTTGCATTTACATTTGCATTCAAATGTGGGGTGTTATAAGTAAATTGGTGGTGTTTAAATGAAATTTCAACTCAAATGTGGGGTATTGTTGGAAATTTTGAGTAGAATTTCATTGTCCCACATTGCTCACCACCATAAGGTTTCCTCACTTTATAAGGCTTTGTCCCTTATAGAAAGTGATTGGGGTGATGGACCTTGGAGAATAAAATTGGGCTCACCCTTGGGGTTGAGCTTTGGGGCGTGCTAATTAATTGATAATTAATATATAATTAATTATCAAAAGATGGGCATTTGGCCTTGGGGCACCCATCTAAGAAGATATCTTCGAACATATGCATCCCTTCTTTATACCTGTTGCGAACATGCATAATCATATTATGTATACATCCATCTGCATGCCATTTAGAACACAGAAAATATCAAATTGTTCTTCTACATTCCTAAACCTTCTTATTGAGAGAACCACACAGAAATTCACCAAAAGTTAAGTTTTCCGGTGCTAGAATTCTAATTTGATCATTGAATCCTGGTGAAGCAGACGTCTGTAGAACTACAAGCACTGAGTAGGGATGAAATTTCTGTTTCAAGGACATTGCGGTATGCAAGCCTCGATCTTCAAGTTGTCTGTTTTATATTTTTGTTTTGTTCATACTCTGTTAATTTTTCTATTCGCATTTATTATTTATTAGCATATATAATTATATCACATATTGTTGACTTATATCCAACAGTCTCCACGACTCTATCAATAGCAATATCAGCCTCTTCTACCTTGTTCATCTTCAAGGGTTAAACTTCTCTGACAATAACTTCAATCACTCTCAAATTCCAACTAGCATTAGGAATTTTCCTAGCCTTACTCATCTTGACCTCTCTACCTCTGTCTTTTCTGGTCAAGTCCCTTCTGAAGTTTCACTATTATCCAACTTGACATACCTTGATCTATCTCTCAATGTCGATAGATTGTCAGAAGATGAGTATCATCCCTTGTTGAAACTTGAAGCATCAAATCTTGGAAGCCTAGTTCAAAACTTAACTACTCTTGAAGTACTTTCTCTCAATTTCATAAATGTATCTTCGGCAATTCCTCATTCTATGGCTAATTTATCATCTTTCACAACCCTCAAACTCAGGGACTGTCACCTGTTTGGTGAATTTCCAGTGAGAATTTTCCAACTACCAAACCTAGAATTTCTTACTGTGAGATACAACCAAGAATTGATTGGATATTTTCCTGAATTTAATCAAAGCAACCCTCTCATTTTACTGAAAGTCGGCTTTACTAGCTTTTTTGTAACCATACCTTCTTCAATTCAAAACCTTCATTTACTGCAAAAGTTGGATGTGGCACAATGCAATTTTTCAGAAGGGTTGGTTCCATCTTCACTTGGGAATCTTAGGCAGCTCACTTATCTAGACATTTTAGCCAATAAATTTGGAGGTCCAATTCCTGATTCCTTGGCAAACCTTACCCAATTGGCTACTTTTATGATTAGTATGTGTTGAGCAAAAATTGTACACAATATGTAAACAAATAATTCACTCGACATAATTTCACTCTAGTTCATTTTTTGGAAAAGGGTTTTTATTAATTTGAGTTTGACCCATTCTAGGCTACGTGCCTATTAATTACAACCCTTCTTTTGGGAAAGGAATACCCTTTGATTCTAATATGAATAGATCATAACTTGGGGATTTGAGTGTTTATTTGATTTTGTGATTGCATCTAGGTAGAGCCCTAGATTGCCTACGTACCCTCGTTGGGGGATCAAGTCACTCGTAGTTCCATATGTATTTGTTGATGCACTACCAAGCCTACGTGGCGCGCAGGCTAAGTAACTAATGAGTTAACTACGTTCTTCTGTTGATGCGGGGCGTGCCAACTCGTCGGTCGAGGAGTAAAAATATGTTGATGTTGCGTTGAGTGCGGGTCTGACTTCTTGATCTTGCGACTGCGGTCGAGGAAGGAACAAGTCCTGACCTTTGGGTTCTAGAGCCTGAAGACAAGGCTGCTAATTTTGCGAAGTTCACAAATTGTCAGCGTCATATTCGATCATAGTGATTATATTTGTAAGGGTATAAGCACGCTGAATGGACACCAGAGTATAAGCCCTGGCCACTCTTTGGCGCTCAGTCCAGCTATTCTTGCCAACCTCTTGCGCTGTCTGGCCAAAACGACCATCAACAAGATCGACCTGCACTAAAACAGACCTCTCTGGGTATTCCAACTCTGGCTGCAGGTCTATTTTTCCACACTTTGGCCAAAGATCCCCAACTTTCAGTCTATTGCAGCGCTCGACCTTCAGCTGGCCTCTTGATCAGCGCTTCATCACCGGGCCGAAGAAGTTTTCAAATACTTCTTCGGCCTAGATGTCCTTTCAGATGACTAGTTCTTGATATGTCGTCATCAAGAGTACCCTTTTTCCCTCAGGCTTCCAACATCAACATGGAGTGAAAATGAGGATGCTGATATTCGTCAAAACTGGGGGTGATGCTCGCCGAGCGAGCTGGGAGGTCTACCACCCCCACTTCGTTGCCTGATAGCTCGGTTACCTCCAAGGTTACCTGGTGCCTCTACTTACTTCCCGCTCACTCCTAAGCCAAGGACGCCTCTCTGGTTCCTCAGAGAAAGAGTGTAGAGATACTGAGAAAGAGTTCCAGGAACTGTGTAAAAAATTTCATCTCCGACTAGCTGTTCCTGAATCTCTCGACACTGACACCTTTAGTGACTGGTGGGAAGAGTACACCCATGACTTTTTTGGTGCTTCGGTCGAAAACGTGGTCGATAAAATTTTTGGCAATCGACCCCAAAAAATTTTCGCCCTTCAATCCAAAGAGACGACCCAAGGTATATGGCTATTTCTACCTTTGTTCTTCAAACACTTAACTCTACCTTACTAACTTGACTTCGCTCTCTCAGGCGGTCGAGTACCGAAACAAGTGGACATGATCACCGCAGCTGCGGCTAGGAAAAAATTGCCTCTTCATCCAAGAAAACTAAAACTACCCCGTAAACCCCGCCTAGTAAACGACTTATCCAGGAAACCGAGACGGCAGGTGAAGCTCATCGTCTCACAAAACGCGTTAAGAAATTGGCGAAGAAAGGAGAACGGCAGATTCATGTTATCTTCAGCCAGACCACAGGAGTGACCACTCATAGTGCCTCTCATTCTGCCCCCGTTGTCCAGGCCTCGACGAAGAAACGGCTAACTCCCACTCGCCCATCACCCCAAATTCAACCCGTTCCTAATGTCCCTGAGGTCGTGGTCGAACGAGTTGCTACACCGCTGGTCGAAAAGCCTATAGCTCCAGGGTCGACCGTTGCGCCCGTCTTGGAGGAGGTAACCCCTTCGGTTGGGAAAAATCTCCCCAAAAATCCAAAACAATTAGCGATCATCTTGGAAGAGGTATAATTATGTTGTTGGTAACTCCTTTTTCTCATTAAATTAAAAAATATTAACAACTTTTTATTTCAAGATGACGAGAACGACGAGATTCTGTTGTCGAGTCACCCTCGACTAACTAAACCTCCTTCCATTGAGCCTTCTCTTGTGGTTGAAGCGACTGATCAGGTCAACCCACTTGTAGCCAATCGTGGAAAAAGGCCTCAAGTTGAGCCTGAAGCGACGGCAGAAACACCAATTCACCCACAAGATCAAGACCTCGGCATTCCCCCTTAAAAAGCGACTTCGACTTTCGTAAGACTCGATCACTTTCTCTTGTTAACTTTGCTATAACAAGTCTGAACCGAAAAATATTACATGTCCGGTGCCCAATTATTCATTTCACCAAAAATTTTATGCGCCGAAGGGCATTATCTATATTTCCTGGCCACCTTAGTGGCCGTTAAATGTAGATAACCTTCATCGGCCGCATGAATTGAGAAGCAGTCTAAAACATTGGGCTCGACCATTAAGCTCTCTAGGTTCGAGCAATGAACCAGGAGACAGGGCCGAAGTCTCCTCTTGGCAGGTTTAAAAACGAATTCTCTCTGCTATATTCTTTTACATTTTCCTTTTGCCTAAATTCTTTTCATGTGCAGCCTTTATGGGAAGTCAAATTCGATGCTCTTCTTTTGAATACTTTGAGAATGGCCGGCCATTCGGCAGCTACAACCGGGTCTTCCGTATCGATGGCTGAATCAAATACTCTTGTTAAGCTGTATGAGCTTTTATCTTTATCGGCTTCACAGGTTCTCGAATGCTAGGGCCTCAATTCCGTAGGTGCATGTCTGAACGATCTTGTAGCTGATGATCAATTGAGCATTGAAGCAATCACTCGAATATCTTCTACCCTAGAACGAACCCAAGAATACTTTGGTATTTTCAAGAATCATTCGAGAAGCTCTTTGTCCAAAAGTCGAAGTTTTGAAGGCAAAGAAAGAGACGCTGGCCGACCTTGACCGTCAAATTACTGAACTCCAAAATCGAAGGTTGGCCGTTGCTTCAGAGCTTGTAAAGGATTTTGAGTTGACCGTCAAATCTTGCTTAACCGAATACGCAGCTAGCGTGAAGCGGGTCGAACAATTGAAGATGGATTAGAGGAATCGGCAAGCTGAGGTCATCATGGGCGAGGTGAGGTGGTTGGAGTTGAAGGCCATTCTTGAATCTCTCATTCCTTCATCACCTTAGAATTACTTATTTGTAAATTGAACGATTAACTTCATTTGTACATTCTTTTGCAAATTTAATGAAATGAACTTTTATTCCCGCATTTCCCATGTGACTGGATAATATTTCTTTAAAAACTTCCCATTGATTGGCAACTTGTGAATTACACCAGTTCAATCCCTAAGACGGTATGCCCTCTTGCCGAGAACTTTGTGAATAACGAATGGCCCTTCCCAATTCGACGACCACTTGCCAAACCTGGGGTCTTTAATTCCTATGGGTAGTACGGTTTGCCAAACCAAATCCCTTTTGCCGAATGTTTTTTGTCTGACCCGTTGATTATAAGCTCGTTCGGCGATCTTCTTTTATGCCAGTAATAGGTTATAAGCATCAAACCGAGCTTTTTCTAAATCTTTTAATTCTTGTCTCATAGCACGACTATACTCGGCACTGAACAAACTACTTTGTTTGATTACTCGCAACGAGTTTGTACTTAGGTCAATCGACAACATTGCGTCGTGTCCATAAGTCAACGTGTATGGAGTCGTTCTAGTGGTTGACTGGAGAGGAATTTCGATAGGCCCATAACGCTTTGTTTAGCTTTAGATGCCACATTCCAGGCCTTTCTCTCACCATTTTTTCAAGAATACCAATCAAAACTTTATTACTTGTTTCGGCCTGCTCGTTTGCCTTCGGGTAATATGGCGTAGACTGCTCAAGTCGAATTTTCAAATTCGACGTATACTCTTTAAACCTGTCGGATGTGAAGATTGTACCATTATCTATTATGATTGTTTCTGGTATGCCGAATCTAGTTACGATATTTTCTTCTACAAAATTACAAACTTCTTTAGACGTTAACTAGGCATATGACTTCACTTCGACCCATTGGTGAAGTAGTCCGTCGCGACAAGTATCCATGCATGCTTTGCGAACCAGGAAGACGGCGTGATTTTGTCGATTACATCCATGGCCCATCCTCTAAACGGCCATGGTTTAGTAATCGAATGTAGTGATTCGGTTGGGACCCTCTGTATAAGACCATGAATTTGGCATTGTACACATCTTCGTGCAAACTCAATGCAATCATTCAGTATACTTGGCATAAATAGTCGTGTCGATGAAGCAACCATCACATCTTTCGGCCAGACTGATGAGCCCCACAAATCCCTTCGTGAACTTCTGCGATCGCTTGGGCGGCCTATTGCGGTCCGAGGCATAACAATAATAAACCATTCTTACCCTTTCGGTATAATTCATTTTGGTATAATTTATAGTTTGCAGTATGGACCCTTGTCCATCGATCGTGTTTTTCACTGGGGTTATCAATATATCGCATAATCACCTTTCTCCAATTGTTCGGTAATGCTTCGACAGCACAAGCCTCAATGGTGTCATTTTGTTCTAATAACGAAGGTAAGGACATGACCCGTGTATGCATCACACAATCGCGTTGGAGAACTTGCTGATTAATCAAGGCTAAGTGTGCTTGTCATGACACAAGTATTTCTTGGCCTAATTTGCCCCCCAGGAGTTATTCTCCGGAGGCTATTTGAGCTAATTCGTTGGCATCGGTGTTATGAACGAGTGAAATGTGTTTGAAAATAATGCCGTCAAATGACTCAGCCAAATAGCTGGCAACCATGTGGTAGGGCGCCAGAGTACAACTCATGCAACGAAAAGTCTTATTGAGTTGATTAATGACAAGTTCGAAGTCACCAAGAACAAGGACAAGAGTTGCCCGCAAATCGTATAGTACATTGAGGCCGATGACAAGGGCTTCATATTCGGCTTGATTATTCGTACAATTGAAATCGAGCTTGAGAGAAAAATACCAGAGGTTATGAGTGGGGGATTGAATAATAATCCCAATACCCGCCGACACTGAAGTACTAGAACCGTTAAAGTACATCGTCCAATAATTATCACGTGTTTCGACCATGCCGATTTCAACATCATTGCCCCTGAACTTGTACGGGGAAGGGTGTTGGGCCAAGAAATCCGCCAACGCTTGACCTTTGACAGCTTTTTGAGGCACATATTGCAAGCTGAACTCAGAGAGAGCCATTGTCCACTTGCCGATTCGGCCCTTTACGATCGGTCGAGTGATCATATAACGAATGACATTGGTCTGGGCGATGACCTGAGTGATTGATAGGAACATGTAATGTCTGAGTTTTGACACAGTGAAGAATAGGGTAAGACAAAGCTTCTCGATAGTGGAGTAATTGATCTCTGGTGGGTTGAGATTTCGGCTAAGGTAAAAAATGGCCTGTTCTCGCCTAACGTCATTGTCTTGTGCAAAAAGGCAGCCGATGGATTCTTCGGCCACCGAGATATATAGATTAAGAGGTCTGCCACGTCATGGTGGGACGAGGATGGGTGGAGTTGTTAAGAAGACCTTGATCTGCGTAAATGCCTCTTGGTGTTCTGCAAGCCATTCGAAGATGTTGAAGTCCTTAAGTTTCAAAAGCGTGGAGAAGGCTTTCATTTTCTCGGCCGAATTAGCAATAAATCGACGGAGAAAGTTAACTTTCCCGAGTAGGGACTGGAGTTTCTTTTTAGCCCTCAAAGGTGGAGCATTAATGATTGCACGATCTTTATTTTCGTCCACCTCAATGCCACAATGATGTACAAGAAAACCCAGAAAGTTATTAGCCGATACACCGAAGGTGCACTTGGCCAGGTTCATCTTGAGATTATGTTGGCGCATACGAAGGAACCCTTGCCAAAGATTATCCAGATACGTTCGGCGACTCTTCGATTTGACCACCACATCATTGATATAAACTTCGATGACCATACCGATCAAATCATGGAATATAGTATTCATAGCTTGTTAGTATGTGGCACCGGCATTCTTGAGGCCGAATGGCATGACGACCGATTCATACATGTCGAGTGCCCTTAGGCAACGAAAAGTGATTTTGTGAACATCAGCTTCGGTGATAAAAATCTGGTTGTAGCCAGCATGGCTGTCCATGAAGGACAACATTTCATGATTGGCTGTGGCGTCAATTAACAAATCTAACATTGGCATTGGGTATTCATCTTTGGAAGTTACCAGATTCAAATTACGGAAATCGATACAGATGCATAAATCGCCATTTTTCTTTAAAACTGGGACGATATTCGCCAACCATTTGACATATTGAGCTATCTGAATGAACTCGGGTTTCAGAAGTTGAACGAGCTCATCCTTTATGCTGAGTTGGACCTCGGTTGAGAATCGTCGAGGTGGTTGACAGAATGGTTTACACCCAGGTTTAATGCGTAATTCGTGTTCGACGAGTGCGCGATCTAAATCAAGCATCTCATGGTAGCTCTAAGCAAAGCAATCTTTGAATTCCTTCAGTAAATCACAAAGTTCGGCTTTCATATGTTTGGGTAACAAAGCACTAACAAATAAAGGTTGTGGATCGTCGGCCGTCTTGACATTTATTTCCTCCAAGGGATTTTTGACTAGGGGTCGACTATTTTTGAGTTCGGCCAGGGCTGCTTGAAATTTATCAAAGGATAGGGTGGGGCCATTATCTCCTTTGGCGAGGAACTCCACGAAATTGACGCCTGAATTCGGTTACTTGGAAATAGAAAACCAGTGGGCCCGCAGTTGTTCCATGGTATGTGAAACCGCGGCCTGGCGTTCGACATGCTTGGTCTCAGACATCGGGATTGGTGATGAGATTAGCCAACCTAAGTCTCGCCGAAACTTGGTGAACAGTCTCAGCGCCTACCTTGATGGCTTTTTGAACCAAAATCTGAGTCGGCCATCCTTCATCGTTAAGATCGTGCAAGGTGATATAGTCGACATGGTAGTCATAGTAACGCACTTGTATCATGTTGGCTTCAAATGGCTGGTTGTCTGCCGGATTGACCACGACCGATTTGCCGTCCCAAAAGATGAGAACCTGATATAATGAAGAAGGAATACAGTTTGTTTGATGGATCCAATTCCGACTGAGCAATGCATTATACTCGGTCTTGAAGTCGACTATAAAGAATGCGGTCATGTGATTGTGACTTGCAACACTCACCTATAAAGGAAGCACTCCTTTAGTTTGGGACTTGTCGTTGACGAAGCTGCTCATGGTTATCCCTGAAGGAATAAGTTCGTCATGAGATCGTCGTAGTGCATTCATGACGAAAATAGGCATAATGTTGACCGTCGCTCCACAATCGATGAAAATTTTGAAAATTGGATAACCTTCAATGTGAGCTGTGACATACAACAGCTTCAGATGTTGAAGATTAACCAAAAAATAGCAAGGAAATAGTTCGGCCAAGGCTGCTTTAAGCTTGTCTTCTTTGCTTGCTTGCCCATCTTCTTCGGTAGCGATGAAATCGACCTGTGTTGCCTCATCGGTGACCACATCACCATCCTAGAAATTTGGTTAGTGTGTAGTTGGCTGAAATTCAGCAGGTAGAACATGAACCATGCTGATTTCCATGTTCTCAAGGGCAAAATGGTCGATTGAATCCTGGTCGTCGTCTTCCAGGTTATTGAAGACTGCAGCATTGTGCGTTAGACCATTCTTGGCCCGATCATCGTGTGTCTTAACAGGTACTTGCTCTTGTGATGTATAACTCGACCTTGCTTCCTTCTGCCTGTTGTCTTCGAGCCCGTTCCTTTCTGGTGTCTGACTTTGCCCTTGCAGTGCTTTACGGGCTCGCTCTTCATAGGTGATCCGGGTGTCCCTTGTGTCTAAGTAGGCGTCCAGATGTGCCACCCAATCCTTTTCATCGGTCGTAAGACCGAAGAGAAATACAGCCAAGAAGACTTCGAAGTGGTGTCGTAAGTATTGAAGGTCGTCAAGAGAAAAATGAAGCTCGACCATATCAATGTCCGTGTATGGATCGACCTCGAAGCCAAGGACCCTAGCTTCTCGTATATGCTGTAATCTGGCCTTCATTGTTAGATCGGTAGTTTTTTTAATGACCTGTTCCGCATCAAAACAAGTTAGTGCCAAGTCGAGAGCTTCTTAACACGCCTTAGGTAGGCCGTACAAATTGTTGGTTGAATATTTCTTATGAAACTCTCTCATGTACTCTAAAGATTCGTTGAGGAATGGAGGATGTAGATTCTGTCGAACTCTTATTAACGGCTCTTGCAGGGGTAAAAAGGAAAGTTTGCTTTCGGCATCTTTCTCAAACTGCTCAAAACAAACTTTCATCTACCCATGCCGAAGAAGGAGTTTGTTGCGCCTCTCAGACTTTTCAATGATGGTTTCGAAGTTGCAATTGGTTCCCTTTTGCCTTTGTAATTCAGCCATGATTGTTGGGGTTTGTCGGTCATCTCCGCTTCTTATTGCTTCTTTCGGCTGCCATTTAATGGCCGAAATGGTCTAGGTTACCTGTCATCGAGCCATACAATCTATTCGTTGACGTCGACATTTTTAAGATTTAGATAGTGCAGTATACATGCTAGTGGGAGAGTTATAACTGTACCAACGTTGGTCATGTGGCTCGGGCAGCTTGAAGGTTTTTTGATTTGCTGATGAACTTGAACTGCTGGAATTACACGAGTAATAATCCTCGTTATAAAATGGCGTGTTGAAACGTTATCTAGTCAAGGTAGGACCGTCTGTCCGTTCCTGAGGGCCGAGCCTGTCGAACACTTTCTGGCGCTGGCCTCTGCCAAGCTCATTTGGATGTGTCACCTCAGCCTTGGATGGTTGCCGTGGTGCAGAAGTCTGAGACGGTCTCTCATTCGGTTCGGTTAATACGATGCGTGTCTTACAATTGCTGCATAAAACCATCAGCCCGTCAGTTTCTTCTGCACTAGAGTCTAACATAAATTCTACCACGGCTGGTCCCAAAAACTCGGTGGGTGGTTCATTGGAAAATAGATCAATTTTGAGTTGTGGCCGAGAGTTTTGCTTTAGGACGTGCTGTATAGGGACAAACTCAGCCTTCCCTTTCATTTTTCTCTTGGGCTAATGGGCATCTACCATGCCAACTGTTGTCGAAGGGAATGGATCAACATCGACCGCCATTTGTTTTTCGGGAAACTTTAGTTTGTCTTTATCAATCCAGCTCTGAATATCATCACGGAATACGACGCAGTTGTTCATGGTATGCCTAGTCGAGTTATGGTACTTGCAATATGTCTTTCCTTTAAGCTCTTCGGCCTTGGGAATGTTATGTCCTGGCCGAAGTTTAATAATCTTTGATGACAACAATTGGTCGAAAATTACATCGGCCTTGGTGATATCGAAAGTGTAAACTTTTGATGTTTTTGCCGTCTATTCAGTGGCTGAGCTGGTTTTGGCATCCTTGGAATTAATTTGAGTCAGTGCTTTGCAAACATATGGTTTATCTATTACTATCTCGGTCGCGTCCATATTGACGTATTAGGAGTCTTCGCCTTCAGCCGATGCGTAGCTGACCGTGGGATTTTTGTAAATCGTTCCTCGAGATGAGGCTTCGAGATCTTTTCCTCTCAGAGCAAATAATCATATTGCTCGACATGTTGGGCTAATTCATACATATCTCGGAAGTTTTCCCCTAGGAATTTCTTTTTGTACTCCACATCTAGCCCATTCAGAGCAAGCCTAACAAATTCAACCTCAGGTAGAGGTACTCGACACCAATTCCTGGCCAATTTAAACCTTGTAAGATAGTCCATTGGTGACTCATCAGATGCTTGAGCCATCCTGACCAATGAAGAAACTGACATTTCCATCCTCGGCCGATAGAATTGTTCATGAAATTTATTGACCAACTCCTCCCAACTTTGGATGGAATTAGGTGGGAGGTTGATATACCATGTGAATGCTAAGCCCGTCAACGAAAAGTTGAACAATCGCAGTTTATGGAAATCACTATTGACATCTCTGCATTGCGCAGTGAACCGGGCCACGTGTTCTAACGAGGACAAGGACAATTATCTAGCAAAAAGGCTGAAATCTGGGATCTTGAAGCCTTCAAGATATTCGAATTTTTCCACGTAAGCTGGATATGGGTGGATGAATATCGGGAACTTCGTCCCATTTTTCATGGCCGAATCGATCATCTTTTGGACCTCGATCATATCGACGGATGATGCTTCCACTTTATGGTCGGATCCATCTGGCTTACTACCTGATCCTCCGTTTTTTCCAAGTCAATTGTTTTGAGCCGAGTAGATCCAACCTCGGCCTGTAGCGGATTACTTTTGAGTGGAAATTGTTAAGACAAATCAGCAGGTCCCCCTACGAAGACTTTGCTTACTAATAATTCGAGCAATTGGGTGTGTGTCTCACCATTACTTCGTATTACCTCGAGCAAATTGTTCATTTTTTGGATAACTGTCTGTTCGACTTGCCGAGACTGTTCGTCAAGTCATCTTCGAAGAAACGACCTAGTTGGAGGGTCAGAGCCTTCACCACCGTCTTAGTCACAGTCTTTCACTATTCCTTCAATGAAAACGCCTGTGGTTCAGTTGGGTACTTCTGTGTTTCGGGGCTGGGTACCGAGACAAACTTCCTTTTCTCGGTGTGTCACACTTACAGCCCAGGGGTCACATCAACAAGGGGATTTCGCGCATGTGACACTTTTTGTCCAAGACTCTGAACTGGCAGATCGGTCGTTGACTTTCCCATGATTGTTTTCTTTTTAACCGAACGTGTCTCGATGGTCATGAACTTCGTAGTTTTAGCACTTGGTCCCACCGAGCGTGCCAAAATGTTGACCCTAAAAACTACCAAGCCTACATGGCGTGCAAGCCGAGTAACTAATGAGCTAACTATGTCATTCGGTTGATGCAGGGCGTGCTAACTTGTCGGCCCAGCTCGACCGAGGAATAAAAATATGTTGATGTTACGTTGAGTGCGCGGCTGACTTCTTGATCTTGCGACTGCAGCCGAGGAAGGAATACGTCCCGACCTTTGGGTTCTAAAACCTGAAGACAACGCTGCTAACTTTGCGAAGTTCACAAATCATCGGTGTCAGATTCGGTCACAGTGATTATATTTGTAAGGGTATAAGCACGCCGAATGGACACCAAAGTATAGGGGCACATATACTCAAAACAGGTATATGTCTTGATGGTAAATGTGGTTCGACCATCATAATGCCGAACTATAAAGCCTACTTGTAAGTATCCAATCATGAAACAACTCGGCGTTCAATGTGTCGAGCCCTAGTAGACTGTAACACCTCACCTCGTTGAAAAGGCTAATGAGATGAACTTTGCCAATAAAGACCCGAAAGTCTTTCTTGACTGAGACTTGGATAGATAACCAGTCGGCCTCGATGTAGTGCTGTTTATCCAAACTGAAGGTATCACTGGTTGCCTTCACAGTGCTGTTTATCCAAACTGAAGATGTGTTAGCAAAAAAGAAAATAAAAATCTCAAGGTTGTTGAGAGAGTTTGCGCAGGGCAATTTATGTGTTGAATTGAAAGGGCCTTGAATGATGCACTCATCCCTCTATTTATAGTAACAAACCTACTTCTAATTGAATCAAAACTATATTCGGATTAAGACTCATTACCCTGATCCAATCTTATCTCGGCCAGTCCTACTCCTATTAGGACTTTGAACTCAACCCCTTATCAGGCCGTATTTATTCCCAAGTTTCAACACCCCTATCCTGCCGAGACTCCTTATTGTATCAGGATTCAAGCACCTCATCTTAATAGGACACGGCTGGCCCCTGAACAATGCTTCTGGGCCGAGAAACTCGGCCCAAACCAATATTTTGGGCCCAAACAAGTAATTAGACTTTCTCTTATAAAAACAGAATTGTGTAATCTTTTTTTTTTCAATTAATACAAGTCTCATATTTCTTTTTCTAAACTCTCTCTCTAAATTCTCACTAGTTCATCTTTCTCAGTTACTCTTTCTTCTCCATTTTCTCTTCGATTCTCAAATATTTCAATGTAGTTAACATGGTATGAAAGCCACCAAGCTCACACCATGGATCCTGGTGGTCGATTCCTTTTCTCTTTTGCTTTTCATTAGTTTCTTTTTCTTTCTTTCTTCTTCCTTTTTCAGATTGAGATAATGACTATTGCTGGTGTGATCTTTACTGCTTCCGCTAGTAATATGTGATTCCAGAGATGAATTGTTTATAGGTTTTCATCTATATCGTCTAAGGTTTCAAAATCAAGTTGTGAATTGGATGCAATAGTCAAGTGCATTCTTGCACGTTATCTGATCGACGAAATGCAAAGACTGATTATGTTGGTTTCTTGGTGCAAGATCGTGCTTTCTGAATTCTTGGTGGTGTTCTCAGATCCGCTCTCTAAATAATATTTTATGTGGCTTTGATCCGTGCTCTGTTCTTTGCTGTGGAGGAAAGCTCAAAACTTTGTGTAGTCCACATGTTTGACGAAATGCACAACTCAAGATTTTTTGTGAAGGTTATGTTTTAAGTCCATTTTCTCTGAATTCTTGAACAATTAGAATGGATCTTTTCTGGGTTTTTCAAGTTTTTTGGTGCTAGTTAAGAATTACGGTTCTACTACTTGGTTGTGGCTTGTGTTGTCTTTTGGAAGTATATTTGTTCAAGATTTGGGTATTCTTTTTGTGTTTCTGTTGTTCTCCTAATTTCAAGAATATTGTTGAATTATGTAAAATGGAGCTATCATTTGGAGTTTTCTTTGGGTATGCAACAAGGTGAATTGTAGTGAAATGTGGATGAAAGGTGCAATCTTAAAGACGGGTTTTGATGGTTTTGAAGATGGGTTTTGATTACTGTCTCTCTACTTCTCTGAAATTCTACTCTATTTCTTTTGTTGGGTTTGATTTTTCTACAACTCTTGGTATGTTTGGAGAAATGGGTGTGAATTCTTGCATTTTAGCATATACAAGTTTATAGTTATTCAGATTCTGGTTTGTGCCAACATGAGAAGTGTACTGTTTGAGAAGATTGTTCAAGAGCTAACTAAGGAGTTGTGTGGTATATTCCTTATCACAACCTATAATGTCGAGTCTAATCAGCTCAGTTGTTAGCATGTATCTACTATAAGTCCGGTTATATGTGTCTTAGAAAAAGATGAAGTTTGAAGAAGTTGTTGACAGTAAATCCCACAAAGGGTAATCCCGTGTTATGAGTAGGTAAATCCCACGAAGGGTAATCCTACATAGATGTTGATTTTCTGTTGTTGAAATTGTGAAGGCCAATGCCATTGTTAAGAGAAGTTGATTATGGTAAAATCCACAAAGGGCAATCCCGTGGTACTATAGTTAAGGCTGATGCCACACTATAGTTTGTTAATTTTCTGTTTTTGTCAATATTAAAGGCCGAAGCCAATATTGAATGAGATTGTGTACAGTAAATCCCACGAAGGGTAATCCCATAAGAAATTGTTATAATTGGCATGAGGGTGTGCTACAACTCCTTTATAGAAGGTTGTTCTTTGATTGAAACTCTTGTGAGAGGCAGAGAAATATTGGGCGGTAGAAATACAATTAGTCACTTGGTCCCACACCATTAGTTATGGAGAGGAATATCCATCTTAGGCATTGCTTGGTTTGTTGCTGGTAAAGATTGGTATATGCTGTTATGAAGTGTGTGGTTAGAAGGGATCATATTGGTTTTGAAAATCATCACGTTCCTCGTCTACTCTATCTGAGAGTTTATCGGCACTTCATGTGATTCTTTGTGCAGCTCTGGTTAGAGGCAGAGGATTACAAGTCCATTGGTTGGATTCAGAGGCTGGAAATAGAGAGGGTATTGGTACTGCTGAGGTCCATATAACTAACCATTATTTCCCATAGTTGGAACAGGGAACTTGCCAGAGAATATGTGCCATATGTTGCATTACGTATACCCATGGTGGTATAACATAGATTTGTTCAAGTTTCTTACTTATGAGAATCTTCCTCATCTCCTTCTAGATTTCTAAAGACTAAAGCAGCTGTGATGATTAGTAGGTTGGATTAGCATAGACTATAGACTTAAATGTTTTGTGCTTCAAAGATCAACTAGAGACAGAGGTTGGGTTTCTGCAGAGTTTAGCTTCATAGTAGTTATTGCAGATGTTCTTCCAATCTCAAACTGAATTTCCCCAGCTGAGATTGAGGGGGAGTATTAAGAGTTCCACACCATTAGTTAGATGATTAGTTAAAATGATTGTACAAGTAAGCAATATAGTTAGTAAGTTTGTTAGTATTTGGTCAGAGTAGTTAGACTTTCTCTTATAAAAACATAATTGTGTAATCTTTCTTTTTCAATTAATACAAGTCTCATATTTCTCTCTTTAAACTCTCTCTCTAAATTCTCACTAGTTCATCTTTCTCAGTTACTCTTTCTTCTCCATTTTCTCTTCGATTCTCAAATATTTCAATGTAGTTAACAAATATATGTTAGGCTTTGAAAGTCCTAATGTTGAAGAAATTTGGTATCGAATAAAAAATTTTGGCTTCAAATCCACCCCACTTCAAGCCAATACAGGAAGGGAAATTTTATTTGAACCCATATAACCTCACTCTACACCCAACTTAAATTTTAAATGTTAATTGTCATTTTTATCCTATTGCATAATTACCATTAAGTACAAGATGAAATTAATAAAAAAACTAAAAGTTATTAGTAAACCCATACTCAATAATCAAACTCTACCATCCCTCAATCTTTAATCCTACGTTCATTTTGACTAATGGATGATGATTTTGAAGTTCCGAATCCTTCAACTAAGATATAAATCAATTTATGCAAGTTTTTTTCGTTTGGTTATTTTTTTTTAAGAGTTTAAAAGTATATTGCTTGCAAAGAAGGTCTTTGTTAGCCCGTGAGTAAATTTCTCTATAGGACTTATAACTCTTCCAAAAGGCATTGGGAATTCAATACTGCCACCAACTGAAACATAAAAATAAGGGTAAATGACAAAAAACTACCTCAACTATTGGTGTCACGACACTTTTATACCTCATCTTTTAAAATTGACAATGTCATACCTCATCTTACGAATTTGTACCAATGTCAGACCTCTGTCAGTTTTTCTGTTAAATGCTGACGTGACCAGAGACATGACCCACTCACTAATCCAACTGGATTAAAAAAATAATAAAATATATTTTTAATAATTAAATATTCAAAAATTAAAAAACTTAAAAAAAAAAATGGCCTAAGGATCCGGCTTTCCCTTTCCTCCACCCGCACCAACCCTTTTTCTTCTTCTCTTCGACAACCACTAAACCCCTCCCCGTCCCCCCAACCTTCCTCTACCACCCTTTCTTTCTCTCTTCTCTCTGTCCTTTCTCTGGGATGCGGTCTCCCTCCTCCGTCCCTCTCCCCACTCGCACTTGTCTCGTCCCCAACCTTTGTCCCTCTTTCTGTTTCAGAACCTCCTATCTTCTTCGACCTAAACCTAACCCTAATTCCCCAATTTCAAACAGAAAACCCCAATTCCCCCTAAACCCTAACCTTAAATTTCAAATCTCCATGCCAATTTCAAACAGAAAACCTTAATTCCAGGTCCTCTTGTTGGGGCAATTTCAAATCTCCATAGTTTAGGCAATGCTGCAAACAAACTTGCAGCCATTGCAGGTCCTCTTCTTGGGGCTCTCATTGGCATAGCTGGCGGGGGATTCACCGCCTCCATTAGAAGAAGCACCAACGGCCTTGCTGTTGTCCTCCCATTTGAGGGGTTTGTTGAGCACTAAAGGAACGTAATTGATCAAACCCCACACCTCGAGGAAATCGAAAACCCTCTAAACAGAGCCGATGTCGCCAACTAGAGACTTGAGAGCCTCCATGAAAGTGAGCTTCCAAGAAGGGTTGACGGCCCTGGATTCGGCGATGATGGTGTTACGGTAATACTTGTAGAGGCTAGGGTTTTTGGAAGGGGATCGAGAATCGAAGAACTCGGGGAGGAATCGGACCTCGCAATGGTGGATGTGGTCTGGTGAGAACCAGCTAGAATAGCTCAGGATGTGGATGACGTCTATGTTAGAGGTGGGATGCGGTTGATGATGGTGGGGAGCGGCTATGGTTGGAGTCTCGGGATTGGCGAGAATCGAAAGAGGAGTGGGTGGGGGTTTGGATGGGGTGTCGGAGGATGAGAGGTCTTGGGCCTCTGTTTGGGTTGAAGATCTTTGAAGGGACAAAGGTAGGGGACGAGAAAAGGTGGGGGATGGAGGTGGGTCCCACATTTTCTTAGTAATTTTTTTAAATGATTTTCTATATTTATTAGTTTTTTTTTGTTGAAAATTTATTTATTAGTATTTAATTAATTTTTTAATTTAGTTGGGTAAGGATGTGGTTCCCACACCTGCCAGCTCATAACTTAACGGTCAAACTTAACAGAAAACTGACGGAGGTATAACATTGAAACAAATTTGTAAGATGAGGTATGATATTGTCATTTTTCAAATATGAGGTATGAGATTGTCGTTCGACCCATAGTTGAGGTAGTTTTTTGTAATTTACCCAAAAAATAATGAAGCTAAAACACTAGTAAATAGCTTGGCATATACATAACAAAACAGACAAGGTAAAAACAACTGAAATGAAGAAATGTACTTTTTGAAGTTCTTGAAAGCAGCAGTGTCATCCATCAACCAATGTGAAAGGATTCATCTCCAAAAGTGAAGTCTAGATCCGGAACATAGTGATAATTAGCAAAATTGTTCTTACTTCTAACAACTTGAAATACAACAAATATGGCTTTGATAAAGTCCTTGAGTTCTGCTTTGATATATATTAAAGAATAATTTAAACCGATGAACATGAACTCAACAGATAACATACGATTGATGCATTGAGCAAATATGGTTTTTGTGTGGCACTAAAACAGAAGAAGATTGGGACATTGATGATAATGATTATCATTCGTCGTATACAGATGAGAACAATGTATATCATTGTGACTATATTTTCGACTCTAGAGAGAGAAGAGGATCACCATCCTGCATGGGCACTTTCTTCATGAGAAATATTAGAGTAGCAGGTTCGTACATTTAAGAATCATATATGAAAATAGTTTCAAAAACAGAATTGTCTCTGACTGATTTTTGGTTTATTTTCTAAATGGGTGTAAAGATAAATTGTTTGGATCAAAACTTGAACTTTGGGCTCAGGAAAGGGGCTGGCCCAAAAGGATGTCTAAAGGAAAAATCGGCCTAAGCCCAGCCAAAACCCAGAAAGCAGAAAATGGGCTTTTTTGACTTGATGCAGCTTATGAAGACCACTTGCTCACCTACCCAAAGGCCAAGTGGTATAGACTGACCAGCTATACAGGCCATAATGTACTTTATAATGGCAGAACAAGTAAAAAAGCTGATGAGTCAATGCCTCTCAAGTTGCATTCGGGCAAGGCTGCTGCTACAAGAGGCCAAGCTGAGTTGTCTATAAAAGAAGAAAGAGAAATCAGGATTAAACACACTCAAACAAGCAAACAAATGCAAGCACAAACTCTGCTCAAAGCCAGATTTTCCTTCAGAACGAAGCTGTAGTCAGCCCAAGCCTTCATCCCTCTCGGGACAAGCCTTCACTCAAACCCTTGTAATAGCTCTGCTACCCTGTTCAACCTTGCTGTAGTATCGATTTCTCTTTGTAAACTCCTCTCCTTACCTCTCCCTAAAAGCTCTCAGACCCTTGATAAGCCACAAAGATAGGAACCTGCAAGACGACCAGGCTTGCCCGACAAGGTTAAACCTTGCCCAACCTTCTTTGTTTTTGTCTTTTCATTCATTAGCCTAGCAATATGTTGTATACTTCCAGTTGTATTCAAGTTATTTCTAGTAAGATGACTATTAAAAGAATCTCTTAGTACTTGGATCCGATTTGAATATATCTTCATTGTTCAAACCAGATCTAAGTTCTAAGCCCTCGGGCATGTAAATTTGATCAATTGAAAGTCCTTGGCCTCAAGGCATAAAAAAGAACCTTATGTGGACTTAACCCATCCACGATAGTCCTTGATAAACAAGAAGTCCGAAGTTACTTGGGGCGCAAGTAATCGACCTACCCCTTAGTTTTATTTCTATTATATTATGATTATCATAGAACGCTTAAGCATGGAATGGATTCTGATAGGAAGCCTCAAGGCCTACACCTAAGGCCCCACAAAGGCACCTATTTGGATTCATTCCATTCCGCGGTCTAGAACGTTTGAGTATAAGAATGAATTCTGATGGGAAGCCTCAAGGCCTACACCTAAGGCCCCACAAAGGCACCTATTTGGGTTCGTTCTATCTCTCAGATTCGGGTAATCAGAAGTATAATAGTTGTAAGGCTCCTGCAATCAATCGAACGAATATTATATGTTTGAGCACTGGTTTAGTTATTGATGGGAAGCCTCAAGGCCTACACCTAAGGCCCCACAAAGACACCTGTTATAACTAACACGGTTTCTCGGGCATATATATATATATATACACACACATATATATACAACTAAAACGCGACATCCATTTTACATCTGCCATGCTAAAGATGGCAGTGGCACGCCTGAGTACTTAGAAGTTAATCTTGATTGTGAGCCTCAAGGCCTACACCTAAGGCCCCACAAAGGCACCTCTCAAAGTTAACGATGTCCTTCTCTTCCAGCCTTGCCCGACAAGCCGTGCCTGACGAGTCTTGCCCGATAAGCCTTGCCCGACGAGCCTTGCCCGACAAAGCCCAACAGTGAAGCAGAAGCCCGACAGCAGCCCTTACAAGGCGACAACCTCCCGGAGAGCTGTGCGCTCGTCGACCAGGAAACGTCCCCGACAGAAATTCCTGACGCGAATATAAATATATATATATATTGAATTAGGTTCGTGAGGGTAGTTTAGGTAGACATTTGGGTTTAAAGAGATATTGATATTTTAATTGAAATTAATATGGGTGTAGAGGGTAAGTTGGGTGTAGAAAGAGGTTATAGGGGTTTAAATAAAATTTCCCATACAGGAATTGAAACTGATGACTCTAATGCCTTAATTTGCTGCTGAGAGTTCGAAACTTTCATTCCTTTCACTATCTGGTGGTTTGAGTCTAGGCCTGTAAACGGGTCAGGTTTCACTTGATTCATTAAGCTAACGGGTCACTCACACCCATCCCGTTGAGCTAATGGATCACTCAAACTCAACCTGTGAAGCTAATGGGTCACCCATTTCACCTGTTAACAATTTTTTTTGTTTTTTTGTTTAATTTTGTATTCTAATACAAATTACACATATTTTAATCAAGATTTCAAGCATGAAGGTCCAACACATTTAGAAGTACCCAAATACAAAGTTAAGTCTTGCAATTGGCCATATAAATATGATAAAAGCTTCCAAGAGTATCAAAACAAATATCATAAACCCTGATGGAAGGAACTCATGAAATCAACTATATATGGTGCTGCTCATTTTTCAAACTTCTAATTTCACGCCATTTCAAAAGTTGAAGACCAGCTTGACTTCAAAATTAACTCATGAATCTATATCACTTTTTCCCGTTATGCATGTAGAAGAAATGCGATGCACTTTTTCCCGTTACACCCGTCTATATCACTTTTTAGAATTTTATATTGATGCCAGTCTATAAATAGTTGTGTCACTTTGCACTCCATACATACCCAAGAGTGCTAAAAACAAAACAAAAAAAAAAAAAATCAAAAGATTGTTGTTATAGGGTTGCTTGATATCTCCATCATTCGCATGGTTTTAAAACTAGTACTAGTTTTGTTGCTGTTTCATCATGTGGTTATTGCTAACTCTTCCTACTCTTCGCAGAAGCAGTATCCATCTTGCCCTGATGAGGACAAGTCCGCCCTGCTGCAATTCAAAGACAGCTTTATTATTGACAAATCTGCTTCTAGATCTACCGATGCTTATCCGAAGTTCTCATCATGGAAACCAGCTGAAGGAGGAAATAGCACCTGCTGCTCATGGGAAGGTGTCAAGTGTGATGAGAAAACGGGTCATATGATTGGCCTAGATCTTGGTAGCAGCTATCTCCATGGCTCTATCAACAGCAATAGCAGCCTCTTCCCCCTTGTTCATCTTACCTCTCTGACAATAACTTCAATTACTCTCAAATTCCTACTAGCATTAGGAATTTTCCAAGCCTTGCTCATCTTGACCTCTCTACCTCTGTCTTTTCAGGTCAAGTCCCTTCTGAACTTTCACAGTTATCCAAGTTGACATACCTTAATGTAGCTCTCAATCTCGATAGATTGTCAGAAGATAAGGATCATCCCTTGTCAGAAGAGGAGAATTATACTTTGTTGAAACTTGAAGCATCAGATCTTGGAAGCCTAGTTCAAAACTTAACTAGTCTCAAATTACTTTCTCTCAGTTACGTAAACGTATCTTCGGCAATTCCTCATTCAATGGCTAATTTGTCATCTTTGACAACCCTCTACCTTAGGGGCTGTCACCTGTTTGGTGAATTTCCAGTGAGAATTTTCCAGCTACCAAACCTAGAATTTCGTAGTGTGAGATACAACCAAGAATTGACTAGATATTTTCCTGAATTTAATCAAAGCAGTCCTCTCATCCTACTGAAAGTCGGCTTTACTGGCTTTTTTGGAACAATACCCTCTTCAATTCAAAACCTTGATTCACTGCAAAACTTGGATGTGGCTCAATGCAATTTTTCGGAAGGGTTGGTTCCATCTTCACTTGGGAATCTTAGGCAGCTCACTTATCTAGACATTTCAAACAACAAATTTGGAGGTCCAATTCCTGATTCCTTGGCAAACCTTACCAACTGGCTACTTTTAAGATTAGTACGAGTCGATTAACTGGTCCAATCCCATCTTGGCTAGGCAACTTTAGCAAACTAGAGTACCTAGATTTTGCTTTTAATAGATTAAATGGTTCAGTTCCTGCGTCATTTTCCAATCTCACAAACATTCAGATCCTGTATCTACATTCGAATACTCTGAGTGGTGTAGTGGAGTTTCAAATGTTTCAAAATCTACAATTCCTTTCCTAACTCCAATTAAGTTCGAACAATTTAGAATTTGTCACTGAATCCAGAATTGTGAATTCAACAGTTCCACAGTTCACCATAATAGGCTTGCGTTTTTGCAACATAACAGAGTTTCCATCTTTCTTAATATCAGAAAAGTTTGGAGCGTTTGGACCTTTCTAGAAACAAAATCAGAGGCCAAGTACCAAAATGGATGTGGAACACAAGCATAGAAACTTTGCTATGGTTAGACATTTCTAATAACTTCATTTCAGACCAACCTCCACTTGTCATTCCTTGGGTGAAACTGTTATGTATATGGTTTTCGTCCAACATGTTTAATGGACCACTACCGATACCTCCACCAACCATGTGAGAATATGCAGTTGCAGACAACAACTTTACTGGGGAAATCTCACCGTTGCTTTGCAATATGAAAAATCTTCAGTACCTCGACTTGTCGAAAAATAACTTCAGTGGCATGCTACCTCAGTGTCTCGGAAACTTTAGTGATCATCTGATTCTTCTACTTCTCGGAAACAACTGTTTTCACGGAATTATTTCTCAGACATACAACAAAGGAACAGTTTGAGAATGATTGATGTGAGTCAGAACAAGTTGCAGGGGCAGTTGCCGAGGTCATTGGCCAATTGTGTGATGCTTGAGTATCTTGTTTTGTCAAACAATCGATTCAATGATGTTTTTCCCATTTGGTTGGGGACTCTTCTAGAGTTGAAACTTTTGGCAATGCGCCATAATGGATTCTACAGTGTGATTGGGGGCGCTTAGAAATTGAGTTTGTTACAATGATATGCATTTGTTGTTGTCGTTTATTTTCTATGCTGTGGTTTTTTTCATTCTCTTCCTATATGTTTAGTTATAAGTTTGTTTCCCGTTATGTAAGTGTTTGGGTTAATATTTGAATTTTGGGCTGCAAGTCTGTGGAAGCCCAAAAATGCTAGTTAAAGAGAGACTTGTCCGAAGCCCAGCATCAAGCCCAGAGACAAATTGGTGTCTTCCCATTAATGTATAGGCCATGTGCCTATAATTTAAAGAGTCAAGTGATGGGGACTAACTCACAATCAGCCAAAAAGCACTTTTCAGTGGCAATACAAGTAAAAAGCTGGTGACTCACTACCCTTCAATTACTTTCGGGCAAGAGCAAAGCTACAGCAGTCGGGCTAATTTGCCTATAAAAGGAGGAGGAGGCCCCAGAGACAATGACACTCAACCAATCAAACAAACAAATATACAAACTCTGTTCTCAAGCCAGATTTGCATCTAAAAGCCGTAATCAGCCCAGATCTCAATCATTTTCAGGATCATTTCCCACAAAAGCCATCTTTTGTCTAGTTTAGAAGCTCTGCTATCACCCCTAGTGGCGTAGTATTGATTCCCTCATGTAAACTTGTTTACCATCCTTCCCTTCTTAGCATATAAACCATGTAAACTGAAAGAGAAGTGGTTGCAAGAAGTTCAACATTTCCCAACAAGGTGAAATCTTGCTCAAAGCTCTTTGTTTGTTTTATAAGTTAATAGATCTACTGCTTAATGTATTCTCGAGCATGTATTTAAGTCATTTCCATCTGTCTCCCTACCTTAGGAGTCTCATTTGTGCTTAGATCTGGTCACCTTAATGAATACACCTTCATTTAAAACCAATCAAGAACCAAGTAGATGACTTAAGGGGATCTGAACTCCCCTCATTCGAACGTACAAGACTATGAACTAAAAGTCCTTGGTCACAAGGCAAAAAAAAAAAAAAAGAACTTAATGCTTAACCCATCCATGACAATCCTTTGATAACAAGAAGTCCGAGTAACTTGGGGCGCAAGTAATCGACTAAACACACTTGTTCTACATCTGTTATGCTGAGATAGCAGTGGTACGCCTAGCACTCAATTAGTTTTGATTGCGAGCCTCAAGGCCTACACCTAAGGCCCTACAAAGGCACCTTTCAAAACTAACTCTATCCTCTTCTTGCAGCACTTCAGCAAGTAAGAGCTCGACAACACATCCGAAGTGCCAATCCCTTGGGGAGCTGTGTTGAGAGCTGAGGAGCCCTCTCCAGAGAAATCTTCGCCCTAACAGTAAGTGTATGCCCTCTACTTTCTTGTATTTTCGCTTTCTTTTCTTTATTCTCTCTTTATTTTGAGGGGTAAGGTTTATGTCCCCTTGATTAGGTGTAACTTCTTTTTTTTATTCAATAAAATTTTCCCTCGTACCGTCAAGGTTTCTTTAAAAAGAAAGAAAGAATGTATTTGTGTTTTTTAGCTTTTAATTGATTGTGTTGTTCAAGTTAAAGACTCTACCCTATATATCGTGCTGTTTTAAGTTATGTCAACGTTTGTTCGTATCCTTCAACAACAAAAATGAAGATGAAAGTAATGTCAATAAAGATAGAAGAGTATTGCATGTTTTCATGGATTTGGATTTTCTGAAATTAGAATGAAAGCAGCTATGTTTGTTTATTCGATTAATTGGAGACACTCTTTTCACTCAAATGAAATCAAAACTTTCCTATGCCTTAGTAACTAAGAATACTTGTACAACAGTTGCATATTTAAGAGTAATGTGGATGGCAAGAATTGTCTAAAATTTTAAAACCAGAGCTACGAAATTTGTACAACATTTTGTTCCAATCATCAGAGCGAATGAATGAGAATCGTAGACTACAAGGGAACTGGTTTTGTTCCATCTTCTAGTACTTTGTCTCTAGTCCCAGACGAGCTTTTGATATGTAATATACCGGTTTCTGCAATCTTCTTGAATCAGAGCTGCACTCACCGAGCTATCACTAATATAGAGTAATTTTGCTTATAAATCCATTAAAGTTATTTTCAGAGTTAACTGTTTGACCTAGTGGGAGAATGTTGGAAGTTAAACCCTAATCCAACACCTAATAGACATTCACAATTAATAGCTATAGCTTGTGCCCCAGGTAAAGTAAACATATTCCAGTTATCCTTGAGGAATAAGGTCTCCTAATTCTATCCTATTTGGAATGAAATTTCGTGTATCAAATTTTTTGAACTGCAAGGAATCCTAATGACATCATTATGGGAAGGTTCATTAGGGTTCGATCTATATAAATATAAGACTAAGGTAATGACTCACAACACATAAAAAAAACTCAAATGAATGCCCTTTTAGTTCAAGTTGAAGGAGTGATAACTTTAATGGACACTCAACCAATCAAGCAAACAAACATACAAACTCTGCTCTCAAGCCAGATTTGCATCTAAAAGTTGTAATTAGCCCAGATTTCAATCCTTTTCAGGATCATTCCCCACAAAAGCCATCTTTTTTCTAGTTTAGAAGCTCTGCTATCACCTTTAGTGGCGTAGTATCGATTCCCTCGTGTACACTTGTTTACCATCCTTCCCTTCTTAGCATATAAACCCTGTAAACTCAAAAGAGAAGTGGTTGCAAGAAGTTCAACCTTGCCCGACAAGGTGAAATCTTGCTCAAAGCTCTTTGTTTGTTTTATAAGTTAATAGATCTACTGCTTAATGTATTCTCCAACATGTATTCAAGTCATTGGAGCTTTACTAGGCCGAGATTGGATTCATCAGAGTCTCTCGGTGTCTTCCACCCTACATCAACAAGTGGTGATTTACCACGAATAGGGAGCTATGGGACCTGGATTTTAAGAGATGGTAGAGGCCAAGTGATAAGCTCATATTTATATATATTTTACATAAAATTCACTTGTCTTTTCTTAGTTAGTTCCTTATATTTTTGAGCTATTTACTATGTTTTTGTGTTTTGTGTGATTTATCAAGCAAAGAAAAGAAAAGTAGCACAAGTGAGTTATTAAGTAACAAATTCGTCAAAACTGCCTGTGCAGATTAGCTGACTTTGGAAGCATGTTACGAACATCTCAGAATGAATGAGAGAATGAGCCTTATATGCATGGAAAGCTACGGATGTCTATTTTCTGGAACAATTTACGGATTGTTAATATCATTTTGCTAGAAGAAGTTATGGGCATTGTAACACCGAAAGGTTCAGAAAAGGGCTAAGCAGATTTGGCTAATAAAATGAGAAAGTAAAGGCACTTGTTTTGTGTTTTGCTTTGTCATCAACACTCAGCAGTAAATGGGGTTATGATTGCACTCATTTGGCTTTGGAGCAAGTGGAAATGCACAGCTAGAAGATGAACAAGGCACATGGAAGAAACATGGACAACACACACACAAAGAGAAAGGCAAGGCATGGACAGTTTGACATGGGCAGAAAATGGGTGGATTGTTGGCTGAAATAATGAAGAACATGTGTGTGCAAATGCAAAGGAAAAACACACACACATGGGCAAAGGATACACACACACATGGGCAGAAAATGGGTTGATTTGTGGCTGAAATGATGGAGGTCATGTGTGTGCAAATGTAAAGGGAAACATGGACATCACACACTCACCCACTACACCCATTATATCCACTCATTACCAAACATTCATCCACTACACCCATTACATCCACTCATTACCACAACACTCATCACTAGCACCTTAATTAGATGGTGATCCTCTCCCTAGCCTATAAATACATCCACCCTTCACCATAACAAGGGGGAAGAAAACCAAAGAGAACACAATCCACCCATCCACCCTTCACCATAACTCACCTATATCCATCCACCACCATAATTTACCACTCATCCATCAAACCACACCTTGTGCCGCAACAAAGAGAAGAAGGAGGACCCTTGGACGTGCTTGCCATTCAAGTTGGATTGTTGGAGCGTTTTTAGGTGTTTTCTTTCTTTTGTTTTCAATATCTAAATTTGTTTATCTTTGCTTTGTAAGTATGAGAAACCAAACCCCCCTTAGCTAGGGGGGAATTCGAAACCATGTTCATGCTTGCAATATGATATTTCATTACTTTCAGTTGTGATTCATAAGTTGTGAATTCAATTTACTTATCCATTTGAATTAAAACTGATTTGTGTATGTTGGTTGAGAGTGCACGCTTAATTTCCATGCATAAATATGATGCTATGATATAAGGGAGTTTCACCTAATCGTTATGAACTTATATTCACAAGTAGTAAAGGTTGTTCGTCATAACCATGTTAAGTAAATTCTTGGCATAAGTTTCATGCAATTCATAGTTACAAGTGTTTCGTCAATGCTTATGATTTTCATAGAACTTAATGATTCTTGCTTGTATCTTTATTATGCAATTCATGTAGGGAACTTGTGGGGAATGCTTTGGGTTGCTGTATGCAATCATCCAATTCAATGAAATTAGGAAAATCTGAGGATTAATTTAAGCGTACCTAATTAATCTGGGGTGTTGAGGTTCATGGTTTATTGAAAAGCAACTGGAAATCGTTTTATATGCAAGTGTGTCATGTGTGGAGAAAGACCTTCTAGCTAGCCCATCATCCATTCAAATCACCAAATTCGTCCAAAATCTGTTTTAAGTCTTTAGTTACTTGTTTTTACTTAAATTCATCCTAAACCAAATCCCCCTTTACTTTAGAGTGTCTAATTAGTTAGAATATGTCCTAGTTGTGTTTTTAAGTGTTTTGAGTTAAGTTAAAACCAATTTTCGTCCAAAGTCATTCTTAGTGTCTAGTTTGAATCTAATTAGTTGTTTTGAGTTCTTTGAGTCTAGTTTAGTGTTTTTAACTTTTTTTATATGTTTTTAAGTCAATTTAGAGGTTATTAGCAAGCCCTCCTAATCCCCGGTCCAGAACGATCCCTACTTACATTCTTTACTACAATTGATACAAGAGGGTTTAATTTGAGTGCTTAACTTTCATCGCATCACCAAGTCCCACTACCAATGTGGAAGAAGCAAATTTTTACAATCCTAGTGTTGGGATTCTCCAGTGCTTAGGAGCTAAAAAGAATGGCCGCCCAACTAAGGTGACGGCCCAAAAGCTTTTGGAACAAGGGTTGTTCCTTACAAGGGAAGAATGGGACCGACCCCATATTGTCCTAACTCCCCAACACCAGCAATGTCAGAGCAAAAAAGAAAGGACCATGTAGTTGCAGTCAAGTCCTTAATCAAAAGATTGTTGGTGTATGGAAGAAAGAGAAAAGCACTGGATAAAAGGAAATATTACTTGACAAATTTAGGGAAAAGTTGCGAGGACATCCAGTTAGTATTAAGTGTTTGAAGAAATGACATCCAACTGTCTGGGGGTTAGAAATCGTTGTATTAAGGGGAGTTAATGGTTTCACAAAATGAAACAAGTCAAGATAAAAAGAAATATGTTTAAGAGTGGATTACATTTGATCCTAGCCTACTAGATGTACATCTTCACCCAGAGTAATTATTCTAAAGTAATAAGTTTGCATAAGCGTGAAAATTCTGGTAGGCTCGACCAAAACAGTACTACTATTGATAAGTTGAGATTCGGCATCTTCCAGTTCCATATTGACCTTCTTCACTCCTTTAATTTGCTGTTGAAGCTTGCCAAGGAGAGTCACATGTTCGACCTTCAATACAGCAAGTTGCTCCTCTAACTTTTGGATATCAGAAGACACCATCTTAATCCTCTCATCCGTTGCTGAGCTTTCATCCATTAGCTACTGAATTTGAGTTGAAGTACTGGATTGTTTCTCCTTGAAGCATCTTACTCGATTGGTTTACCTCTCAGCCCGACTATGTTGATCTCTAAGAGCCCTCAATTTCTCGAAATATGAGAGAAATTACTAGTATTGAACTCTCGATAGTTAATCGGCCTTGAACAGATTGATCACGGCTTTCTTTACATCCTGAAGGGCCTTAAGGCTGAAGAATGCTGAGAAATCCCTCCTAGACCATTCTTGGAAGACTTGGTGTTGATCTTGAAAGCTTGAAGATTCAAATGGGTGCTTTGAAGATCTTAACTTTGTCTTAAGCTGCCCAAATTCTTTAAAAAGCTCGGGTATAGATATTGTTGAAGGAACCAGTACAGGAGAAGAAGGTTGTGCTCCAGCTATTTCAGAGGGTGTAGCAATGGAGGATGTTTCAACAGAGGGAGGAGCCTGAGAGATAGAAGTAGTAGTGTTCTTGGTCTTCTTCTTCGACCTTGGGAAATGAGTCCCTGTGACCCTAGAAGCTAGAGAAGATAGGGGAAGTTCTATTTTGCACACCAAGCATGGTGGAGACTTGCCTGAACCTTCCCAAGACCCTGTTACAACCAAGGGAGAAAAGTTAAAGAAAGAGTTTATGATTCAGAATGGAGGAAGGCAAGTCAAGAAAGGTCAATATACATGGGTTGAACTTAGAGCTAAGGAGGTGGAGGATGAGTTATTTCCTTTGGTTGAAGAGAAAGACCATCTTTGCTTGTTGAAGAGGGAGGAATAATGCCCGAGCCCTTACCTAAGGCATGTAGTCATCAAAGATGACAGGTGTCAGAAAGATAGTTTGCAGAAAAACAAGAAGCGAAAGCTTAAATAATGATATACCTAAGGTTGAGAAATAGGTACTTCAGAAACAACAAGTACATCAGGAGAATCTGCTCGAGAAGCTCGCGGGCTAGTCACCTCTGAGACCATGGGGATCTCAGGGACTACAGGTTCCCCAAAAACAGACACGGCTGGTGGGTGAGATGTTTGTGCTGGGGAAGGCTACAAAGGGCAAAAGAAGATAAGTAAGGAAGAAGAAAATGACTCTGAAAGGATAATATAAGTACTTACTGGGCAACTTATTATCTTCTACAAAGTGTAACAACTTTCCAGTGCTTGGATCAAACTGGGAAGTAGGAGCCACCACTAATGGAGGAGAAGTTGAAGGAGTGAAGAGAAAACTATGCCCAGCAAAGGAAGCAGTCCCTCCAACCTTGGCCTACCAGAGTGAAATAAAAAATAAAAAAAAACAAACAAGTGTTAAAACTCAGGGATTGTTGAAGATACAAGTCTGAAAGAATAGAAAAGATCTACCTTTGAAGACTTAGCCAGAGGGGGAGAAGTTTGTACCACTCGGGATGAAGATGAGGAGGCTTCAGGCGAAGCAATCTTTTCTTCCCTTATGGCCTATTCCAGAAAATAGGCAGAGAGTAAAAAAAAGAGTAGACAATGAAAGGGAAGAACCCAAAGGAATAAAATTTAAGATGCAAGATGTCCCTCCAGTTCTTCCAGGGTGAAATCCTGCAACTTTTTGGCTTTTTGATACGACTTAGCCCATAATGGGTCCTCCTTTGAAGTGCTAGTAGGCTTTTTAGTCGCTTGGGGCCCTAGAATCAAAGAAAACGGAGTTGTCAACTTTAATCACGAAGTTGCGAATAAGGAATGAAGGAATAACGCAATATTTACTTACTGGAAGCTCTCTGTTTCTTCCTTCCCACGCCCACCTCAACTACTAGAGTAGAAGACTTAGAGGCTCTGGAGGTCTATGCCCGCGTCAATTTCTTTGTTGGAGCCGGCCTAGCTTCGGGCTCAGACTCTGAAGTCTCTACCACCGTTGCCCGAGTCCGACGTGCGACCCAAGACTCAACTATAACTTCGTCATCAGAATCTCCAAGTAACTCGGAGACATCTATGCCTTCTCCAGCGCCTCACCTTTTTGCTTCAACCGTAGCTTCTTAAAGGATGAGGGCGTCTGCAGCATCTTCATCTTGCTCGACGACCACCACTACGGGGTTGCCTTGGGCTGAAAGTACAAAGAAACCAAGGGAAGGGTTAGAGAGGGCAGATTTTTGAAAATTTCAAGTTAAAAGAAAAAAAAAATACCTATCAAAAGGAGTTGATTCTTTCGATGAATCATTTCCTTCCAATCTTCAAGCTTATTTGGTTTTGGATAGGACTTGATGAATAATCACTTGAAGAGATGGTCATGAGCTTCGAGCAGGTCTCCTCCATATTTCTTAGTCCATTTCACTTCCTACCAAGATGAGAAGCTTGAAGTACATTCGAAGTTTAGAGCCATGGGCTTTCAGGCAACCTTGCTCATGACCTCAAGACTGCGTCGAGTAGCTTGAAAAGTGACTTCAGGTAGGGAACGAAGACGGTAGGAAGTGCCACATTGAATAAAGTAAAAAATGGAGCTGGAATGACTTGCTTGAAGCCCAGTTGCCTGCTACAAAAGTTTGGATGTTAAACTTCTAACCCGTGCTCATAGCAGTCACTTCTCACACCCTAAGCCAGATCCCTCGACTGGATGCAGCTAATAAATCTTTCTCTACAAAGGGGACTACCATCTTCTCCAAAAGCATCCTGAAAGGCCTAGTCAGAGAACTAAGGGTATCTCCTTAGGAGTGAGGCACCCCATTCAAGATCTACCCAAGTTCTGCAGACCCTGAAAAAATAAAGGCAAGCAAAGGTAGAGTGATTGGTTGGAGAAGCTTCGGCTAAAATCCGGGCAGGGGCCACTCCTTCTAGAAATTCTAGGTCGAGAACCCGAAGCTCAGGGAAATACCATTGAAGCCAGAGCTGGATCATCTAAGTTGGGCCATTGAGGTTGGTTTCGAATGGTTCGCCCTTTGTAATTTCGTACAGGAGCTGATAGAGATGAGCAAGGAGAAAATGGCCCATGGCTACATTGTCAAAATTATGAAGAGCCTTTACCAGAGGGATCCATTCCACTTTCACTCTTTTAGATTTATTAGGTAAAACATGTTTGTTGAGCCAATAAAGGAGAAAATACATGTGCTCCAGATCTTTGTTAGCTTTGGAGGAAGAGGGGCCAAATTCCTTCTTGGCAAACGAGATAAAACTACTGAATGAAGTCCCATGACTCTTGAAAGTTGCAGAGTCATACTCCAAATAAAGAAAAGGGGGAGCGCTGCTCGAACTCTCAGCAGTTGGGCGAGAGAAAGGGGCCTAGTCGTGGGTAACATCCACTATTCTGCACGAGGGCCTTAGCTCGAAAACCTGAGCCATGTCTAGGATGGTCGGGGACATAGGGCCCATCCTAAAGTCGAACGTATTGGTGCCCGAGTTCCAGAAGAGAAGTGCAGTTGTCAGCAGCTCGAGCTTGGCAATCACAGTTGATTTGGATAACATTATCAACTCATAAATACAATTGTTCATCTATATTTTCATAAAGATTGGCTCAAGCTTATTAATCCATTGCGTCCATCCTTCATCAGAAGGAAGCCACGATGGTGGTTCAACCATTTGGAGGTTGAAGTGCTCGATTTAGCCTAAAATAGGTTAGGAGTGAACCATTTCTCCTTAGGCATGTTGTTTTCAACAGCAATTGGAACTGGAGAGGTCCATGCAGGCCCTAACTAGTATACTCATCCCTCCTCGAAGAAGAGATTGGTGTGCAGGCCTGCCCGAGGGCGATGAAGGCCATTGAGCAAGCGATGCATGGGAGAAATGCCTTTGCCAATTTAGCAGGAGGGTTGAGATCGAGTAGTTGTTTTTGGTGCCATTAAATTTTAAACTGAAGTTGGAACTAGGATAGCAAGATAAAGTTTCTGAAGATTCTAAGGTTTGAAATTTCTAAGATTGTTTTGAAAAGATCAAGTAAAGGTAATATAAGGGAATAGTTAAATAACGGTGGAGTTCGTGGGTTAATGCAAAGGATTTCAGATAAACCAACGGCTGCTTTAAATAGGCACAAGTTCCGAGCAAAGGCGTGCGACGGTTGTTTTAATGTGCGACAACTATTTAATCATTATTAGCGCCTGGGATTGTAGCCTCAACAATGATTAAAGGGGGCACTGTTTGGGTTAATATTTGAACTTTGGGCTGCAAGTGTGTGGAAGCCCAAAAACGCTAGTTAAAGAGAAACTTGCCCGAAGCCCAGCATCAAGCCCAGAGACAAATTGGTGTCTTCCCATTAATGTATAGGCCATGTGCCTATAATTTAAAGAGTCAAGTGATGGGGACTAACTCACAATCAGCCAAAAAGCACTTTTCAGTGGCAATACAAGTAAAAAGCTGGTGACTCACTACCCTTCAATTACTTTCGGGCAAGAGCAAAGCTACAGCAGTCGGGCTAATTTGCCTATAAAAGGAGGAGGAGGCCCCAGAGACAATGACACTCAACCAATCAAACAAACAAATATACAAACTCTGTTCTCAAGCCAGATTTGCATCTAAAAGCCGTAATCAGCCCAGATCTCAATCATTTTTAGGATCACTTCCCACAAAAGCCATCTTTTGTCTAGTTTAGAAGCTCTGCTATCACCCCTAGTGGCGTAGTATTGATTCCCTCATGTAAACTTGTTTACCATCCTTCCCTTCTTAGCATATAAACCCTGTAAACTGAAAGAGAAGTGGTTGCAAGAAGTTCAACCTTTCCCAACAAGGTGAAATCTTGCTCAAAGTTTTTTGTTTGTTTTATAAGTTAATAGATCTACTGCTTAATGTATTCTCGAGCATGTATTCAAGTCATTTCCATCTGTTTCCCTACCTTAGGAGTCTCATTTGTGCTTAGATCTGGTCACCTTAATGAATACGCCTTCATTTAAAACCAATCAAGAACCAAGTAGATGACTTAAGGGGATCTGAACTCCCCTCATTCGAACGTACAAGACTATGAACTAAAAGTCCTTGGTCACAAGGCAAAAAAAAAAAAAGAACTGAATGTGGACTTAACCCATCCACGACAATCCTTTGATAACAAGAAGTTCGAGTAACTTGGGGCGCAAGTAATCGACTAAACACACTTGTTCTACATCTATTATGCTGAGATAACAGTGGTACGCCTAGCACTCAAATAGTTTTGATTGCGAGCCTCAAGGCCTACACCTAAGGCCCTACAAAGGCACCTTTCAAAACTAACTCTATCCTCTTCTTGCAGCACATCAGCAAGTAAGAGCTCGACAACACATCCAAAGTGCCAATCCCTTGGGGAGCTGTGCTGAGAGCTGAGGAGCCCTCTCCAGAGAAATCTTCGCCCTAACGGTAAGTGTGTGCCCCCTACTTTCTTGTATTTTCGCTTTCTTTTCTTTATTCTCTCTTTATTTTGAGGGGTAAGGTTTATGTCCCCTTGATTAGGTGTAACTTTTTTTTTTATTCAATAAAATTTTCCCTCATACCGTCAAGGTTTCTTTAAAAAGAAAGAAAGAATGTATTTGTGTTTTTTAGCTTTTAATTGATTGTGTTGTTCAAGTTAAAGACTCTACCCTATATATCGTGCTGTTTTAAGTTATGTCAACGTTTGTTCGTATCCTTCAACAAAAAAAATGAAGATGAAAGTAATGTCAATAAAGATAGAAGAGTATTGCATGTTTTCATGGATTTGGATTTTCTGAAATTAGAATGAAAGCAGCTATGTTTATTTATTCGATTAATTGGAGACACTCTTTTCACTCAAATGAAATCAAAACTTTCCTATGCCTTAGTAACTAAGAATACTTGTACAACAGTTGCATATTTAAGAGTAATGTGGATGGCAAGTGTGGAGCCAAAAATATTCACTAGGCGACACGTGGACTTTTGAACGAAAGAGGACAAAAATACCCTTGAGGCATACCGGGATTCCTACGCGCAAGTAGTGGGTAATCATCCTCAACCAATTCAAAAATGCTCCAAAAGAGGTAACCAATTCCAAATTATCTTATTTTAGGTAATTATTTCCAAAACTTAATTTCCCTAATATATTATTTAGTTAATTAATTATCTAAATAATATATTCTTCCCATATCTCCTAAAATCATCCCTTAATTATCAATTTGAAACATCCACTCAAACCTAAAAAATGATATAGGGCCGGCTACCCCATTCAAAGCCTATTCCATCACCTTTTTCTACCTTTTCCACCTTTCCTTCCCTTTTAAATTAGCCAATCAATACCATAAATACTAAAACATTTCCTTTCATATTTAATTAGCCAATTAATTGGCTAATTAAACCTAAAATAAACCCTAAAATCCCACCTAGTAGACCGGCCACTTTCCCTCTCTTTGCTCCACACCTTTTCAAATTTCTTCCACTTTATTAGCCAAATAATGCTAGTCATTCAATTGGGTAACTTCCCATTTATTTCTATTATATTTTATTAGCCAATAAAGTGGCTAATAAAACCACAAAATTCATCCCAAAGCACAAAAAAAGGGCCGGCCATTTCTTGAAGATGTGGACCAATTTGATCCTATAAATAGTCACCCATTTTTACCAAACACTCATTCCAAATCTCTTGCAAAAATTCCAAAACACTCTAAACACTATTTCTCTCTAAAATTCTAACTTTGGCATCGGAGGTTCTTCGGCCAAAGCCCCCCCCCCCCCATTCATCGTGGGCGCGTGAGGCTTTTGGCCTTAACCTAAGGTGCTAGTTGTTTTGTAGGTGCAAAATCGTCCAAGATCGAAGAGGTGAAAATTTGCATCCACAAATTGGTGCTTTCATTGAGAGTTGAAATCCATACTCGTAGAAGACTCTCGTACAAAAAGGTTTTTTCTTTATTTTCTAGTCCATTTGAATATTTTTCATACGTTCTTATTATTAGAATTTTCTACTTGCAAAGGTTCTTTGATAAAACGTATAAGAAAAATATAATGACTAGAAGTTTAGAAAATTCCGCAAGTAAAAATTCTAGTATTCAAGAAATGGGACTGCGGAGATCCATGAGGCAAAATGCGACAAGAAGGGGAGCGGCATCATCACCACGAGCTTCCACCATGGGAACCACCGTGATGGCTACCTCGGTAGCCACCCGCGGCGAGGTCCATGGTGCCTTCACCACAGCCACCATGGGAACCACCGCAGGGGCTACTCCGGTAGCCGCTCGTGGCGAGGTCCATGGAGCCTTCACCACCGCCGCCATGGGAACCACCACGGTGGCTACTTCGGTAGCCGCTCGTGGCGAGGTCCATGGAGCCTTCACCACGGCCGCCATGGGAACCACCACGGTGGCTACTTCGGTAGCCACTCGTGGCGAGGTCCATGGAGCCTTCACCACGGCCCGAGCCGTGCCATCCAAGTTTACGTGGACCAAAGCCCAAGCCTCGCATTCACATGCACCGCACATTGAGCAGCCTGCTCCCGTGATCCAGCCAGCTTTTGTAGCCCAACCTGCTCCCGTGATCCAGCCTGCTCTTATAGCCCAGCCTGCTCCAACGATCCAGCCTGCCCCAGTGATCCAGCCTGCCCCCGCAGCCCAGCCTGTTTTCATGGTTTCCCAAGCTGCCCAAGTCCGCCCGAGACAATCTCAACCATCCGGACCAATCATCGAGGCTGAGGTGTTTTCACCACATTTCTCCGCAGATTTGACATTCCCCAACTCAAATCTCGCACTTGGAGTCAACCACCCTTTCATTGTTCAAGGAGGTGCATTCCATCCAAGTTCTTCCAATCCGAATGGCGAACAAAACTTGTCCCGACAAGTCATAGAATTGACGAGCGCCCTTGCACAACAAACTACCTTGGTGAATCAACTTTTACAACGCACTGAGATGCATCGCGCCCACGATGAAGTTTCCCGAAATAGAACAAGGGTAGACAATGAGCCTTTTAAACAGCGTCCTGGAAAGCAGCCATTCAACCCATCACAAGTCGAGCATTCAGACAGTGTACACTCTCGATTGGGCCCCCGAAATAGCGTATACTCCCGTCTTAGCGCGCGGAGGAGCGTGCACTCTCGGTTAGGCCCACGAGCAAGTATACATTCACGGTTGGGGCCACGCTTTGATAATCAACATGGGCAACCTTCCAGGCAAAGCATTCATTCGCGATTAGGCTCACAAGGAGTATCCTCCACATCACATCGGAGCAGGCAACCTGACAAACAGAAGGAAACGATCATTCAATCTGGCTCTAGTTCAACCAGTAGCCTGCAAAGAAATCCCTCGCCTGCTAGGAATCTATCTCATCCATTGCAGCCACAGCATAGACGAACCGACCGAGAAGAAGAGCAGCCTAGACCGGTAGAAAAAGACCAAGGGCAGCCAAAAGTTCCGCTACCCCAACAAAAGCAAATCCAAGAAGAGGTAGAAAGGCTTTTCAATGAGCGGATGCGTGATTTTCGGCGCAACGAAATGGTTGATGAGGCACTAAGGCGAGATATGACCAACATGAGCAGGTCACCTTTCGCGGATGAGATCGAGCAGGCAGAGCCTCCGCGCAAGTTTAGCATGCCGCACTTCACATCTTTCAAAGGAGATGGGGATCCCGAAAGACACTTGAAGCATTACCGAAATGCGATGGTCCTTTATCGGAATAATGACGCCCTTATGTGCAAAATATTCGCCACTACTTTACAAGGCGAGGCATAAGATTGGTTTCATACCTTGCCGGCACGATCCATCCAGAATTTTGATGATCTTTCCTTGGTCTTCACCAAAGAATACTCATCTTATCGATCGATCAAGAAGAAGTCCGATCACCTGTTCAACGTAAAGAAAAACCCAAAAGAGTCGCTTCGCGATTACGTGAAGAGATTCAAAGCAGAGAAGGCGAAGATCGTCGGATGCGACAACTCGATAGCAAGTGCAGCCTTCCAAAAAGGACTACCAGCAGACCACCCACTGTTTGGAGAAATGATCATGAAAGAAGACCTAACTCTAGCAGATTCCTTTGCTCTGGCAGAAAAGCATGCGCTTTGGGACGAGGCTCGACAAGCAGAAAAGGCTCCCGAACAACCTCGAAAAGAGTTGGCAGCTACTCAAAAGAAGGATGAAAAACAACCCAACAAGGGCAGGCAGGAGTTTAAGCGCAGGGACCGACCCACGACCAAAGAAGGCCCGATGACCAACAACTATTCTAAGTTCTCAATTCCGATTCATCAAATCCTTCGTGACGTCAAGAATGAACCATGGTTCAAGTTGCCGAAGCAGTCAAAAGGAGATACTTCCAAGTTGGACCACACTAAGTATTGTGCATTCCACCGAGGTCCCGGTCACACAACCAACGATTGCTACACTTGGAAGAACTACCTAGAGAAACTCGTGAAAGAAGGCAAAGTCGATAGATATTTGGACAAGCCAGCTGAGCAGCAAAAAAGGAATATAGACGGAGATGAGGAGCCACTAACTAAGACGATTCGAATCAATGGCATTTTCGCTGAGTCCGAGCACTTAGGGGCTACTAATAACTCCAAAAAGAGGAAGATCCAGCAGACCTTACTAATCTCACAAGTTCATGCAGTCGATACCCAACCTGGACCTATCATTGGCTTCACGGAGCAGGATGCAGAAGGAGTCGACTTCCCACACGACGATGCATTAGTAGTATATGTCCAACTAGCCCATGCTATAGTCGACAGGATGATGGTTGACAATGGAAGTGCGGTCAACCTACTTCAACTTTCAGTCATTCAGAAGATGGGCCTGGAAAGTACAATCATACGCCGGGCAGAGGTACTTACTGGATTCAACGGACACACCTCAACTGCCATCGGTCATATCATACTTGACGTAAAAACACCGCCAGTCGTCTCAAAGCAAACATTCACGATTGTAAGCGACCCATCTCCCTACAATGGGATTCTTGGGAGACCTTGGTTGATCAAGCTGGATGCTGTCACTTCCGTCAAGTATCAAAAAATCTGATTCCGCATCCCGGGAGGAGGAGTCGGAGAGATCAAGTCTGACCAGGCTTCATCCCGACGATGCACTGTGCAAATGTTAAAAGAAACAAAGAAAAAGACATTTACCCCCGTAGAGGTTACCGAAGTCCAAAAGGGCAAAGAAATTGCCAAATAGCAATTACAGCAGGTGGATCGAGAAGATGGCACCCAAGCAGACAAGATAGGATGGAAACCCGAAGAGGACGCCGAAGACATCATTCTTGATCCCCAGCAGCCGGAAAAGACGGCTAAAATTGGCTCACGACTAAGCCCAGACGAGAAGGAAGAACTCACAATTTTCCTTAGGAAAAACCGAGATATCTTCGCATGGTCACCATCCGACATGCCCGGTATTGATCCCAAAGTGGCCTGCCATAAGCTGCACGTCGATCCAACTGCCAAACCGGTAATTCAAAAAAGAAGACATTTCGCTCCCGAACGAGTAGCGATCATCGAGGCAGAAATCGACAAACTATTGGAGGCCGGTTTCATAGAAGAGGTAGCACACTCGGCATGGCTTGCTAATGTCGTACTAGTCATGAAGAAAGAGAAGGGCAAATGGAGGGTTTGCGTAGACTACACTGACCTCAACAAAGCATGCCCAAAAGACCATTATCCTGTCCCCCGGATTGATCTATTAGTATATTCAACTTCTGGAAACCAGTTACTTAGTTTCTTAGACGCATACTCCGGCTACAACCAAATAGCCATGCATGAGCCTGACAAGGAGAAAACTGCGTTCGTAATAGAGCGAGGCACTTACTGCTACAAGGTCATGCCTTTTGGCCTCAAGAACGCGGGAGCCACTTACCAAAGGCTAGTAAATATGATGTTCAAAAAGCAAATTGGAGTAACCATGGAGGTCTATGTCGACGATATCATGGTAAAAGGCAAGCAGCGATCAGATCACATTCGCAATTTAGCAGAAGCTTTCAATATCCTTAGAAGGTACAAGATGAAGCTCAACCCCACCAAGTGCACGTTTGGAGTATCTCCAGGTCGATTCCTAGGGTACTTAGTAACCCAACGAGGAATTGAAGCACATCCCAAGCAAATCCAAGCAATCATAGAAATGAAATCTCCAACTACCTTGAAGGAGATCCAAAGCTTGACCGGACGAGCAGCCGCCCTCAATCGCTTCCTCTCACGATCCACCGATCGATGCAAACCCTTTTTCAAAGCTATCAAGAGGGCACAAAGAAACAAATGGGATGAAGAATGCGAAAAAGCTTTCCAAGACTTGAAGAGTTATCTCACATCACTTCCCTTACTATCCAAGCCGGAAGCAGCGGAGGATTTATATATTTATTTGGCAGTTTCTGAGGTAGCAGTGAGCTCTGCTCTCATACGAGAAGAGCTGGGGGCCCAACTGCCGGTATTCTACACTTCTAAAGCTCTTCTCGATGCAGAAACAAGATATCCGAAGATCGAAAAATTAATTTTGGCGTTAGTTGTTGCGGCTCGGAAGCTCAGACCCTACTTTCAAGCTCATACAGTCATTGTTATGACTCAATATCCCTTACGATCAATATTACATGGTCCGGACGCTTCTCAACGAGTGATGAAATGGGCATTGGAACTTGGCCAATATGGTTTAGTTTTCCAACCTCGCACAGCGATAAAGGCCCAAGCCTTGGCAGATTTCGTGGCAGAATTCACACCTAGCCTAGGAAACGCAACAGTGCGGCCCAACGACGCCCCAGAAGCAGCAGAGAGTACCTTAGCCACACTTACTCCATCCAATAAAGATTTCTGGAACTTGCATGTCGACGGTGCATCCAACTATAAAGGCTCGGGAGCAGGTGTAGTTCTTGTTACTCCAGATGGCTCAATGCTCGAGCAGGCGATCACTCTAGGTTTCAAAGCATCCAATAACGAAGCAGAGTACGAGGCTCTACTAGCAGGCCTCCGAATGGCAAAAGACTTGGCGGTGAAGAAACTCGCAATTCATTCTGATTCCCAACTAATCACCAGCCAGGCTACTGGGGAATACACTGCAAAACACCCAAGGATGGCACAATACCTAGAGAAAGTACGCCAGCAGCTTGAAGCATTTCAGACTTACACTCTCACTCAAGTTCCGCGGGCAGACAATGCACATGCAGATGCACTAGCTGGTTTAGGCTCCGCCCTTGACCACCAATTCAAACGCTCCATTCTGGTGGAATATCTAGATAAGCCAAGCATAGAGATGGAGTTGATAGCCGAAGTGTCACAGGTTAGTGTAACTCCCACTTGGCAAAGTTCAATTATAGACTACTTGGTCAACGGCACATTACCCACAGAAAGATTGGAGTCAAGGAAGCTCCAAATTAAGTCAGCACGCTACTATATGTGGAATGGCATTCTCGTCCGAAGATCCTACACCGGACCACATCTCCGCTGCCTGGCACCTCCCGATGACTTGAAGGTTCTAAGCTCAATCCACGAAGGCGTTTGTGGGAATCACTCTGGAGGTCGATCCTTAGCCCAAAAGGCTTTTAACGCAGGCTATTACTGGCCTACCATGCACCAAGATGCTAAGGAGTTAGTACAAAAATACGATCGTTGCCAACGCTACAAACCAGTACCAGCACTACCCGCCAGTGAGCTACACCCGCAAACGAGTCCTTGGCCATTCATGCAGTGGGCAATCGACCTGGTAGGGCCTATGCCGCCTGCTACGGGGGGCAGATGCATGATGATCGTGGCAACCGACTATTTCACCAAATGGGTAGAAGCAGAACCCATGACAACCACGACTCAGACGGATATAGAGCGCTTTATATGGAGGAACATCATTTGCCGATTTGGCATCCCTCAGTCCATCGTCACTGACAACGGTCCTCAATTTGTGGGAAAAGATTTGGCAAAGTTCTTCCAAAAATACGGCATCAAACAACACATGTCCACACCAAGATATCCTCAAGGCAATGGGCAGGCTGAAGCATCCAACAAGACGATTCTCGACTGCCTCAAGAAATCCCTCACCAACAAAAAGGGAAAATGGCCAGATGAGCTCCCAGGATGTTTATGGGCATATCGCACCACCAAAAGACGAGCAACCGGTGAAACTCCTTTCTCTTTGGCGTTTGGTTCGGAGGCAATCATACCTCCCAACATCATCGTGCCAAGCATCAACACTCTATTGCCAAACGTTGAGCGGAACAGTAAAGAAATGGCCACAGATTTAGATCTGGCAGAAGAAAGGCGCGAACAAACCATTACCCGCATCGCAGCCTACCAGCAGCAGCTCATTTCCAGCTACAACAAAAGGGCCAAGATCCGGCAGTTCCAACCCGGAGACCTAGTCCTAAGAAAAGCTTTCATCACTGCCCGCAGAGAAGGCTCGAAAAAAATGGACCCCATCTGGGAAGGTCCTTACAAGATCAACAGAGTCGGCGGCAAAGGCAGTTATACTCTTGCTACCATGAATGATAAAGAGATCGAGAAGCAATGGAACGCTTACAATTTGAGGAAATACCATGTGTGACTTCACACTATATCAAGACCCGAAGACTCGAGCATCTCAACGGGCACCACCTCGTAAACCGATGACTATCCAATCATCATGCAGTTTTTGCAACCAAGTTATTCGCTCATTTTATTTTTCAATAAAGAATTCAAAAGTAATTCGTAATTTGGCTTTAATATATGTCTACAACAACTTATTTCTTTCTGCACTTCAAAAGAAAATTACACCCCCCAAGGGACCAACTGTGCTCTCCAAGGAGGGAGGATAAACTCAACACTCCGAATATCCAGACGTGGATGAGCTTGGCTGCCCTAGAATAACTAGGTGCATGATGGCTTGCGCCGGGATTCCTAGAAGTAGCCACAATGGTCTGTTTCAAGGCTTAGCTAGTTGAAGGATTATGGGTCTATCGGCTTAATCCGCAGGGAACCGGGCCCTAGAGACGGAGGGGGCACATTATGCAGCACACCCGATGGGCGGCTGCCCTGGAAACCTAAAGCTGCTACCAAGTGCACTAAGGTAGCCTACGGATTTCCAGAAGACTGCCCACGGCTTGCCCTTCGAGCAGTAGAACCACGCTAGACTTATGCAACCACACATTATTGTGAAAGGTTAAACAAGTTAGCGTGCACACACGAAGATTTTATCCACTGCCGACATGCTACGTAGTTGATAAGCTTCACCTCTGTCAAACGTAGAATAACCTACACCAAGTCCTAAAGTGTTGTGGTACTTGCTACACAGCCTACGGAATTGGAAAGATCCAAGGTTGAATAGCCAAGTGGTTACGCGGATTCGTCTGCTTCTGTAAGTAAGGCATCCGGCTGCCAACCCTATGGTTAATAACTTTGCAAAAGTTCTACATCAACACCTACGGCTGCATAGGCTATGTGGGCTTGTCTGCTTATAGAAAAGTAGCACGCCTGCCACTGGCTTATAAGGTCTAAAGGTTAGGGTAAAAAAAAAAAAAAAAAATATATATATATATATATATATATATAAAATAAGGATGGGAAAAGCAAAAGAAGCAAGTTTATTAAATTTTATAGCAAAATTGATAAACAACAAGCAAATACCGAAGGAGTTCAAGAAAAAGCAACAAAGGAAAGAAAAGGAAACCCTAAAAGCTACCTAGAAGACTACTCTTCAGTAGTTTGGACATCTCCCAACTGCTCGGTCGTTATACCTTTAGCAGCCTTGGTGTTCTCAGCAGCGGCATCCTCCGAATCTTTACCCTCGACTGCTCCAGCTTGGGTATCAACTCCTCCAACTATTTCACCGATAGAAGACTCAAAGGTAAAATCGAGCAAGTCTTCTGGGGAAATAGAGAAGGTCTCGAAGTCTTTACCGGAAAACTCAAAGTCAGACGGCCGCGCATAGAGATGATCTACATAGCCCAGCTTGTAGAAATCGGTTTGGTTCTGAATAAGCGAAGCCTCGAAACCATCTTTCTCACTCTTCAACTGCTCATTTTCCTCAAGCAGGCAAGCACGAACCCGCTGCAACTCCTCAATTGCCTTCTTCAGATTGTCGTTGGTCTTCAAAACACCTTGAAGTTCCGACACTTGAAGCTCAAGCCTGTCAACAACCTCTTTGAAGTGGATCGCTTGGTTGTAAGTAGCAATCAATTCTTCATCATTTGCATAAGCAGCGGAGCGAAGTTCAGATATGGAACGCTCAAGATCTCGAATCTGAGGTATGTAGCGCTCAATTTCCTTCTCTGCACTTTCATTCTTTGTTTGGATCGCATCAAACCTAGTCTTCAAATCCATGATCTCCTGGTGAGCGGCCTCAAGCTGCAGAGAAGTGGGGTCAGAAGTATGAGATTCCTTCAAAGCAGCAAGCTCAGACTCCAATTTTTTGATTTTTTCGACCGAGGAATAAGCTTCGGCAGCCATAGTTCTTGCCATCTCTTTAGCAGCCTTGGTGTCCTCTTGGTCAAGGAACATAGACTTGGCTGCCAGAATTGTTGTTTTCTGCATCATGGCTAGCAGAGCAGTCTTCCTATACTCGGGTGTATGCTTTGCAAAAAGACTCGGACCAACAATCTCTTTGACGCCATCAACAAACTGGGCACATACATCCATGTCTTCAAGAAGATCTGGTTTCAAAATAGCACAAATCTTAGCAGCCTCCCCAGAAACGGCCTTGGCGGATTCTTCAAGCCTGCCTGAGCGAGCAACTTTGTTCTTATCAGCAGACGAGTTGGTTGCAGCAGCGGAAGAAGCAGTTTTCGGCACCACTTTAGCAGACATGGGCACCTTATCACTCTTCATAGTAGCAAGTCTCTTCAAGGGTAAGTCAGGTTTAATCCCGGACGGACGTTTCGGCACAAACTTCGGTACCAAAGGCACGGAAGAACTTTTACGCTGAGCAATTTTTTCAGCAATCGAGCTAGCAGCCTTCGAAGCAATAGGCGTTACCGGCACAAATGTAGCAGTTCGTTCTTTCTCGCCCTTAGAGGAAGTCAGGTCAATCACAATCTTGGGAGTAGCCGGAGAATCCCCACGAGCAGTCTTCGTTTTCTTCTCAGCAGGCATCTCTTGAGCAGGCGGGGAATGTTTCTTTTTCCCACCTTCATTGGTAGTAGGCTCCACCACAGTGATAGGACGAGCCATCGTGTCTGCCTTGATCCGTTTTATTTCTTCTTCTGGGGGTAGTCCACCCTTTTCCCTACGAAGAGGACTAAGCAGCCAACGCCACTCACGATACTCGGAAGGAATACCCAGAGCGACATGCACTTTTTTCATATCTGGAGAAACCCTAGGAGTTGAGCCAAATTCCGAATCTACAAAAAAAAAAAAAAAAACAGAAGACAATCAGAAAATTGAAGAATGATTTGGCACTAAAGCAAAGCAGCCGAAAAGGCTAAGCAGTCTGCTTACCAGATATGAAGACCGTTGATACACGCAGCTCGGGAGAAGAATCAGATTCCCATTCTCCACTTATCTCCAAAGTCTCTTTGGCCCAATCATGATCTCCTTTGCTCGAATTATCAAAAAGCTTATGACGGATTCGCAGTTGTCCAACTCCATCAATACGACCTATGTCAAAGAAATACCAAAATTCGTTGGTGGTTAGTCCCAAGTCAAAGAACTGGTTCAAATTGTGGAACCCCACCATCACTCGGACCGCATTCGGGGAACATTAGGCAGGCGCACATTTCATAGAGCAAAGCACTTCTTGGAAGAAACGCGGCATAGGGAAAGTAAACCCTAACACAAAATAGTAAGGATGGAACTTGATAGCCCTCCGAGTTCCACTGCATGGTTCTCGGCTGCTACCATCTTTAACTCGCCTCACACGCACTCCCGACGGAATGGCATGCCAATACGTTTCAAGAAAATCTCTAAACAAATTGTCGGAGCTAATCTTGAGATGAGCAGCTTTGAAGTAGCCAATCTTGCTCAAAGACCCGCCTTGACGATACAACGGGGGCACACCATCATCGTTCTTACGGCTCGAGGAAGACATGCTTGAAAATTCTACAAAAGTATAAGGAAGATTTGTTAGAGAGTTGTTAAAAAAAAAAAAAAAAAATGCCCATGGCCTGGCTTGCTTCAACGCCCAGCAAGAAAAAAAAAAAAAACAAAAAAAAAATATGTATATATTTTTTCACGGCATTACCATGCTATGGTTCACCAGATTAACCTATAACAAGTCTCCGATTCCCATCAAGCCAAGAGTCAAAATCCAAAGATTCCGGAAAATCAAGAAGACAAGAAAATCAATTTTTTCTTACCTGGAAGCAACAAAGAGCGATCCTTTACACGGGCAAGACGTAGAAGATTGCTAGAGGAGGGGGAACAAATATCCTCTAAGCTCTCTTTTTCTCTTGTAAGGATGAATAAGTTTCTCTCTAAAAGTTGATTTAACAATCCACTTAAGGTGGATTTAAATAAGCTTTGGGGAGATTTATTTCCTTTTCCTAGAAGGATTTAATTTCCTATTGAGAGGGAGAATCAACAACAAAATAGGAAGCAATTCAGAGTTTCCTAAAGCAAGAAAATCTCTACACCTATTGCCCTTTTCTACAAGCAGCTCAACAGGTGTGGGGGCATTTGTGGAGCCAAAAATATTCACTAGGCGACACGTGGACTTTTGAACGAAAGAGGACAAAAATACCCTTGAGGCATACCGGGATTCCTACGCGCAAGTAGTGGGTAATCATCCTCAACCAATTCAAAAATGCTCCAAAAGAGGTAACCAATTCCAAATTATCTTATTTTAGGTAATTATTTCCAAAACTTAATTTCCCTAATATATTATTTAGTTAATTAATTATCTAAATAATATATTCTTCCCATATCTCCTAAAATCATCCCTTAATTATCAATTTGAAACATCCACTCAAACCTAAAAAATGATATAGGGCCGGCTACCCCATTCAAAGCCTATTCCATCACCTTTTTCTACCTTTTCCACCTTTCCTTCCCTTTTAAATTAGCCAATCAATACCATAAATACTAAAACATTTCCTTTCATATTTAATTAGCCAATTAATTGGCTAATTAAACCTAAAATAAACCCTAAAATCCCACCTAGTAGACCGGCCACATTCCCTCTCTTTGCTCCACACCTTTTCAAATTTCTTCCACTTTATTAGCCAAATAATGCTAGTCATTCAATTGGGTAACTTCCCATTTATTTCTATTATATTTTATTAGCCAATAAAGTGGCTAATAAAACCACAAAATTCATCCCAAAGCACAAAAAAAGGGCCGGCCATTTCTTGAAGATGTGGACCAATTTGGTCCTATAAATAGTCACCCATTTTTACCAAACACTCATTCCAAATCTCTTGCAAAAATTCCAAAACACTCTAAACACTATTTCTCTCTAAAATTCTAACTTTGGCATCGGAGGTTCTTCGGCCAAAGCCCCCCCCATTCATCGTGGGCGCGTGAGGCTTTTGGCCTTAACCTAAGGTGCTAGTTGTTTTGTAGGTGCAAAATCGCCCAAGATCGAAGAGGTGAAAATTTGCATCCACAGCAAGAGTTGTCTAAAATTTTAAAACCAGAGCTACGAAATTTGTACAACATTTTGTTCCAATCATCAGAGCGAATGAATGAGAATTGTAGACTACAAGGGAACTGGTTTTGTTCCATCTTCTAGTACTTTGTCTCTGGTCCCAGACGAGCTTTTGATATGTAATATACCGGTTTCTGCAGTCTTCTCGAATCAGAGCTGCACTCACCGAGCTATCACTAATATAGAGTAATTTTGCTTATAAATCCATTAAAGTTATTTTCAGAGTTAACTGTTTGACCTAGTGGGAGAATGTTGGAAGTTAAACCCTAATCCAACACCTAATAGACATTCACAATTAATAGCTATAGCTTGTGCCCCAAGTAAAGTAAACATATTCCAGTTATCCTTGGGGAATAAGGTCTCCTAATTCTATCCTATTTGGAATGAAATTTCGTGTATCAAATTTTTTGAACTGCAAGGAATCCTAATGACATCATTATGGGAAGGTTCATTAGGGTTCGATCTATATAAATATAAGACTAAGGTAATGACTCACAACACATAAAAAAAAAACTCAAATGAATGCCCTATTAGTTCGAGTTGAAGGAGTGATAAGTGTGCATAAGACTTTGGTTAACTAACATACAATTTTTCTGGATTGCAATACGTTCTCCGTTGTAAGAGAAGTTTGCACATGGTTGAATCTATTCCGCACGGTTTTGTCAAGATGATTCATCTTTACCATCTATAAATTCTTCCAGATTAGTGTTTTACAGTTATTTATGAAATAAATAATGTTTAATAAAAGCTGGAAGTGTTTCCAAGTGAGTTCCCATTATCTCATGGTTGGGCAAAACTCCTAACTTCCTTCGTAGCCAATCGGTACAGGAAAATGGAGTGTTCAAAACTCTCTCATTCTACCTCTTATCAGTGCCTACATTTCTCACTAACATCGATGTCTATCATACTCATATGGACACCAATGCTAGTATAAGATTTCAATTTGGTGTATTTATATTTAAACGTTTTATGATCAATAGATTATTACACTATCAATGTCATCATTCCTCTCAACCATTGTCATAGTCAGGTTCAACATCTACACTTGCTTGACCGTTTGCAGCAATCCTTCGTTCAATTTAATATTTTTGTTGGCTAGAAAGCAAACTCCATTTCGTTCTGCCATGTCTAGCTCCATCAGCATTTCCAAAATTCTTCTGCATTTCCCATCTTGCATGGTCTCCACATCATTCAACCACTGAATTTGACTGCTCTTTCCTCAGCTGTGTTAGCACATGATCAGTTGACTCAATCATTTACCTTTCCTCTCTTCGGAGGCTCTATCATATGTCTCCCAATTTCAAAGTTAACTACTCTTTGGTTCTTGAATGTTCTTCCCTGAGAACATGAGACAAATGTGTTATATGAACCTCTGCATCAATTTAGTATGACAATAAATTTTCATTTGATAAAACTTTAGGGACTAGAACAAATACCTTGGTAGTCGTCAATTTTGAAACTTCTGTTTTGGCACAACTTCTTATCTTTTTGCTAATGAGATCCCTTTTTTCTTTTGGTTCACAAGCTTCAAACTAAGGAGATATTTATATATTGAGTTGACAAGACAAGCACCATTTTGCCGCTTATCTCTTAAAACTTCGATTTTCAAATTTTCAATATATCAGTATCACTTTAGAGCAGTTCCAGCTAGGGGTGGGCAAATGGGTATAGGAACCGCGGGTCGGGACGGGTAGGGGCCGGTTCCTAATTTTTAAAAAGAGAAACGGGTCAGGCCGGTCCGGGGCTTTAGAATTTTAGGGGCAGGCCGGGTCTAGAAAAATATAAAAACGGGTACCTGGGGACCCGTTTGGGTAACATCCCAATTTAAAAACATTACTGTCTCACTCTCCGAGGATTCCCGTGAGTTCTCACTCTCCAAAACTGAGAACATTGTCAGACATCCACCCCCCACTTTTCGCACCTGCTTGTACTTATCAGCTACAAAAGTCTTACAAGTTCATAATTGCATCAACATATTAAAAAAATAAAAAATTGATCTCTCTCTCTTTAAGTTCACCTACTGGCTACTGGGTGTGGCAGAGCCAGGATTCTCAATCTCGATGCTTTTTCTCCCTCTCGGAGAACACACACACACACCCAATCTCTCGATCCTTCTCCCTCATTCCTCTCCTTGTTTCTTTTTCCCCATCTCTGCAACTCTCATTCCCGGAGCAAACACACCCCACCGCGACCTCCACCACAATTTCTCACACCTTCTCGAAGACTCACTCCCGCAAAACCCACTCCCAAATTTCATTCCTTCGAAATCCCAAACAAGGCCGCCGAGATTCCCACACTCGAGTCCTCGACTTGAGGCTTCCTCCCACCCGCACTCTTCTTCCCCTCGACAACGATGACACCACATCACCTCACCATCGGAGAAGACGAAGATTGCGCGGCGCTGACCACCTAATCCGGTCCGAATCGGCCAATTCCTGGCACTTGTTCGGTTCTGCCTCTGCTCCCTCACTCACAGAAGCCCAGCTGAAACTCTAAATCCGGTCCAAATCGGTCGACAAAGAAGCACTTGTAATTTCTTTTTTCCCCAAAAAGTCTATGTATCTTTGAGTTCTATTGCAGTTAGGGTTTTGTGAATGATGTTGCTAATCTGTGGATTGCTGTTGAGAGGAATAAAATATTGTGAATTTGTTGTAAGTTGTTAGAGAATTTGAGGAAGACGACCTCAACGAGAAAGAGAGGAAGAGAATTTGTTGTGAATTTGTTGGCAAGGCATAAAGAAGAAGAGAGGAAGCCTACAAATTAAACTCACTGATTCTCTTCTGTGATGAGGAAGACGACCTCAACGAGGTCATCCCTTTGTTTATTATTTTTTTATTTTTTTATTTTTTTATTTTTTGTGAATTTGTTGTGAGTTGTTAGAGAATTTGAGTTTTCATTGAACATACCCTTTGTCTTTTATGAATTCGTAGCCAACGCCACCGCCACTTCCTCGTTCTTCTACTTCAATCTCAGTATGCCCAAAACCAAACAAAAAAAAGAACAAAGGATCTGTGGACCCACCCTGAATCGGCCCGTTTCAAACGTGCCGGGTTAGGTCTGGTTCCTAAACTCAAAATTCCTTTACCCGGCCTGGCCCGCCCCGTAACATTTTAAAACGGGTAGGTCCGGTTCCTTCAAATTTCAGCTCGGCCCGGCCCGTGCCCAGCCCTAGTTCCAGCGTTATCCATTGTCCTTAGAGCAATCCACTATGCTATCCATCCAATGAACATTAACTGCCCTTAATGAACAGTAATCGACTTTTGCATCTCCACCCCTGTACTCAATAGCCCTGGCAATTGGCAATAAAATATTAATAATTTTTTTATTTATAAAATAATACAAAATAATTTTATTTGTAATTTCGAATAAGATTTTTAATCATTCTTGTTACGCCACGTGTCATTATTTGAAAAGACAATAGCAATAAAATATTAGTATTTTTTTTATTTATAAAATAATACAAAATAATTTTATTTGTAATTTTGGATAAGATTTTTAATCGTTCTCGTTGCGCCACGTGTCATTATTCGAAAAGACAATAACAATAAAATATTAGTATTTTTTTTATTTATAAAATAATTCAAAATAATTTTATTCGTAATTTTGGATAAGATTTTTAATCGTTCTCATTGCGCCACGTATCATTATCCGAAAAGACAATTATTGGTGATGGATTTCCGATAAGATTTTTAATCGTTCTTATTGCGCCATGTGTCATTATCCGAAAAGACAATTATTGGTAATGGATTTTCGATAAGATTTTTAACCAATCACGTCGCCCCATGTGTTACAATCTGTTTACAATCTTTGAGGATAGATTTCCACCAGATTTTTAACGAATGACGGCATGCCACGTGGCATTATCTACAACCTAATCATTTCTGAATCCTCCATATAATCCACCATCCATCCTTAGAAATCTCACACCAATTTTCTCAAGATCTCTATCATTATTCATAGTTTCTGCTTCCTTATTCACCTAAATCTCTATCATTATTCATAGTTTTTGCTTCCTTCTTACAATGTCTTCTTCTTCCTCAAGGATGATGTGGGAAACCGATCAGCAAGAGGAAGAATTGTTTAACCAATCAGAATGAATGTTCAAACGCCAGGCGGCGCAAAATCAGAGGGAAGAGGATGAGGAGCGTAGACAAAGAGACGACGAATCAAGAATGGCACGAGCATCACATTCCCGTCAAGTTATCCAAGTTGTGGCTCAGATCTACAGGCCCAGCCGTGCTGTAAACATTGATAGAGACAGGCAACGATGAGGTCAGTATCTCTTGGACAATTATTTTGTTCGTAACAGTGCATTCCCTGATACGTACTATAGACGTCGTTTTAGAATGGAACGTCATTTGTTCAACAAAATCATGGGCGCTGTTTGCAACCATGATTCTTACTTTATGCAAAAGCCGGATGCTTTTGGTGCTATGGATCTCCTGCCTGAGCAAAAAATTACTGCTACCTTGCGGATGCTTGCATATGGAGCATCTGCAGACCAAGTGGACGAGATAGCGAAGATGGGAAAATCAACCATTCTTGAGTCCCCGATGAGGTTTTGCTCAGCAATCAAATCTATCTACACTGCAGAGTACCTCCGGAAACTTATTGATATGGACTTGGAAAGGCTTCTGAAGAAAGGGGAGATGCGAGGTTTTCCAGGGATGATTGGAAGCATTGACTGTATGCACTGGACTTGGAAAAACTGTCCAAGTGCATGGCAAGGCGCTTATAGGCACAGAAAAGGATAAAAAAGTATCATTTTGGAGGCGGTGGCATCTTTTGATACATGGATTTGGCATGCCTTTTTCGGGGTTCCGAGAGCTCAAAATAACCTCAACGTGCTTGCACAATCCTCATTGTTCAACGATGTCCTGCAAGGAAAGGCACCAAAAGTCACATACTGGGTCATTGGACATAAGTACGATGGGCCATACTACCTACCAGACAGCATTTACCCAAGGTGGGAAACATTTGTCAAAACAGTGCCACGTCCGCGAAGTGCAAAGGAAAAACACTTTGCAAGCTGTCAAAAGGGGTGCAGGAAGGATGTGGAGCGTTGTTTTGGTATCCTCTAAGCTCGCTGGGCGATTGTTAGGGGTGCTGCCAAAATATTTGATTTAGAGTCGCTTCGATCCATCATGATGACGTGCATCATTCTTCACAACATGATTGTGGAAGATGAGTACGATTATGATGTCGTTGATGAATATGAGCCAGACACGATGAACAATTCCAGAACACAAATATATTGTGACGCCACCGAAGAACCCGTGCAACACGAGCCATTAGAAAGGGATGGACATTACAATGATAGGGTCATTCAACGATATACTGCACTTCAAAGGCCATATATGCACAATGCAAGCCAAATTGACTTGATAGAGCACCAGTGGGAATTGAAACAAGCTGAAGATACTTAAGTTCATTAGTGTTTGTTTTTATTTGGTGTGTTTACTTAATTTTATGTGGTGTGTTTTTTTTAGTTCATTTAGTGATATTTTTTTTTTGGTATGTTGATGTAATTTGATTTAGTGTGTGTTGATGTAATTTTATTTGGTATGTTGATGTAATTTTATTTGGTGTGTTTAAATGTGTTTTGAATAAAGATTCTCTTAGTATAAATAAATTACCAAATTAAATAAATATACTCTTAGTTTAAATAAAGTACTAAATTCAATAAATTGACAACAACATAAAGTACTCTATTCAATAAATAAGAAATTACAACCCAAATTTATTGGAAAATTATGGGCTCCGATTACAAACAAAGTGATTGGAAAATTATGGGTTCATGAATGGATAATCATCACCTAACCAATTTGTGGTGCTAGGATGATCTTCTCTTGTCGTGCTAGGACCATCTCCTCTTGCTCTCGCTTCTCTTGCACACCTCCTTCGCACCACGTCCGCTTTCTCCAACTTCCAAAAATATTTAGAGTTTGGAGACTTCCCTTCTAAAGGCTCATTCATAATTCCACGATCTCGTTGAGCCATTCTTTCTTCTCTAACATGTTCCCTTTCTTGCCGAAGTAGTTCTCTTTTTCTCTCATTAGCTTGAAATTGTTTCTCAATAGCTACAGCTTTTGCATCCTCTCTAGCTTTATCAGCCTCAAATTTGGCAATTTCCCAGGCCAAACTCAATTCACCTTGGCGGGCAAGTTCTTCCATATATTTTGCATAATCATTCTTGGAAGCATTACCTTTTCTCTTTGAAGCCTTCTTACCTTGTTGAGGCCTAATTGGAAAACGGGTCGACCCCGACGCTTGTTCAACGGGGGGCGTTTTGGGCACTTCTTCTGCATCATCTTCATCATTATCATGCGAGGCATGATTGGGCTTGGCACTCGGGCTTGCTCCCTCGGGCGATCCGGCCCTATTCCACCCACGGTCCCTCTAGCAATTCATCCCGTGAAGTTGCTCTTATGCTGCCCTAATTGATGTTTAAAAGCGGGAATTCCTCCAGCTCAATTATCCCACGTCATTTGACCCTCCTCTTAAGAGAATGGTTTTAATTTTCAAACTCCATTCAAATTAGAAAAGACAAATTCAGCCCAGAAAACGAAAATACAAGCTTTGGACTCTTCGGTGTGCAAATTATAAATAACAAATCTAAAATGTATATGGAAAGAAAAGATTTGTACAGAAATGGTGTACAACCTCCAATTCACATATCCCAAGTTGGCACCGAAAAGAGTTTTAAAATACAAATATCTAAATTGTAAATTAAATTTGTGTAAACCACACCGTTTGTTGGTGTCCCAATTTTGAAGCACAATAACTTACTTTGGGGAATGACAAGTTATAAGAGCAACTTCATCGTTGCTTATTGCTTTAGGGATAGGCAACTCAATCCACTCCCCTCCCCCTCCTCAAAACACTCCAGCCCACTTGAGTAATTGGGCTTAAGGTGAACCCGATGAAGAAGTCAGGTAATAATCGCCTAATCCAGCGCCCTACTTATGTGACACAAGGCGTTATCATGACGCCAGTCACAATTTAAATTATTAAAAAAATTATAAATTTTTTTTCTATAAATACATAACCATGTCCTTCTACTTTACACTACATTTCAATATTTTTAAATACTTTAAACCAATCTTCTATTATTATCCGAAACTAAAATAAAGGTTATTCAGCTTAGGGGTGGAGATGCACTTGAACAATTACTGTTCACTGCAGGCAATTACTATTTATTTAAGGGGATTGAGTTGTCTATTGCCCAAGGAGGCCTTACTACACTGGAAGTGCTCTAAAAGCCACAAACTCCCATCAGTGTGCAAAAAAGGGTGTCCTATAGCATGTTTTCTTGTAGGGCTTGGATACGCCCTAGACACAGTTTGGACACGGTCAAAATACGGCATGGGCTTTGTTGAAAATTTCATAAACATTTTGGGGCAATTTTGGAAATATAGAAACTAAAACCTGAAAGCTCCCCAACCTCAACCTAACTTGAGTCCTCTCTTTCTCTCTAATATGGAGCCTCCCTCTTGAGTTCTCTTCCTCTCTTTCGAAGCGACCCCGCCTCCTCTCCTCTCTTTAGTTCCTTAACTCCCTTTTGTCTCTTGGTTCCGCATCTATGCGCACTTGCACATCATCTAGCAACTAGAAGGCAACTTAGTATACATAAAATGAGTAGTGCTAACGAAGGGTTCATCTTCTCAAGCTCAATTTGAATTGTGTGCATAATTTGAATTACATGTTGCTTAATTTTGTTTAAGGAAAATGAGTAGTGCAAATGATGGTTCATCTTCTCAAGCTCAATCGTATGATATTTTAATATATTGAATATTTATTATTATTTTAATTACCGTGTCCGAGTCGTGTCTGCATCCTTATTTTTTTGAGATTTTTCATGTCGCTGTGTCGTCATGTCACAATATCCGTGTTCGTGTTTGTACAACTTAATTGGCCATTGACATTTTTTTTTCCTTCGTAATAACTTCTTACTATCAAAGGTGCCAGCGTGATGTTGCGGGTTTTAAAACTATAAAAATACATATAGAACTCTATTTATCATTCATACACATCACCAGACATTAGGAAAGTTTGACATTAAGGAACAAAATGAAGAGCAAAATAGCTCTCTAATCTCAACAACTACAATCTGACATTAAAAAGGTTTTTGCAACAGAGGATGCATGCTGAACAAAGGTTTTTGCTAAGAGGCAACATCTCATCACCTCCCGAACAATAAAAAGAATCAATATATCAATCAATCGTATTCATCAAAGTACATGATGCAAAAACCCACTGGTTGGATCAATGATACCAACAACCTTAAATTTTCATAGTTTCCAATGGCGGCTTTGTATCCATGCTTGGAATACTATAATTTATTAGACGAAACATATTAAATAGAAAGAATACATTCTCAGTGACTTATCTAATATCGTATTTTACAATTATAATTTAAGTTATGATAAAAACCAAACGAAACCAATAGTTTTAATTCATGTTGCTATCTAATTAAAAAAATAGTTATAGGGATAGGATCAAGGGACGAACATTTTGACAAATATTTTTTTACACTTTTTTAAACCCTTTATATTACAAAACATCCAAAGGTTCATATTCATTCATTAAATGACATTGATGCTTAAGTGGCTTTTAACTAATATTAAACATCAAAATAAAATTCAAAAAGCATAAAATATGGAAGGTAATTAAAAATAAAATTAAAAAGGAAGAAACCCTAGTTTTAAGAGTGCAAACAAGAAAGGAGGTGAGACTCCATTGATTCAATGTACTGTAACCTTCATCTTCCTCTTTGCCGATGAGGTCTGCAACTTTCATAGGATTGATATGAAATTTTGATGCCTTCTACAAAGAATCAAGCTATTAGTCTCTTGAATTTTCATTACGTAAGCAAAACGTACAAAATCCTAAACCATATATTATTGTTCATATATGTAGGGTGATTAAATTAGGTTTTGCAAAATCTTTTTAAATTTGTCGATTTAGGTCATTGATGATTTTTCTACTTTTTTTTAGCTTTTCGAATCAAACAAACAACTTGATTTCATTTGTTTGCGCTTTCAATTTTTTATTATTATAGCAGTTTCGTTTCCGCCGAGTATTAATCATATCCCTGGTATCACCTTTTTTTTTTATATATAAAATCATTCATTTTTTGTTATTTATTATGGTTTTATTTTTTTATAAAATGAAAAAGGAGATTTCATCCAAGGCATTGTAGGGAGGGAGATGGAGGTTACAGTATTTTCATGTTTTTGTTTTTTTTTTTTGTTTTTTTTTGTTTTTTTACGCTTTCAAAGTTTGATTATTGATTTTTTTTTCAATTTTATCCTATTAGATATTAATTTTTAATTTATATTAGTGTTTTCTTTATTAGTTATAATCCACATCATCATCCAAGTCATTTAAGGTTTAAAACTTTCCACATCACTCTTAATCTAGACCGTTGGAACGTTATAAAATCTAAAGGCTACAAGGAAGTGTAAAAATATTTGTCCCTTGATCCTATCCTATAATTATATTGTCAAATATAGTAGCTTAAAATATATTAAAAGATCATTTATGATTAATTATTATAAAGATTGTGGAAGTTTCTGTACCTAGATTATATTCAAACATATATGTAAATAGAGTTTATATAATATTATTAAGCAGTTATTTAGGGAATTGTTATTGGCACTAAAAAAATTTCATTTTGCACTACGAACTTTCTATAATTATTAATTAGAAAGAAAAATACACTTGTGAATAGTGTAAAATGAGATTTTTGAAGTGCTAATAACAGTCTTCATCTAACCCCAATATTATGTTTGATTATATAATCAAACATGTATGTAAACAAAAATTTTGGAGCTCATGTATTCAAACATGTAGAATGAAAATTTTTGTACCTAAATTATGTTCAAACATGTTTGATTGTATGAACTCTATTTTTATACACGTAGAATGAAATCCGCAGATTATGAATCAAAGGTGATTATTTTAATATGTTCCACATCTAACCCCAACATCAAATACAATCACACAACATAAGATCGAAACAAAATGTATCTCTGAAGACTCAACGTTTTGCAACTCCAACTGCATCACATCCAACTCAATTATTGAAACCACAAAAGAAAAACAAACCAATTGATAAATTGATGAATTTGTAGTTATACATACGACAAACATAGGACATGGGAAATATATACATACAACAACCATTATACATCATATTGAAGAAAACACTTTAAGCTACTCTTTGTACCACTCGGTGATCATGAACACTACTTGGTGGTGATAAACATAACGAACAGAGGTATGGACTGTTCAATTTGTAAATGAGTTGAAAACTGGTGAGCATGGTTTGTCTGTCTATTAGCAACATGAAGTTACAGTTTCGTCAATGATCTACGAAACTGCAATTTGTAATTCATTTTGTCATGGGGCTGGTGGGGGACTCAAGCGAGTTTTATTCAGCTTTGATGCTATTTTCAGTGGAAAAGAAGAATTGTTAATTTCTTTGTTTCATCATGTTCCAATATTACGTCCTATTATCAAAGGAAATTGACTTAGGCCATAAAATTGAATATTCTTAAAGAAAACATCTAGCTAAATAGTTAGTTTAGTTTCCTTCTTTCCATGTTAAACAAAAAGATCTACTCAACAGACAACATCAGTAGACCCCCTCTGCTTTAAACCCACTACAAAAAGTGCACAAAATGCAAGGATTAACCTCTTTTGAGAAGACGAAGGAAGAAATACTAAAGCTTAAGCCAAGGAATATAACCATATTAAACTCAAAATATTTGACATTAATGATACAAATTCAATCCCATATAACCAGGCATAAACTTTATCCTAGAGACTCATAGCGCTACAACCAATACATTTGGAAAACCAGGCGTCTTCTAAGTAAAGCAACATAACCTCCTAATTCAACTAAATTTTCCAATGAACCATAATCAATAACGAAGACAATCGAGATGGTAAACCATGGACTACTGAACATATTTTGAACACCCCCTTTGAATGTGATAACCATCCACAACCATCAACCTTTTAACTTGAATCAAGCTGGTTTCACATATGCCAATAGAAAGCCAAAATATTAGTTTTTGGGAAGTTACCTTATGTGAAATGTCAGAAGTATCTGGTGTATGTACATGGTAGATCTTGTAAAACCTCACTTTCAAATGATGCTTTAACTCTTTCACTCATTTCTTCAATGACTTTTCTCCGGGCTATCCTGGCATATAAAATACTAAATAGGAAAGAGCAATATAAAAGTTGTACCACTAAAAAATAGAGTATACTTTTAGACAAATATTATTCAAATACCCAAATTTAGTTTATGATATCTGCCAATAAGAAAATGCCTCTCGATTAGATTTCCTTCATTCACGAACTTTCTCCTTTACAAACTCCTAACTGATGCAAGTAGAGGGGAAGGAGGCACAGAGAAGTGGGATTTTATGAGTACAGTAATACTGCACCAGTGGACAAAAAACTACACAGAATTCAAATTCAAGAACAGAATTAAACAGTGATGAATGTAGAACTACAAATACACAAACTGACCAAAAGATGTTATGAAATTAAAACACACACACCAAAAGATACATTACATGAACACATTATAGTAAAATTCAACACACCTGTAACAGTTTCCCTATAGACAATAATAAAGGTACAATCTTTGCAAAAACTCGTGTAACAACAATACCAACAAACCAACTCAGAAGCCCCAAACAAAGCTCAAAGCCCCCAAAATACCAGAAATCGAAAAGAACCCGAAAAACCAAATTAAGCAATTTAAGAATTATTAGTCAAGCAACTGTATAGGCTTTTATACATTCTTTCATATAATTGTTCGCATATATCGATGTTTTGAAGGAAAAAAAAAACATAAAGATACTAACAAAAAAAGTGTCTTTGAGACTCTTGATTTTGAATGATATAAAAAAATTGCTTCATGTCCATTTCTCCCTCTATTTTGGAAAACAGTTTGATAATAACGAAATGACCTTTCACTTGGAAGGATTTGAACGTACCTTTCATTTTTGTCGGGTCATGCTTGTGACCGTCCACTTTCTTCCATTTTTTTTTTTCTCTCTCTCTTCAAATAGTTCCATGAATACCATCAAAATTTAAAAAAATTATCAAGTTAGTCTGATCAAGCATAGATAACATTAATATGTCTAACCAAGTGAAAACCCTTTGTCTACAACCAAACAAAATATACTTAATAAGAACAAAATATGCATACCAAATAGACATGATATTTTGTATTAGGGTGGATATACTCAACTACAACACTTTCCTAAGACATAGCAATTAGAGATAATCATCACAATTCCACCAATAAAAAAAATGTAATTCTTTATCCCTCTAAATGAACTGTACAGCTTTTAAAATTGAACGCCATAGCCGTCTTCTTTGAATTTTAATTTGTCCCCACATTGTAGGAAGTCAACTATACTGTAAGCCCATTTATAGCGTCAACTTAAAAAAACCTAAAACATTATCTTAAACTCCGAAAATACACACACTAACTGAGTACCGTTTGAATTCCTTAAACAATCACTATAAACATAAAGAAGAGTGTTCGCTCCCTAAATCCGTCATGGTCCTTGCGGGCAAGCCGGGGATTTACTTCACATACGAGATTGGCGGGTGCAGGCGTGCCACTACTAGATGCCGCTAGTAGATGGGATTTGAATGATTGAGGTTGCGCCTTTTGACTTCAAATCAAGAGATTGTGCCATTTGAGTGAGAGTTGCTCAAATTAAGGTTCTTTGTTTGCCTTAAAAATAAGGACTTTACTTATATGGAGAGATAGAACAATATGTAAATGACAAGGTTGCTTGGAAATATAAATGACAGAGGAAAGTGACTAAAATTGCAGATTGCTTGTAATTTATATGGCTGGAAATGAGTACATAAAAGCTACAAATTAGATCGATACTACAAGTGAGTAGCAGAGCTAATAAACAAGAAAAGCAAAGGATGCTTGGCTAAAAATAAATGTCTACAAGGAAGCTGATGAGCTAATTTGAATAGAGTTTTGATTTGTTGTTTTGAGTGTTTGATTGAGTGTCTATAATCCTTGTGCATCTGCTCCTTTTTATAGAGGTCTGGAGGAAACCCTCCTGCTGAGGTTTTGTACTTGCCCGAAAGAAGCTTGGGCAGCTTGCATTTCCTTACTTGGGTAGCTTGCATTGTTTTTGCCAACTTGCATGTAGAAACAATATTAAAAGGGGAAATTGTATCTCCACCACATGCTTTTAGCACATATTTTCCCACTTGTAATAATCTAATATTTAGAAGAAGCAAGTTGGCTTCTTAATCCTCCATCTGCATCCACATCTGTAAGTTGCCTTCCAACCCTTTTGCAAGCATGCAATTTGTTGATTAAACAAAGGCTTGACAAACCTCCATCATCCAAACAAATAGGAGAAACAATATTATAGTATCAAACCCCTCCACTTGATAGCTAAATATCTTCAAAGTTAGTCTTCTTGCTCATTAATCCTCCAAATGCCATATTTTACCCAAATTGTCCAAATAAGTAAAAATGGGTATATTTTGAGTACAAACAAACAGAAATATGAAAACTACATTTCAGTGTAAACAATCGTACCTTTTCCTTTGGAATCTATAGGCCTCGGTTTCTCAGCTGCTGTTTTTTTTTCCGTTGGATCTCCCATTTAGTCTCACTGTTGTTATATACGTTTTTGTTCTTCCTTGTCAATCAGGATCTGCACCCTGAAAACCCACAAAGACATTAGACATGAAACCCTTTGCATATCTTCTGAAAATGAAAATGACAGGACAAAGGGGGCTTTTTTTTTTTTTTTTTTTTTCCAGCGTTTTACCTTTGTGGATGTCGGAGACCTGCGATTTGATTCCTGCATGTCCGAGGTCGATTGGGTTGCTATTCTGAGAGTCAAGATGGAGGATGGTTTCAGTTCTGATGGATGCTTTAGAGAAGATGAGAGAACAGTAGTTGGAGGTGTGGCCTAAGAAGGATTGGAGCTGGGTTTAGTTTTGGCTTCGAGAGGAGCTGTAGAAGAATGGGAGGGCTACAGAACGAAGACGAAATGAAACGGCGCTGGGTTAGAAAAGAAAGGAAGACTACTAATTTGGAGAGCTTCTGGGTGAAAGGGAAGGATTGGCAAATCGCTGAACTCCCTCTCTTTGTCTCATCTCCCTCTATGCAAATCCCTGAAATGCCTCCACAAATCATCCCATATATCTCTCATCCCATTCTGTGATTTTTTGCTGAAGCACAACCACACACACAATGGCAGATATGTAAATAATGCAAAATTGAGGGGTCATTTTGGAATAGACTAGCAAAATTGTAAATATTTTGAAATCTATTCAGAGACAAAATTACCCTTCTAAGTTTTGATAATTACCCTACAACCCAGCCACATATATAATGGCAGAGGTGTAAATAAAGCAAAATCAAGTGTCAACAATTTGACTGTAACTAAGCTATAGTCAAATACCCCCTCAATTTTAATGTCCCCGTGCTTTGCTGTAGGCGTTGAATATATTAGTCACAACAAGCATGAATAGTTTCCACATAAAGCAACTAAAAAGACGTAGTATCTAAGAACCAATGAAGTCAAACTTTGCTTGTTATATATAGATATGCATACTATAAGAAACATTCATTTGTGTCACCAATATCATAGTTTCAAGTAATCAACATACTACACAGAAAAAAGAAAGTAAAAAAGTAGAAAGACATAATACTTGAGCATGAGTAGTAAGTTTCTGAAAAAACCCATCAGTAAAATTGGCCGCAATAGCAAAAGATTTAGCACATAAGCCCGAGGCTGATGAAACACAGAAATCTCTCACCTGCCATCCAAAGGGGAGGCAAATTCATATCCATCTTTCTTGTCCATGACAGGCAGAAATCCTTTTTTATTTTCTACAGCAACTGAACCATATCAAAAGTGTTCTTTTAGGATATCGGTCAATATTGATCAAAGGAAAGCAACTCACTTCACGTTACGCATTGTTGCTACTTAAAATATTGTCCAGGATTCAATGTGACATCCAGAAAACTTAGTACTACAATGCTAAACTTAAAAGGAAAAGTACAGAAGAATCAAAACTGTTATAATTCCTTACATGATACTGAATGTTGGTTAGTTAGAAAAGCCCAAGAAGCAATTGTTCCTGCTACTAGCAATCGGTGTCTCCCGGATCTATCTGCCAGAGATAAACACCAAATTAGATGGAAACCCAAAAGAGAAAATTGATGGGGCATAGTTGTCATTCTAGAGGTGGTCTAGCAGCTCACCACTAACTAACATTGCCAACATTCATTTCTTTTTGTATTTCATTTTGTTAAGTTTCCGACGTGGGATTTTAACATTCTCGAGCCCAATAGCATCAACCAACACAATACCACAAACCCAAAACTGTGCATAAAAGAACAAAAATTGATGACTGATTACAAATTTACATGAGGGCAATAAAAACTAACAATGCAGGTTGATTTCCACATTGTAAGTATCATAAATATTCTCATTAGACACTTGTGTAGCACTTAAAGCAGGAATTAATGTCTTTCTTGTATCACCTGCTCTCTTGCTAGTCCTAGCTTTTTTGCACATTGCAGTTACAAATTAACATTGCCAAGCAATAAATTGATAAAAGGAAGGGGAAAAATACAACCAAGCCACCTATAGACCAACCAAGCAAAACCAGATGCAAACAAATATACAAATAAGCAAACTTCAAAAGATACAACCGCGCAAACCCCTGAAATCCCTCTCTCTGCAACAGACACCCTACCTAAAATTAATCAGAAAGGCCTAATCATGCAATAGTAATATGCAGAGAAATGCACAAATCGGTTTACAATCAAACACTGACCTTCACAAATACTAATTCAAAAATCCTAAATCCCCAAACCAGGAATTCACATAATAATAATAAAATTAAAATAAATAAATAAAACCCTAATTCAGAAATTACCTAATCTTTTGCAGGATGATGGTATGGTAGTGTTTTCGACAGCGGTGATTGGGTGGCGATGGTGAATCGTGATGGTCTGAGCTGCATAACAGCGAGCAAGTGACGAAGAAATCAGAACGTGACAACCTAAGCCTGTTTTCGACGGCGGTTGCGGATTTACGACGCAAGAATTTGAATTTCCATAAACCCACCACTGTAGAAACTCCTAAAATCCCGAGATTTATACCAAAAAAAACATAATTCAACATAATTTGAAAACCGAAGACCAAGGTTAACCGATATTATCACAGCCCGTCCCGGAGTATTATTTTTTGACGGCGTGAAATCACTTAGAGCAAGTCCACCGGAGTGGACATTGCCCAGCACCCAGTCCAAAAAGCAGCCCAGCCCCCTGTCAATTTGCTCCAACCCGCAAAACAGCCTGGCACCCAACCCAAGCCAGGCAATAGGCCAACCCATTTCAGACAGACCTAGAGGCCGGCCTATTTGGTTAGCGCGTGCAGCACACTTGCGACTGGGCGCGAGTAGCAGACAAGGTTGCAGGCGGCGGGCCCCGCTTGTCAGCCCACTTGTGTTCACCCGGAATAGGGCTACGTGGCCCTCTTCAGTGCCGTTGGATTTCCAACGGCTATTTTTTTGTAGACCGTTGGATTTCCAACGGTAAAAAAAAATTAAATTTGACTTTTAAAATGGACCGTTCGATCACAGATCAACGGTCCACGTTTTTTTCACAAAAAATAAAAAAAATAATAAAAAAAGGCCCAACGGTCAGAAATAAGACCGTTGGCCACATGGCAACTCCCTGGCTCTTGGATTTGAATATTTTTCAAATCCAACGGTCCAGATTAATTAATTATATTAAAAATTATTAAAAAAATACATAAAAATTATTAAAAAATACAAAAATATTTTTAAAATATTTTTTTTTTCTATAAATACATAACCCTCATCTTCCACCTTTACACCACATTTCAATATTTTCTACACTTTCTATACTATTTACATTTCAATATTTTCTACACTTTAAGAGAAAAAAATGTCTTCGTGGAAGCTCATTGAAGATGTTACGTTGTGTGAATGTTGGCTTCACACTACTCATGACCCGATTACGGGTAATGAGATGGATCATGGTTGCAAATAGCATTCATGATTTTGTCGAACAAATTTTGTTGCATTCTAAAACAACGTCTAAAAACATGATCAGGGAATATGCTGTTGGGAATAAAATAATCTTCCATTAGATCTTTACCTCGTTTTTCCCTTTTTTCTATCGAGGTTTGCAGCACGTCTTGGTTTGGCTATCTAACCCACGACTTCCATGACATGACGGGAATGTGAGGCCCTCTGCCTTCTATGGTGATCATCCTCATCCTCCTCCATGAAGAAAGCCTCATCTCCACCTCCACCTTCCTCGAGATTGGCCAATTCTGCCTGTTGTGCCAACAACCTTTTCTGTTGCTCCTGCAACTGTTTATACACTCTCCTTGAAGAAGACATTGTAATAAGAACTCAAGATTTGAAAACGATGAACAAGTATTGTGAGCTAAAAAGAAGGATTGAGCTTGGTGTGAGGATGGATGTAGGGATGTAGGGTTTATATGGACAAAAAAAGAAAGGATGAGGTTCTGGATAATGCCACGTGGCACTACGTGATTGGTTGAAAATCTTATCGAAATCTTGGCTAAATTATTGTAAACCGGAAGTGACACGTGGTGTGTCGGGATTGGTCGAAAATATTATTGGAAATCTATCCACAAAATAATACATTCGGATAATGACACGTGGCATGACGTGATTGGTTGAAAATCTTATCGAAATCTTGGATAAATTATTGTAAAACGGAAGTGACACGTGGCGAGTCGGGATTGGTTGAAAATCTTAGCGGAAATCTATTCACAAAATAATACGTTTGGATAATTGCACGTGGCATGATGAGATTGGTTAAAAATCCTATCTGAAATTAAAACTATTTTATTATTTTATTCTTTTAGAAAAAATTTAAAAATATTTTAAATGGGCTGGATGCCAGCGCATTTTTTCACTGGGTGCCAGCGCATTTTTTTAGGGGTGGAGATGCATTGGCATATTACTGTTCATTGGAGTATGTTACTGTTCCCTGGAGTGGATAAATGGGCTGGGTGCTGGCACAAAGTCCTCAGGGGTGGACTTGCTCTTATATACCCTTAGATGTTGAGTTTCATTGTGGAGTGTGGTTTAGACTTAAGCTTGCGAACCAATTAGTTCTATTCCTAGTTAATTGGACCCAATTAAAAGTAAGATTTTGTTGGTTTTGGTAGGTGACCCATGTGGACACATGATGCGAAAATTATCTTAACACACAAATTAAACCCTCTTGTTGTCAATTGTAGTAAAGAATGTAAGTAGGGATCGTTCTAGGCCGGGGATTAGGAGGGATTGCTAAAACACTTGAAACTGACTTAAATATGTGAAAACAAACTTAAAAGCATGAAATTAAACTTACAAGACTCAAAACAAGGCCACAAGACTCAAAACAGATTATAGAGACTCAAAACTGCCTAAAAACAACTCTAAGGCAGTTTCTGCCACTAACACTAAGTTTGGAAGAAAATTGATTTTATCTTGACTTAAAACACTTAAAAACACAATCTAAAACAAGTACTAACTAATATGACTTTAATAAAATAAGGGGATTTTGGTTTTGGACGAAAATAAGGAAAACAAAACAAGTAAATTAAAGAACTAATGAAATCTGCGCGAATTTGAGTAAATTGAATGGATGGAAGGCTAGCTAGGAGGTTCTTCTCCACACATGACATACTTGCATATAAAATGATTTCCAGTTGCTTTTCAATAAACCATGAACCTCAACACCCCAGATTAATTAGGTACGCTTAAATTAATCCTCAGATTTTCCTAATTTCATTGAATTGGATGATTGCATACAACAACCCAAAGCATTCCCCACAAGTTTCCTACATGAATTGCATAATAGAGATACAAGCAAGAATCATTAAGTTCTATGAACATCATAAGCATTGACGAAACACTTGTAACTATGAATTGCATGAAACTTATGCCAAGAATTTACTTAACACGGTTGTGACGAACAACCTTTACTACTTGTGAATATAAGTTCATAACGATTAGATGAAACTCCCTTATATCCTAGCATCATATTTATGCATGGAAATTAAGCGTGCACTCTCAACCAACATACACAAATCAGTTTTAATTCAAATGGATAAGTAAATTGAATTCACAACTTATGAATCACAACTGAAAGTAATCAAATCATATTGCAAGCATGAACATGGTTTCGAATTCCCCCTAGCTAAGGGGGGTTTAGTTTCTCATACTTACAAAGCAATGATAAACAAATTTAGACATTGAAAACAAACGAAAGAAAACACCTAAAAATGCTCCAACAATCCAACTTGAATGGCAAGCACGTCCAAGGGTCCTCATTCTTCTCTTTGTTGCGGCACAAGGTGTGGTTTGATGGATGAGTGGTAAATTATGGTGGTGGATGGATATAGGTGAGTTATGGTGAAGGGTGGATGGGTGGATTGTGTTCTCTCCCAAGGAATGAAAGTGTAAATGTATGGAGTTGTGAGATATGAATGTAGTGTCTTTGGATGGATTTCCCCCAAATTATGGTGAAGGGTGGATGTATTTATAGGCTAGGGAGAGGAGTGTATGGAGTTGTAATGAGTGGATGTAATGGGTGTAGTGGGTGAGTGTTTGGTAATGAGTGGATGTAATGGGTGTAGTGGATGGATGTTTGGAGTTGTAGGTCAACACACTTGCACACACACATGCTGATTTATAGCCTTCAAATCTTCAAAAACGTCCATCCTCATGTCTCCATGCTTGCACTATCCAATCTTGGCTAAAAAATGCTCTAAAATGCTCCAAAATGCACTTTCTTGCCAACTTTGTTATTATGACCTACAAACACACGAAAATAGCTTAAAATACATAATTAACTAAGAAATAACAACACAAATGCACAAGAACAAGCTAACTAAGTCGCATAAATATGCTCCTATCAACACACACACACACCCACTCTCACTCTCTCTCCCGTTGACACACACACTCTCTCTCTCCTCCCTCTCGAGTTTCTTCCCATTTTCCATACAATGTACGGACCAGTTTCAAAACCCCTCGATCACTCACGAATCAAAGCTAAAGTTGGTGTCTTTGAGTTCTTGGCAAGCTAAGGATCACAACCATACCTTTCTTTGCACGTGAAACCCTCGATTTCTAGAAAACCAGATAACCCAGATTCGAGGTACTGTTCATGCACACGTAAATGTGAAGTTTTTATAAGATTTTAAGCCTCTAGGAAGCTTTAAAATGTCTTTACGAAGTTCGAAGAAGAAAAACGAATTGTTTTGGATGTCGGGAAGTCGAGTTTGGCGAGTTTGAAATTTGGCTAGAATCATCGTGCTTTCTCCGGCGAAATCCCGTGATTTTTGGAGCTTGAAATTGGTAAGATTGTGTTCTTCTAGTCCTAAGCTTCATTTTGGTTAAGATTTCATGAAATTTGGTTGAGAAATGGAAGAGAAATGAAGGTTTAAACATTTTCCAGTTTTCCGGTGACGACGGAGACCGGCGAGGTTCACCAGAGAAGAAAGAAGAATATTCCGTCAAAGTTGACGGAATATTCCTAATGGAGGGTAACGGCGTCAGGTAATTTCGACGGAATATTCCTTTATTTGGATGGAATATTCCTTTATTTTGACTGAATATTCCTAAGGGCAGTTAGGGATTCCGTTAGGATTCCCTGCGCGTGTTACCGTGCCTCCGCCTGCTCGTGGTGGCGCATGGGTGATCGGAAAAAATTTCTAAAAATATAGAGATGTTCGTGAGGTTATGTAGATCATGTTGGTGTATTCAAACATCCCATTTGAGCATTGTATGATAAGTTATTAGCTAGTTTTGTCTATGTGATTTAAATAATGTTTATTCAGTTATTTCGCATATAGGTGAGACCTATCCCAAGGACGAGCGCAGTCAAGGGCGGCTCGGGGGCTACAATCCTTCGACATACCAGTGAGTGGGCTTTTGGTTTTAAGTATATATGTATATGCTTGGTATCTTTCCCAGAAAATGCATTTAAATGAGTTATGATTTAAATTGCCATGCCAAATGTCTTACATTTAGAATATGCATATGATGTTTGCATATATATATAATTGTGGTGCTGTGGATGCTCAGGTAAGCCCCAGGTGAGTTTATGAATTGTGAATGTGAATAACGGTTGTGATTAATTGAGAAACATAGAGCTCATAAACTTGCACCCTGGTGTTAGTGATTTAGCCAGAGATATGGTAGGCCTGTATATGATGTCACCTCCCGCACTATACATTGGATCCAATTTAGGTGCACAATCTTGTTGTACAGACCACTATAGGCGGTTCCGACTCGTAGGTGATTAGCGATTTATCGCACAGCTATCATGAGAGCGTAGCATTGAGCATAACTATATTACACCCAGTCTTGTCGTACAGACCACTACAGGTGGTTCCGACTCGTGTGCAGATGTAGTGCCATACAGGTCACCTTCGGTGACTCCGGCTAGATTGACTAATGAGCTATGAATTCAGCCGTACAGACCTCTACGGGGGTTCCGGCTAATATGTTATTATTTTCACCTGAGTTTCTCATTCTATTATATAATTGTCATGGCATACTTGTGAATATGGATATGTGAAGCATGAATTGAGATATATATATATATATTCCATTTCTGGGAAAGTTATACATGTTTTACAGCGAGGGGTTAAAACATTTGATAAATGAAATGGTTTTGAAAAGCTTTGTTTTTGCCCATTCACACTTTCTGTTTTACGCCCCTCCAGGTTTTAGATAAGCTTATCCGTTGGTGGCTCACGAGGATTGATTAGAGGTTCTGACAGACTATCACAAATGTAGGGCATCTTTAGGTGTCGTTTAATTAGTACTTGTTTTCTGGACTGAACTTAGGCTACTTACGCTCTGATTATGTATTCACACATATTATAGCACTTATCTTAACTAGTACTTTTATGAGTTGGTTTTCAATTATTCGTATTCTCTATTAGCATTATTGTTTCCGCACAATGCACATGTCTACGTCACTCTCACGTGACGGTCAACATGCCCTGATTCGGGTTGAGGTGTGTCAGATATAGTAGAATAATTCAACATAATATATGCAAATAGTTTATACCAAATCCAAATTCCTAAAATCCACAAAACACAAACCATAAAATACGTATCAAACATCACATAAATTAGAGAATCCTAAAACAAAATTGAGGTCTAATTCTCTTTTTCACAGAGAAAAAAATCTAAATAAGGATGTCCCCTTGATTAAGCTCTAAACAAAAAAAGGTGTATGATTATATACCTCAAAATGCCAAAGAACCAAGTTCTCACTCCAACGATCCAAAATTCTAAAATTTTGAAACGTAGTAAATCCATTAGCAATTCTCAAACATGCTAAATTTAGACAGAAGGTAAATAACCATAATCCAATAATCTAAGAATGTGTCAATTTAACAACCATAATCCAGTAATCTGGGACAACCACTATCCCTCCCCAACCCCAACACCCCCCCCCCCCAAAAAAAAAAAGTTGTTCTGAAGATTGACTACACTTAGTGTCCATTGGGATTTAGGGTATTCTTAGAAGTTTTGCAGTCTTTATTTTTTATCAAGACTTATGCAATAAATTAAACACACAAACATGTATAGACACATAGAATAGATTAAACAGAAACATGTATAGACAGAAACGACCACCTCATCATACAACATTAAAAATAAACCAACCCACAAATGAGTTTGGTTTGCTGCCAAGTTGAAAGCAAACAACAGCAGGAATCGCAAGCACCAAGTTTAAGACATGAGAAAACTCAAACCAGCACGCAACTGAGTTAAATTCAACTACATGGTTCAGTTTCATCGACCCAATTTCATAAAACCATCTACCAAACCAACATCTGTTTTCACTTCATTCAATGGTTAAAGAAAATTTTGGCCAACTCATGTTGAAAAGGAAAAGAATGAATCGCTGATTAGGAACATGGATAATTCATAACTAATTAAATCTAAATGCATCTAATTCAGCATTAATTCAACAATAACTTCTTCTGGTTTCAAGAACTCATCTCTTACATTAGAGGAATATAAACCGCATCTGTAATTACCTAAATGAGGAAAAATTAATACAACCAAATCAATGTTTATTTTGTTCCTGTTCCATCGTTTTCTCGGCAACCAAACAGTTTGGGGAAGGAAAAGGATTGAACCCAATAAGCAAAATCAAAACTTTTTTCTGCCAATTCATTCTCTTCACCCAGAAGAAGATTAAATTGACAGGAGAAAAACAGATAGCATTTTGTGGATTCTTTAAACAGTACCAATTATAATGTTATGTACTCACACCACACCACACTGGAGAGTTCAATTCATTCCAAAGAGAAATTAGAAACCAACAAACTGGGAAAATGGAAGAAAACAAACATCTGTTAAAATTTGAATTTATCATGTCCCCAAAAGCCAAGTCCTCCCACTCGACAGGCAATCTCCGTCGTCAAAACTGTTTTCTAAATATTCCCATCGTCAAAACATGAAAATACGAAGTTGCTAAAAACCTAAAACTCAATCTTCTTCATATATGCACAGAGTAACAGATGATTTAAAAAGAAAATTAAATATAAGCGCATAGCTAATAAAACAGAATAAATATAGAAAAACGCACCTCCATGATTTAGATTCTACGGGCTTTCCAATCAACAATTCCTCCAAATATGAAAACATCCTCTTTAACTGATTCAAAAGGAGCAGTTGTATCATCGATGAGTATTTATCAAATATAACCAAAAATTAACCTTTAATTTCAAAAATGTCACTTTTTATAAAATCATTCAAATATATTCAAAATTTCACCTAAATAGACATAAATACCCTTAAATTTAACAATCAATAAATTAAAGGCTTTTTAGCCAAAATGATTCGTGACATTGATATAACTCCTTAATCTGATTCTTAACAATTAACGATAATCAATAATAGTGTTTTTGAATTTGTCTATCGTGAATCATTTTAGTATTTGTTTGAATTTGTCCATCGTGATCATTTTAGTTTTTTGTGAAAAATCTTTTAATTGCTCTGTTGGTGTGATGATGTGGCGCCACGTGGGTCTCACAAATACAATCATATAATGACATGTGGATTAACTTCGAAAATTATTTTTATATTTAAAATTAAAAATGATATTAATAAGAAAAAAGGCGTTGACGGCATGATTGAAATTTTGCTGCTCCTACTTGCGGTAACCGCCGCGGCGTTCAATGTCGATGATGAGGGGGTCGAAGGGAATAGGGTTGTGGTGGTGGAGTGTAGAAGCAAAAGTTAGATTGGAGCTTGAGGCGACAGTAGCTAAAAAGCCTTTAATTTATTTAACTATTAAATTTGAGGGTATTTGTGTCTAAATAAATTAAATTTTGGATATATTTGAAACTTTTTATAAAAAGTGACATTTTTTAAATTAAGAGTTAATTTTTGGCTATATTTGATAAATACTCTGTATTGATAAGACCTCTGTTCTTAGCACTCTTAGACTCTATCTAGCCATGGGTTATTTGCCAAATTTCCTCCCAAAATTTCCCCCCAAACACCACCCAACCCAAGCTAAAGCATTGGGCTAAAAGCCAAATGCTAAAACTGGGCTAAATTCCCCTCCCCCCCCCCCATCTGCATGGACTCGCCCGAAATTGGACCACGCTCGGCCCACCCACTCACGGACGCACCCCACGGGCCTACTTCAAATTTGCTCCCGACAAAGTGGGGGCCCACTGTCAGGCTCCTGTTGGCCACTTCCCCCGAGCCTAACGGCTATATTCCCCATCCGACAGCCATTATTTAAGGACTGTTGGTTGATCCAATGGTCCAGATTCAAATTTAATTTTTAAAAAATATGTTATTTTAAAATACATTGAATTCAACGGCTGAGATCAAATATAATCAAATCTAACGGTTAAAAAAAGATCTAACGGCCCAAATTTAAATCCAACGGCTAAAATAATTAAAAAAATTATTTAACTCAAAACTCACCAAAAAACTCTATAAATACACCTATGTATTTGTTCAAACATCCACACAAAAGTCAATTTTCTCCTACAATTCTTCCAATTTATCTTTCTACCATTTCTTTCCATTTCCAAATTGTTTAACATGGCAAGAGAGCATATTAGAGGTCGTAATTGGACCTATGAGGAAGATGTTGCTTTATGCTTGGCATGAGTTTCTGTTAGCGAAAATGGTGCAGTTGGCACAAATTAAAATAAGAAAGTTTTGTGGGATAAAATCATTGCAAAGTTTCAAGAAAACTACAATGGCGGCGGGAGGGACGGTGGTGGTGTTTATGATCAATGGAAGACTATCAACAAAGCATGCACTTTATGGAGGGGAAGCTTGGAGAGAGCCGTGGTTGGCATGGCTGGTGGAAGGAGTGCCACAAAAGTTGTGAGTTTTGTTCTTAGTATTTTATTTGTCATGTACATAATATTATTTTTATGTATTTTTTGCGTAGGGTGACAAAGCAATGGAAATTTACAAGACAAGAGTAACACCAAAAAATCAAGTTTTTAAGTTGCAACATGCTTGGGACGTCCTCAAGGATTGTCCGAGGTGGGGAACCGATGCGGACCAACAATGGGGAAGATTATTTCAGCGTGAAGCCGCACAGACAAATGCCGGAGATGAAGGTGTCAATGAAATGACCCCATCTCCTTCTTTTGCAAGGCCCTCATGAAGAGATAAGCAAAAGGAAGCAAAAAGAAAAGGAAAGTCCCAAGATCCGATGAGTGGACACTTTGCTACCGGAATTGCAAAATTGAACGAAACCCATAGCGCTCGCCAAGAAGAAACGGCCCGAATGCGTTTGCAAATGAAGCAAATCTTGGATAGGGAGCAAGATAGGTTTGAAATTAATTTGATGATGGAGGACCTCAACAAATACACTCCAGAGAGGAAGAAGTTGTAAACAAAAGGAAATTTTGCGAAAGTTTGCCTCAAGGAGTATGTTTCAAGATGATGAATTCTCTGAACCCTATATCCCAAGTCCTGTACGAAGTCCATCACCAAGTGAAGATGGTGGATATGATTATTAAGTTGATGTAGTGTATGAATTATGTGCTTTATTAATTAAGTTTATTAATTTTCGTTTGTATTAAGTTTATGTAGTTTATTAATTATGTGGTTTATGAATTATCGATTGTATTAAGTTTATGCGGTTTATGTATTTTATTAAATTTATGTCTTATTAATTATTGTTTCTATTAATCTAGATGCCTTCAATAATGATTGTACTTATTATTCCACACTTTGATGTAGAATAGATGTCTTCAATAATTCAACCTCCATTCAATAATTTATCCAACGTACTAGACAAAATACTTTGCACAAGAAGACACTTAAATTTATTACTAGAAAATAACAACATAGTACACTTAAAATTATTACATAAATGCTTAATTAATATCATCAACGTTGACCTTCTCGGCGCCATACATGCTCAACCAAATCCTTGCGGAGTGTGTTATGACATTGAGGATCTTGAATTCTATTTAAACGTCTCATATACTCACTCAAGGTGACCCTATCCTGTCGGGTCTCATATGTGGTTGAAGCGAGATATTCAACATCTCTTGCAATAGCTCTCACATGTGTTGGTTGGTCATCATCCACATCTTCGTCTGAATCTTCTTCAATTTCGATGTACTCATCTTCCACAATCATGTTGTGCAAAATTATGCACGTCATCATGATTGAATGGAGGTCTTCGGTTTGCCAAAATCGTGCAGGCCTTCTAACAATGGCCCATCGAGCTTGCAGGATCCTGAACTCTCTCTCCACATCCTTCCTGTAAGACTCTTGCCTCTGCGAAAATAATTTCTTCTTTGCACTATCGGGATGAGAAAAACTTTTGACAAAGGTAGACAAACTAGGATAAATACCATCAGTTAGGTAGTAACCTAGCTCATACCTATTACCATTTACCTTATACCGAAATTATGGTGCCCATCCATTGACAACATCATCGAACAGAGGAGAAGACCAAAGAACGTTGATATCGTTGTTTGATCTATGAGTGCCGAAGAAAGCATGCCAAATCTATGTGTCGTAAGATGCCACAGCTTCGAGCACGATGATTGGCTTGTTATGACGACCTTTGAATTGGCCAACCCAAGCAGTAGGACAATTCTTCCACTCCCAATGCATACAATCGAGACTTCTTATCATGCCAGGGAAGCCTCTTTTGTTTGCCTTGCGCAAAAACCTCTTCAAGTCTTCACGATTTGGCTTGTGGAGGTATGTGGTTCCATATATGGCTTTAATTACCTTACAGAAGTGCGTCATGTTCTCAATAGCAGTACTCTCTGCAAGTCGGTAATACTCGTCAGTTGAGTCTGCAGAGCACCTATTAGGTAGCATACGAAAAGTAAATGGGAGCTTCTGATAAGGTGATAGACCTTGTCGACCTGCGACATCTATCTTCTTTGCAAAGTAGTGGTCATGATTGATAACTACGTTCAAGATACTTTCAAAAAGCTCTTTCCTCATCCGAAACCACCTCCGAAAATCATGAGCAAGAAATTTTGGATGCTCGATGAAATAATCTTTTATCATTCGGTCATGACACTCTTCTCTATCACGCTGCACAAATGAACGCCCTGTGACAGAACCGCGATGGCTAGATTCACCATGGTGCTCAGATTGCATAAACGAGTTCACAAGTTCATCTTCGGCGTTGAACAATTTTGCATCCTCAATCTCAATCCTTGCTTGGTATTGTGCCATCTGCATTGCCATGCTACGCCTTCTTCTATCACCCATTGATGAGATATTGAGGATTTTTAGGAAACAAAAACTCTTTGAAATTTGAAAGATTGGTGAATATAGAGGATGATTGAAGGTTGAAAGGTTGTGTGATCAACTAATAATGGACATATGTTTATATAGAGGATGATTGATGAAAGTTGAATGGTTGGTGACCCTTGAAAGTTTGGTGTTGAACGGTTGGTGAAAGTTGAAAGTTTGGTGTTGAACGGTTGGTGAATTGAACGTTAGCCTAGGGTTGAAAGATTGGTGAAAGTTGAAGACTTGCTTTGTGGAAAATTTAGTGATTTTTCAATATTTATTGGAATTTAAATATTTTTAGATTAAAATGTTTATAAATTAATTTACGATAGTCTACATATTTATTTAAAAAAAAATTAATTTAAGAAAAAAAATAGCCTAACATAAGTAGGCCACCATTCACGGACGAAATCGAGCAAGCAGAACCTCCACGCAAGTTTAGCATGCCACATTTCACATCCTTCAAAGGAGATGGAGACCCGGAGAGGCATTTGAAGCACTACCGAAGCGCGATGGTCCTTTATCAGAACAACGACAATCTCATGTGCAAGATATTCGTCACCATTCTACAAGGCGAGGCGCAAGATTGGTTCTACACCCTGCCGCCATAAACCATCCGGAGTTTCAACAAACTTTCTTTGGTTTTCACCAAAGAATATTCATCTCATCACTCGATCAAGAAGAAATCCGACCACTTGTTCAACGTCAAGATGAACCCAAAGAAGTCGCTTCGCGACTATGTGAAGAGGTTCAAAGCAAAGAAGGCAAGGATAGTCAGATGCAACGACTCGATAGCTAGAGTAGCCTTCTAAAAAGGACTTCTAGCAAACCACCCGTTGTTCAGAAAATTGATCATCTAACTCTGGCAGACTCTTTTGCTCTAACAGACAAGCATGCACTTTGGGACAAGGCTCACTGATCAAGATGCAAGGACTTGAAAAAAAACCTTACATCACCTCCTTACTATCCAAACTGGAAGCAATGGAGGACATATTCGCATGTTTAACTGTATCTGAAGTAACAATAAGCTCTACCATTATACGAGAAGAGCTGGGGGCTCGACTACCTGTATTCCACAGTTCAAAAGCTCTCCTCAATGCTACCAGAAATTCAAAAGCTAACTTTGGCAATAGTTGTTGCAACCCCGAAGCTCAAGTTTTTCCTTCAGACGCACGTAGTCATCCTCATGACACACTATTCTGCCCAATCAGATGCGCAACGATAAAGGCATAGACACTGGTAGATGCAAAGTTTTCTGACGAAAGCAACAACTCGGCCCAAAAGGTGCGCCAAGGGCAGACGAACACTAGAATGACACACTCGGAAGTAAGTTTTGTCATCGCCGCCCCAAAAGATTATACATAGGAGCAACATATACCAGCAGTTGAACACCACTTCCTGTTATGTGTCACACAACCCCAGCTGACCCTTGTTCCATAATTCAACTCTAGAGTGGCCCAATACTGGCAGTTGAGCATTTCCTGCTACGTGTAATATGGCCCCAGCTCCACAGCTCCCTACCACGCCTTCACAATGCAATAGGGCGACCTAACGATAGCTTCACGACTTCTTACTGCGCATTCACGCCTAACCTAGGCGACGCAATAAAACAGCCCAACGACGCCCCGGAGGTAGCCGAGCACGCCCTAGCCGCGCCTGCTCTACCCAACTACAAAGGTTTAGGAGAACACGTGGTCCTTGTCACCCTAGACAATTCGATGCCTGAGCAGTCGATCACTCTAGGCTTCAAAGCATCTAACAAGACGATCATCGACTGCCTCAAGAAATCCCTCACTGACAAGAAGGGAAAATGGCCATACGAACTCCCCGGATGTATATAGGCATATCGCACCACCAAAAGACAAGTAACCGAACAATAAGGAGATGGCCACAAGCTTAAATCTGGCAGAGGAGAAGCGCGAGCATACCATCACCCGTATCGCAGCCTACCAGCAGCAGCTCCTCTCCAGCTACAACAAAAGGGTCAAAATCCAACAGTTCCAACCTGGAAATCTAGTCTTTAGAAAAACCTTCATCACTGCTCGTAAAGAATGCTCCAAAAAGATGGATCCTATCTGGGAAGGTTCGTATAAGACCAATAGAGTAGGCGACAAGAGTAGTTACACCCATGCCACCAAGAACAACAAAGAGATCAAAAAGCAGTGGAATGCCTACGATCTAAGGAAGTGCCATGTGCAACCTCCCGCAACACCAAAGCCCGAAGACTCAAGCAGCTCGATGGGCACCACCTCACCAACCGAGGATTATCCAGTTATTATGCAGTTCCTACCTTACAGCTAAAGTTCTCGTTCTTTTCACTCGTTTTTCAATGAGGAATTCAAAAGTAATCTACAACTTGGCTCGGCTGCATGCTTACAACAACTGATCACTCCTGCACTTCAAAAGAAGATCGCGCCCTTCTTAGGGACTCATCGCAGGAATTACGCCCCCTGAGGGACCAACCATGCTCTCCAGTGTGATAGGGTAAACCAATTCCCCGACACCCACATAGGTCTGCTCTCCAGTGTGAAAGGATAAACTAATTGCTCTCTAATGCGAGAGGGTAAACCAATTCCCTAACACCCACATGAGTCTACTCTTCAAGGCGGGATGATAAACTTACACTCTAAATATCCAAACATGGATAAGCCGGGCTGCCCTGGTATAACTAAGTGCACGATGGCTTGTGCCAGGATTCCTAGAAGTAGCCACAATGACCTTTTTCAAGGCTTAGCTAGCTGAAGGATTTTAGGTCTCTTGGCTTAATTCGCTGGAAACCGGGCCCTAGAGACGGATGGGGCACATTACGCAGTACACCTTACAGACGGCTACCCTCGAACCTTAAAGCTGCTACCGAGGGCACTAAGGTAGCCTACGGTTTTCGGAAGACTGCCAACAGTTTGCCCTTCGAGCAGTAAAGCCGCGCTAGACTTATACAACCGCACATTCATGTGAAAGGTTAAACAAGCTAACGTGCATATACGAAACTTCATCCACTGCCGACATGCTGCATAGTCGATAAGTTTCACCTTTGCTAAGCGTGGAACAACCTGCACCAAGTCCTAAAGTGTTGTGATACTTGTTACGCAACCTATGAAATTAGAGAAAGCCAAAGTTAACAGCCTAGTGGTCACGCGGTCTTGTCTGCTTTTGTAAGTAAGGCGTCTGGCTGCTAACCCTATGGCTAATAACTTTGCAAAGTTCTACACCAGCACCTACGGTTGCATAAGCTACGAGGCATGTCTGCTTATAGAAAAGTAGTACGCCTGCCACTGGTCTATAAAGTCTAAAGGTTAGGGTATGAACAAAAGAAGTGAAGATGAAGAAAAGCGAAGGAAACATGTTTATAAACAACTAGCAAAGGCCGAATGAGTTCAAGCAAAACAAGAGCTACAAGGAAAAACAAAGAAAATCCTAAAGCTTACCTAGAAGACTACACTTCAGCTGTTTGGGCATCCCACGACTACTCGGTCGCCACACCTTCAGCAGCCGCGACACTCTTAGCAGCGGTATCATCCAACGTTTCACCCCCAGCTGCCCCAGCTTGGGCACCAACTTTTCCAATTATTTCACTAATGGAAGCCTTAAAAGTAAAAGCAAGCAAGTCTTCTAGATAGATAAAGAAAGTCTCGAAACCTCGAGCCCATCATTCCCACCCTTCAGCTGCTCATTCTCCTTGAGCAGATCAACACGGAAGCGCTACAACTCATCCACTTCTTTCTTCAGACTTTCGTTGATCTGTACACCTTGAAGTTCCAACACTTGGGGTTCAAGCCTATCAACGATTCTCTTGAAGTGGATCACTTGATTATAAGCAGCAATCAACTCTTCATTCTTTACATAAGCAACGAAATGAAGCTCAGAAATTGCAAACTCAAGATCTTGAATCTGAGGTATGTAACATCCAATCTCCTTCTCTGCACTTTCATACTTAACTTAGATCGCGTCAAGCCTAGTCTTCAAGTCAATGATCTCTTGGTGAGTGGTCTCAAACTACAGAGAATTGGAGGTAAAGATAGACCCTTTCAAATCGACTAGCTCAGATTCCAACCTCTCGATCTTCTCGATAAAAGAATAAGCTTCGGCTGCCACAACCTTTGCCACCTCCTTAGCAGCCTTGGTATCCTCTTGGTCAAAGAGCATAGACTCTGCTGCTAGAATAACTATCTTCTGCATCATTGCAAGTAGAGCAATCTTCATATACTCAGCCATATGCTTTGCAAAGGAACTTGGGTAAACAACCCTTCTAACGCCATCGACAAACTTGGCATAAGCGTCTATGTTTTTAAGCAGATCTGGTTTCAAAAGCACACAGATCTCAACAACCTCCCAAGAAGCAAGCTTTGTGGATTTCTCACAGTTGCCCATGCGAGTAGTCTCCTCATTCTCAGCAGCAAGAGAAATAAGCCTTGGCACCACTTTAGTAGCAGAATCCACCTTATTGCTCTTCCTAATAGCAAGCCTCTCCAAAAGGTGGATCAGACTTAGCTCGCAATGGACATCTTGGTACAAACTTCGGCATTGGGGGCATGACAGGACCTTTACGATGAGTAATCCTATCAGCAGTTGTACTAGCCATTCTCGACATGGTAGGTGCCATAGGCTTAGATCTAGAGGCGGGGAAGATCTCTTTTTTTCCATCTCATTTGTAGTAAGCTCCACGATAGCGATCAGACAAGCTAATGCATCCGCCTTGATCCTCTTTACATCCTCTTTGGGGAGCAGCCCACCTTTCTCTTGGCGAAGAAGACTAAGCAGCCAACGACATTCATGGTACTCAGCAGGAGAGCTCAACCCATCATTCTAACAGGCAGAAGGCCTGCATGCACAGCATTCCAGCAGCCTATGAGGCCCGCAACCTCCTCATTTCTCTTAATCACCGGCCTGGCTCGCGTCAGGTCTAAGAGCCCAAAGGACATGAGCCATGTGGCCCCAGTTGCGCAAGTTGCCCTTGGCTCTAGCCAAGCCGAGTAGCCCAAGCAATGGTCTCTGCCACAACACCTCATCGGCCCATGCTAGCCGACGTGCCACACCACCCTGACGGCTGCCCCGTGACAGCAATATCCAAGAAGAAGACATGGAAAATTAAAATTTTCTTACCTCGGTGCGGCGCGGAGAAGATGATGAAAGCAACGAAACACGGTTCTTTGCACGGGCAAGATGTAGAAGATTGCTAGAGGAGGGGGAAAAATATCCTCTAAGCTCTCTCTCTCTTGTAGGGTAGAATAAATCACTCTCCAAAGTTGATTTAATAACCCACTTAAGGTGGACTTAAAAATAGGAAACAAGCCTATGTTTTCTAAAGCAAGAAGATCTCTATACCTACTGCCTTTTCCTGTGAACAGCCCAACAGGTGTGGGGGCATTTGTGGAGCCAAAAATAATCACAAGGCGACACATGGATTTTTGGGTAAAAATGACAAAATTACCCTCGAGGCACACCGAAATTCCTACACGCGAGCAATGGACAATCATCCTTCAATCAAGTCAAAAATGCCCAAATAGGTATTTATTTTTCAACCTATTTCATCCATGCTCATCAAATCCTCTCCACAAGGTAACCCCTAAAATATGCCTTTTAAATTATGTTAATTGGCTAATTAATGGATTTATTACCTAATTAATCTATTAATGGCCAATTAAACTACCAATTACACCCAAAAAATACATAAAAGGCCGGTCACCTTCTCTCCCAAGGGGACCAGCCATGCCCTATATATACTACCCCATTTTCTCTAGAAACCTAAGTCTTCACTCTTGCTAAAATTCTCCAAAATTCTCAAACACTTTTCTCACAAAATTCTAACTTCGGCATCGAAGGTTCTTCGGCTAAAGCCCCCTCCCATTCATCATGGGCGCGTGAGACTTTTGACCTTGACCTAAGGTGTTATTTGTTTTATAGGTGCAATTTTGTCCAAGATCAAGAGGAAGAAATTTGCATCCACAGTAATGATGCGAAAATTAACTTAACACACAAATTTAACCCTCTTTTGACAATTGTAGTATAAGTATAAGTAGGGATCGTTCTGGACCGGGGATTATGAGGGCTTGCTAATGACCTCTAAACTGACTCAAAAACATAAAACTAAACTTAAAAACACTTAACAAGACTCACAAGACTCAAAGCAAACTTAAAATACTCAAAACAGCTTAAAACAACCAAATAAACTTAAACTAGACACTAGAAATGACTTTGGATGAAAATTGACTTTTACTTGAATCAAAACACTTAAAAACACAACTAAAATAGATTCTAACTAATTAGACACACTAAAGTAAAGGGGGATTGAGTTTTGGATGAATTGGAAATAAAAACAAGTAACTAAAACTTAAGACAGATTTTGGACGAAGTTGAAACAAATAATCAAGTATGAAAACTAGACGGATCGTAAAATGAATTTGGGAAATAAGATGATGGATGGGATAGCTAGAGGCTTTTTCTCCATACATGACATGTATGCAAACAACTCGATTTCCAGTTACTACTTCATTGAATTATGAACGACAATACCCCAAATTAACTGTGACATCACTAGTTAACCCTCAGATTTTCCTTGTTTTATTGGATTGGATGACATCATTCAACAACCCAAAATATTCTTCAAAAGTTCCCTACATGACATCATGTCACTTATGCTAGAATTAAACTTAACGTGATCGTTTATAAGCGACCTCCACTACTTATGAATATAAGTTTGTAACGATTATGTGAAACTTTCTTATATTCTAGCATCGGATTTATGCATGCCAATTAAGTGTCGACCCTTAATCAACAAATACAAATAAGTTATCAATCAAATAGTTAAGCTAATTGCATTCACAATTCAAGAGTTCATAACTGGAATTTATCAAATCATATTACACACATAATCATGGCTTTGAAATCACCCCTAGCTAAGAGGGGTTTAGCCACTCATGTTCACAACAAAATGAAAGAAAATGAATTTAAACATTGGAAACAAAAGAAAGAAAACACCTAAATGCTCCAACGATCCAAGTTGGACAGCAAGCACGTCCAAGCACTTTCCTTCCTTTCCTTTGATACGGCACAAGGTGTTGGTGAGTGTTTGAAGGTTTGTTTGTATGGAGGAATGGATGTGAAGATGAATGGATGTGTTTGGATGAAGGTTGTATTGAAATGGGGATGAATGATCAAGCAAAAACTAACCCAATTTATGTTACACACTTCCTTTTATAGAGGAAGTGCATGGCAATGGAGGGGAACATGGAGTGGTGTAGCAATTGAGTGCAATGATTCAATATAATGATGCATGAAATCTGAAATGATGGAGGGAACAAGGAATGGTGTAGCAATTGAGTGCAATGATTCAATGTAATGATGCATGAAATTTGAAATAATGAAAGGGACAAGGGTGATTATGCATGGCATGGGTGGAAAGGTGAGCAAGTGGTGAATCAATGAGTGCAAGGAGGTGAAAGGATATTGTGCACATGGTTGACAAAGGAAAGGAAGTGGAATGATGCAACAAATGAGTCAATGGAGGGAACATGGATGATGATGCACGGCATAGGAATCTAAAGGGAGTGCAATGGTGGTGCACGGTAATGATGGAAAGGTGAATGGTGGTGTGATACCCCTTTGTGGCTGAGCTCTTTGTCCTTTTTACATTAATTCTTCTCTCTTTAACACATTCCTAGCCTTTTTAGTCTTCAATTTTGTCCATCCACCTTGCTCCATGCATGTGTTATCCATTCCAAGCCCAAAACTGCTCCAAAATGAACCAAAATGCACCTTATTGCTTTATAAGGCCTATGGACCTACAAACACACGAAAATAGCTTAAAATACATAATTAACTAAGAAATAACAACATAAATGCATGAGAACAAGCTAACCCAGTCGCATAAATATGCCCCTATCAAGTAACATCTTGAATTCTTAGTAATATACAACATATTCTAAGGTTCTTGTGATATTCATATTCTCTTTGAACTTAATGGATTCTATTTCGTTAACTTGAGTAAACGTCATGCTAGGTTGCTTGATAGAATACTTGTAATGAGGGAAACATCATGCACTTTACATATCTTAGAGAGAATCAATATAACATAATCTACATGCCATGGATGTGTTATGAATGTCTTCATTCCAATTGCTTGGAATTGTAAGCTCGTATTATAATGTTGGTTGATGAATGTTTAGTCGTGGATTACATGCTCTAACTTGACTCATATTTGATTTTAAAATCCATTCTTAATTTTGTTGATTTTATTATTAAATTTTCTATTTAATACCAATTCAAAACCAAATCAAATCTTTTTAAATGTGTGTTTGTGTGTTGAGATGCAAAGTAATAAACAATCTTCAGTGGGATTGACTGTTGCTTGCTTACTATACTATTAACATCTTTGTGCACTTGCAAGGTTAAAGCTTAGAAACTTTAGTAATCTTTTAGGTTGCTAAGGTGGGTAACAAAACAGGTCTCAAGTTCGAATCCTCTTACTTTATTAAATAAAAAAGAAAAAAAAAGGTTGTTATTGACACTAAAAAAAATCATTATGCACTCCACATTTTTTATATTTAAAAAGAAAGATACACATACAAAGAGTGAACAATTACATTTTTGAAGTGCCAATTGTTATGACATACGTTATAATACATGTATAATTGTGTAAATCCTAAGTAGAAATAGATTAGGTATCCTTTGGGATCTAGAAGATCTTGTTGGAGCAATGTTAGAAAATATGAAAATAATAAAAGAATTTCAATGTTAATAATCATAGGTAAATTCACAACAACAATTATGTATGAGATTAATATAAACAACTAGAGAGAAAGTTAGAAAAACTGACAAACTTGGAGATTGAGGCATGCATAAATGCAAGTTCTAAATGCATGATTTCGCCCCTACTCTTGTACTTGTAATTTGGTAGGCGTCTGTCTCCCATAATTCAACAATCTAAGCACTTCAATCTTCGGACTCTGGCAAACTTTATATTTTTCCTACTCTCAAGACACAACTCAGAATTTGACAAACGAAGAATGAGAGAAACAAAGTGGGGAAACCCTATTTCTCAAGAGTAAGAATTAACTCTAATTTTCTATCATTTAATACCAATGGTTTCATGGGTTGATATAGAGCCCAATTACTATCTATTAAAGAAATGAACTTTTCATCTATAAGCATACATCATTTCGTAAGGGAATACACCTAAACAACATAACCTTTCTAAGAAATACATTTAACACTATTTTTCATTCAATTATTAAAATTATATGTTACAATATTTCATATATATTATAATATACAATTTCCAACACATCTTTTCTAATAGACTTTGTATTACTTGGAGAGCAAGTTTCTCTCCTCCTTATTACTATAAATAAGGGCACAAGTACTGGGGAATAACACATAATTCCTCAAGCCTATTCTCCACTCTCTTTCTCTCTATGTTGCACGGTCACGACACACTATCAGCACGCTCTTAATGTTGTGCTATAGAGAGTTTGTTCTTCAATCAAGGGAGTATTATGTTTTAATCATGTTTTTTTATGATTAAAATTTGATTTTATTGAATTCATATAATTTTATTGATCAATTTATTTTTCTTGTGTTAAACGTAATACAAGCCTTGAAGAAGTAAGCCGAAACCCTAAGAAAGAATTTCGACAAACTCTGTTCACAATATTCATCACGCAATCTAGGTTCTTCCAAAATAACGATGTTTATTTTGATATTTTTTTAGCCTTCATTGCATGAACTTTCACCAAAATGCAGGACTCAACTTTACGATTTACGAATTTTAGATTCTATATAAATTGTTTATGCATTATATTCATAAAATTGCTATTATGTGAATTAAATATGTGTGAATAAATAAAGAAAAAGGAAAGAAAAATAGACAAAAAGAAGAAGGGAATATTGAACCCTAGCTTGCGCTGGAGCCGCGACTCAAAGTCATGGTCAGCACCGAGCCGAGTTGCAAGCCGAGCCATGGAGCCGTGCTCCCAAGCTCACATAGCCAACGACGACATTTTGCGTCGTCTTCCCTAAAAATCCCTTGGGCCTATTATGATAATGATTAGTTTAATTATAATTAGTGACTTAGTTAGTTAAAAGATGCTCATGTGCTGGTAATTATGAGAGTTTGTTAGTAATGCCAGCTGGCAGAGTTTGTTTAGAGCACTTTATATTCGGCCTACCATGGCTTTTACTACTAACTGTCATCTTCTTCCTTTTTTTTCCATTACCCTTCTTCCTCCTTCTTCTATTAACATTTCACCTGCACAATTGGTTAAGGTTGAATGAGGTTATATCATTGGTATCATCCAATTTCTCCTGGGTTACCCTTCCTTGTATACCACGACACACCACCACCGCTCGTTTTTCAGTCATGGATGATGGAGTTGCAGCGTTAGAATCTTCTGTCGCTGCAGTTCCGACAATGATTTCGTCCCTTTCTAAGGCAGTCGATGCCAAAAGTGATGGCATACTTTGATTAGTTCCGTCGCAAACTTGCTTATGGAGGAGGGCGTGCATCCTCATCTGAGCCAGCTCTAGTGTACACTCCAGTGGCCGCCAACTCCTCATTTCATGGATGGCGAAGATCCACTCGCTCGGATTTACAAATCGAGGCAATTTTTTCACTACCACAACACACTGGATGCCCAGAAAGTTATTATAGTCTCATTTCATCTTGAATGAGAGGCACTGCAATGGTTCATCTGGTTTGACTGCATCAATTCCACTCCTCACTGGCCTGAGTTTACTAAGACATTCTGGAAGGAGTTTAGACCTTCTAAATTCGAGGATAGTGCTGAATCCTTGTTTAAGTTGAAGCAAATAGGTACCCCCAAAGACTATATTGCTGAATTTCGAAGGTTGGCAAATAGAACTTCTGATTTTGGTCCTATTTTACTTACGAGTTGCTTCCTGGGTGGATTGAGGCGTGAATTAAAGTTTGATGTCAAATTGCTTAAGCGTATTACTCTTCATGATGAAATTGCCCTTGCTATTCAATTAGATGAAAAATTGTCTGAGCTTAGGCCTTCAAACACAAAGTTTCCCCAGCTTATTAGACATGCTCATACACCACTAGCCTTACCACATGCCATACCCAGAAATAGGCAAGTAAGACTACCTTTTAAGAAGTTGACCCCCTGCTGAAGTGCAACGCAAGAAAGAGAGATGTAAGTGCTGGTTCTGGTAGCACACATAACTTTGTGGACTTTAGACTAATGAAACACCATGGTTGGTAGCTTAATCCCACCAAGCCCTTTGATGTCATGATAGCAGATAGAGGGAAAGGTAGGAGTCAAGGGTGTTTTAGAAAAGTAGATTCATAAAAAGGGGGTTATCAGTGACGTTCAAATTTTTTTCTCTACCCTTAGGAGGGTGTGATGTGGTTCTTAGAGTGCAATGGCTTTCCACAATGAGCCCTGTGTTGTGGGACTTTCAATTGCTTACAATGGAATTCTCTGTGGGTCAAAACCAGTTCAAGTTGTATCACAGATACCCTACACCACCACCTGTGCAGGAGATTACATTTCACCAGCTTAACAAAGAGTTTTGTAATTCAAACTTGGGTATGTTTCTTTACTCTGTGGATGCCAATAAGAATGAAGACCAAACATTAGACATTGAAAAATTAAGTGAATTGGAAGCTTTTTTTGGAAAGCTTTCAAGAGGTTTTTATGGTTCCTTTTGCACTACCACCCCAGAAAGAATATGACCATCGAATCCCATTAATCCCTGGAGCTAAGCCACCAAATATTAGGCCATACCACTATGGTCCTTTGCAAAAAACTGAGATAAAGAAAGCAGTGCAGGAATTACTACAAGCTAGTTTTATCAGACCTAGCCATAACCCTTTCTCATTTCCAGTGCTTTTGGTTAAAAAGAATGAAGGTACATAGAGACTATGCATGGATTACAAGGAACTCAAATAATTAACAATCAAAGACAAATACCCCATACCTTTGATAGATGATCTATTAGATGAACTATTTAGAGCCAGGTACTTTACAAAGTTAGACCTGAGGTCAGGTTATCACCAAATTAGAATGGATCCTAGGGATGTGGAGAAGACAGCCTTTAGGACTCATGAGGGTCACTATGAGTTCCTAGTTATGCCATTTGGGCTAACTAATGCTCCTGCTTCTTTTCAAAGTTTGATGAATGATGTTTTCAAAGCTCACTTGAGGAAATTCATCCTAGTCTTCTTTGATGATATCCTAATTTACAGTAAATCATGGGAATAACATTTACAACACCTGCTCATTACTCTTGAGCTTTTCAGCAAATATAAGCTTTATGTGAAGAAACATAAATGCAGTTTTGGTCAACCTCATGTGGAGTACTTGGGGCATATAGGCTCAAGTGAGGGAGTAGCTGTTGATCCCAATAAGTTGAAGGCTATTGTGGAATGGCCTATACCTACAAATGTGAAGCAACTCAATGGTTTCCTTGGTTTGATTGGCTATTATAGGAAATTTGTCCCTGGTTATGGAAAAATATGCCAACCATTGTACCAATTGACTAGAAAAGATGGCTTCAAATGGTCTCCTGTAGCAGAAGAAGCTTTCAATCAGCTCAAACAGGTTATGGTATCCCCTCAGGTCTTAGCACTGCCAAATTTTTCTCTACCATTCGAAATTGAGTGTGATGCATCAGGCTATGGGATAGGGGCAGTCCTACATCAATAGGGAAGACCTGTAGCATTCACTAGTCATGCACTAAGTCCAAAGAACTAGGCATTTTCTACTTATGATAGGGAGCTTATTGCCATTGTCAATGCAGTGAAGAAGTGGCACAATTACTTGCAAGGCTGCCATTTTGAATAAAAGCTTATCACAATAGTCTTAAATTCTTCTTGAAATAGAGAGCTAACACACTATTCCAGCAAAAATGGGTGACGAAGTTGTTGGGATATGACTATGAGATACAATATAAGCATGGGGTTGAGAATGTAGTAGCTGATGCTTTATCTAGACCACCTAGTTCTGGTTCTTTGCCTACTAATTCTGATGAGGTTGAAAATGAAAATTTGGAGTGCAAGACTATCACTTATCCCTACTTTGGTTGGATGGATGACTTGAGAAGAAATAATGAGCAGGATAAGTGGATTTCTCAGAGAATCCAAGAAGTTCTTACCACTGCCACTATTGGGAATAACAGCTTGAATCTTCAATTGCCTAAGTTTCAGGTTAATAATGGCTTTCTGAGGTACAAATCAAGGATTGTCATTAGTCCTACATCCCCATGGAGATAAAAACCATTTGAGGAACACCACTCAACTCCCATGGCAGGTCACGAAGGGGTTCTCAAGACCTACCAAAGAATTAAAAAAGGGTTTTATTAGGTGGGAATGAAGAAGGATATTAAAACATGGGTGGCTGAATGTAGAACCTACCAGCAAAATAAGTATGAAACTGTATCTCCTCTTGGGCTACTCCGACCTCTTTTAATACCTCAGCAAGTTTAGGTAGATATTAGCATGGATTTTGTGATAGGTTTACCTCTATGTAAAGGGAAGTCTGTTATCATGGTTGTGGTTGACAGGTTAACCAAATGTGCACATTTTATATCTTTGTCCCATCCTTATACTACTGCCATTGTGCCTCAAAAGTTTGTGGAGCAAGTGTTTAAGCTCCATGGTATGCCAACCACTATAGTTAGTGATAGGGATGTTGTGTTTCTCAGTTCTTTTTGGAAAGAGTTTTTCAAACTCCATGGTTCAAAGTTGTGCATGAGCTTAGGATACCATCCTCAAAGTGATGGTCAAATGGAGGTAGTTAATAGGTGTTTAAAGATATATCTGAGATGTTTCACAAGCAACCAGCCTAAAAAGTGGTTACAATGGCTTTCTTGGGCTGAGTGGAGCTACAATACCTCCTTCCATACTTCTGCAAAGTTCACACCATTTGAAATGGTTTATGGTTATCCACCACCACACTTAGTTTCTTATGAAGTAGGAACAGCTAAGCTGGAAATAGTTGAACAAGGTCTAATGGCCAGGGATAAATTACTGTCAATGCTCGAAACCAATTTGTTTGTGGCTCTCAGAATAGAATGAAGTTATAGGCTGAAAAACACGAGTCATAGGGAGTTTGAAATAGGGGACTGGGTTTATTTGAAATTGGTGCCATATCAGCTGCAATCGCTTGCTTCCCATTCATACCACAAGCTGCATCTTAAGCACTATGGACCATTTGAAGTGAATGAAAGAATTGGCCTAGTAGCATATAAGATTCAGCTGCCTGAAGGTTGTAAGATCCATCCTGTTTTCCATGTGAGTTGCTTGAAAAAGCATTTAGGAAACAAGGCTGCAGTGGTTCCAGTATTACCCCAAGTCACTAAAGATGGAATTGCTCCCACATATCCTGCAGCAGTGTTGCAGAGGAGAATATACAAGAAGGGTAATGTTGCGGGAGTGCAACTGTTGATTCAATGGGCTAGCAAAGACGAAAGTGAAGCTACTTGGGAGGACTACGAATAATTTGTGTCACAGTTTCCAAATTTTCAGTTTTAAGTTGTTATTTTTCAATTGCTTAAAGTTGTAATTCTAGTTTCAAGTTGTAACCTTGAGGACAGGGTTGTTCTTAAGGGGTAGGCAATGTTATGATTATGATTAGTTTAATCATAATTAGTGACTTAGTTAGTTAAAAGATGCTCATGTGTTGGTAATTAGGAGAGTTTATTAGTATTGCCAGCTGGCAGAGTTTGTTTGGAGCACTTTATATTCGGCATACCATGGCTTTTTACTGCCAACGGTCATTTGAATTAAATAGAATATATCCAAAAAAATATAAGAAAACTAATGAAAAGGGCTTGAAAACTTTGAGTTTTAATGATAAGGACAAAATAAAGGGTAAAGTGAATAGTACCAGGATTGACTTTTTAGTGTAAAAATGTGGTTTTTCGTTAAAATGAACAGTACCAGATGCTTTTCGTTAAAGTTCCCAAAAAATATTGAAGCTCAGCTTCATCTTCTTCATCTTTCTTCCATTACTATTTCACCTGCACAATTAGTTAAGGTCGAATTAGGTTGTATCAGGGCCGCTGTCTGGCGAAGCACAGCGTTGAATTCCTCGCCGTCAATGACTTGAAATCATCCCTCATCGTTGAAGATAGTTATCCACGACGACAACCAACGAATTTCCCATCGAACCTCATCGGTTTCGTCGAGATTCAAATTTGAATCTCTAAAAATCTTGGACCCCCGACGTCGATAATCCCTTTCCGTCGATGTGCAGTGGGTTTCTGACTAACCCACGATTACCCTGACCTCTGTCTGGTCTGAGTCGTCCCCATTTGCGGTTACGTCACTGTCTTCTCCGTTGAAAACCACACCCAGTGTTGCTGGGGTGTCCTATACCAGACACGAGCCTTCTTTGGGCATTCTTGCGCTCAGCCCACATCCCCAACCCACTGTTTTGGGTCTGGGCAGTTTTTTCCAAAGTTTTGGGCCCTCAGTTCTTGGGTCAGCTCTAATAGCAAACCAAAAAACTGAAAAGAAAAATGGTGTTGGGCCAACAGCCAACGTTTTGGGCTCTAATTCTAATGTGCCCATGTTTGGGCTATTTGTTTCGCCCAGATTTGGGCCTACTATCCCTTAGTTTTTTTTTTTCTTTTTCACCCCAATTATTTTCTTTTATGGAAACCTGCAATCCAAAAGTGAAAAATACTTTTTCTTTAACCCTTATGAAACCCTAAATCCTATAATCAGGATTTGGCTTTCACTTTTTTCTATCTTAGCCCATATTTGGGCCTGGGTTCCTTTAACCCAAGTTTTTCTCGCTGGCTTGCAACCTAACCGATTAAAATAATATTTGGACCTGAAGCTCTATAATTTTTAGGGCCGTTTCCCTTAACTTTCACATAAAGTGTCCCGAAGCTACCCACTATTAATATATTTATTTTTCAATTGCTTTACATATATTTTTGTCCTGTATATATTGTATTTGTTTGCAGGTACCATGAAACCTGAAGTTTCGGATAAGTGCCATAGAAACTTGAAGTTTCTTAACGTGCAACACTCATGTTAAGACCCGAAGTTCTCCATGCTTAAATCTGTTTAAACGAAACCATGTCTTACAACCTGCATGTTCTGACTTTGATGCTTATGGAGATTTTATTTCCAAATGCACCAATCACATTCTTGTTTCTGTCATTCAGCGAATTGTCGAATTGTAACAAGTTTGATTCACTAATTTGGAAGTTTCAAACAGAAACTACTTTATGTGAATACAAGACGTGACAATCCGCTTAACTACAACTAGTTGCGAATCATTGGAGCCAATTATGGTGTGGAAGAGTTGAATAAGCCTCCGCCATGATCTTCATTTGAAGACTTATGCCTGAAACATGTCAAATGGAAGTGCCTCATCGACGAGGATTTCATGGCTCTTTGACTCGCTTATATGGACCATTACAATCATGAAAAGATAAATTCTTGCCTGAAGCAAGACATAATTGAAACTTTTACGTCCATGAATAAGTACAACTCTGAAGTTTATATCCGATCAAATTTCGACTGGAGAAGATTTTTCTCATCCTTCCATATCTCTAAAATGCTCCTGAAGCAACATTATAAAGAGCAAAAGTTTACTGAATTATCAAATTTGATTACTATCATACCTGTGAAAGAAAGGTACCCAGTGATCAACTGAGAGATACCAAACAGTATAGACTCAGCTTCAGCTGAAGTCTCCTGAATGGTGATACCCAGTTTTGACTGGGGCCCACCAAATTGTATGCTTTGCTTAGACAAATGCGTACCGAACAAACCTTTCTAGTTTTGGTTAGATTTTTTTGAACCCAAGTTTGGGTCTGTTTCTCTCACAACCATTTTCGAGTTTGTTTTACAACATATGGTAGAATCAAGGTTTGCCAAAAGGTGGCATCATAGCTAGAAGTGTGATCCTTATCACCTAAGACCTAAAACTTCAAGAGTAAGGGACAGTTTCCCGAACCTCAAACCCTGCAGAATCTAATTTCGTTTTGACGGAATAGATCATTGGTTATGCACTTGTCTGTGCCCCTACCAATGTTGTTGATGAGTACCATTCTCATAAACAATCCGTGAGACTAATTTTGATCCACCTAACACATTTGGAAAAGCAAAATTTGCCATGGAAAGCCACATGACCGAACCCCCTTGTATATTTGGTTACTTTGTGAACAACTTTCTATGTTCCCAGATTTAAGTTCAGTGTTTGGATGACATTACTATTCTCGAATACGAGTTAATTGACAAAAATTAAGACATGTGACAAATCCAATTAACTCATGCTTAGGTATGTTCTTGTGGGGAAGTTAGCTGTTTGGTTTTATATGTTAACTTCATACCTAATCACCCTCCTGAAAACCCTTTTCAAGCTTATCTAACCTGATTGTGGGGCATGGCATTGCCCTATGTTTTTCAATGGTACTAATTTTACCATAAAGGGAAGCCTTATACTCACTTCGTTCTGGGAGAACGCTTTTTGAGCTTTAAGGATATTCGAGAAAACTATTACCATATTGAAACCAATGTAGAAAATAAAGTAAAAATTCCTTAACACTTCCTACGAATATAACCAGAAGCGTATTTTAGAGAGGATGGAACGCCTATCAAATGGATTACAACCATTCAAGACCACTATATGGCTAGCCAGAAGCCCGATATTCCAAAGGAAATTTCGTTGTGGCACGAACGCTTAGGACATCTAGAGGGCATCCCCTTACTAGCAATAAGGACATCATACTTGGAAGAGTACCTTGCCAAGCATGCTCTTGATCTTAATTGGGCAAATTCTGACCCAGCAATTTAGATTATTAATAGGCAAACGAATTACATGGCTATGTACTATAACGATCCTTACATATCCTCTATCTTTTCTATAGCAGATTCAATGGAACATTTGTGGACTAATCCAACCAAAATGCTTATGGTTTTGGTTGATGTATCGATAAACTAATCACATGTTTGTCCACACTTATTGCTGCTAAACCTCCTCACCGATTTTATGGGCTCACCCCTTAAAATCTTAAAGTTTGGAAGGCTGGATATTGTCGAAGAGTTTACATCGAAGATACTTTGATAAGTATTGCATGTCTGTTGGGTTTGTAATTGAACACTAAATTAGTAAATTCCCATGTTCACCCCAAAATGGCTTGGTAAAAGCTTTCATTAAACGCCTTTAATTGATTGTTTGGTCGTTGGTCATACATACCAAACTCCCGACCCCTGCCTGGGACCATGCACTACTTCAGCTTGTTAATCCGCTTGAGGCGTGCCACCCAATAGCGTTACAGTTGGTAACTGGGTACAAACCTGAAGTTTTGTACTTACACATTTTTGGTGTACAATTTATGTGCCAATTATGTCGCCGTAATGTACCATTATGGGTCCTCACAAAAGGATGTGAATCAATGTCAACTATGATTCTCTTATGCGCTTGCAAGCGATTATGTCACTTCAATGAGACAGTTTTCCCTCCGTTAGGGGGAGATAAAACTGTCAACGCTCCTGAAGAACAGAGCGAATTATTGTGGACTTCCCTATTATGTCTCATCTCGATCCCTATTCTAGATCATCAGAATGTTACCAGACGCTTTCTCTGATCTAGCAAATGTGACAAAATCGCATATACCAGCTGCAAACATGCTTGCAAGGAAAGACGTGGCAAATAGATATCGTTGTCCCAAGATGGATAGGACACTGCTAACGTGTATTGGACATCCCCTGAAGGTAGGTTGACCGCACCTAGTGGCTGATCCTAGTACATCGGCGACTGAGTTATTAAGATAGAGTCGATCTCTAAGTTCTTTAGAAGCACCTCATGGAAAGATTGAAATCAAGTGTGGATTCTATTGGAGATGACCTCTGAGTTTCAATTGCCGATGTATAGATCTCCACATATGAACCACTAAATAGGGTTCCACGTGAGGGAACGTGTTAGCTATCCCACATTGATGGGGGCAACAAAAAATAATGATTTTAAATATGATTACCCCACTCTAACTAATACCGAAGCCTTTTGTAATAAAACCTCACATCTGACGGATTGGGCATGTGATCATTACCAAGTTGGGAACAATATCGGTGTCATCGATCTAAAAAATTTCAACAACGTCTGTGGAAATATGTTATCAAGAAACATCATGCTTGCAAAAACGTTGAAGATACTAAGTGTTAAAATATCCCAATCGACCGTATCTCTATGAAAAGAATAGTTTAAGTATCCTAACTCCACTGCAATAAATACCAAGACCTTTTGTGATAAAACCCCACACCTAACGGATTGTGCAGGTGGTAATTACTAAGTTGGGGACAATATCGGTGTTGTTGAAAGTGGGCATTTGGCTTGTCTCTCTGATAATTCTACATGGTATTAGAGCTAAGGAGTGGACCCATACTATACCACCACGTGATGGGTGGGTCCTTTTGGCCCCGTGTGATGATGGTGGGTCCTTTGGCCCCGCGTATAGAGTGAGTCATCTTGGCTCCATGTGGCTGTCGATTTGTAGATCTCCCACGTGTGACCCACTAATCGAGTCTTACATGAGGGGGCATGTTGAAATATCTCACATCGATCGTATCTCTATGAAAAGAAGAGTTTAAATATCCCAACTCCAGTCCAACTAATACGAGGCCTTTTGTGATAAAACCTCACACCTGACGAATTGTGCAGATGGTAATTACCAAGTTGGGGATAATATTCGTGTTGTTGAAAGTGGGCATTTGGCCTCTCTGATAATTCTACACTAAGATGATGTTAAAGTCTTGGTCTTCTGATAGCTTCAATGTTCAGACTAATGTGAAGATAGCCCAGCTTGCTGAATATGTTAACATTTTGTTAAAAAATGGTGAGCTTTCCTCCGGGGATAAAAAGGTAATATGAATCAGCATTGGACAAAGCAGAAGCAGCTCAAAAATTCAAGGAGCAACATACGTCTTCGTCCGAGACTCTAAGAAATAGAACTGGGAATCAAAAAGTCTGTAGGACTTTTGAGTGGTATTATTTCGTAAGGGATTGTCATTTGTGCGACATTATTTTACAATTGCATCAAAATTAGCCAATGGGTCTTTTCTGGCCATAGAAATACACAAGCACTAACGGTAAATCACATTCCCAAATTTGGTATGAAACTAATCAAATCGACAGTAATTCTTTTAGAATTCGATAAGGTCGGATAAAACCTTTTTCACTGAGCTCCACAGGATCTTTCATGAACTTTTGGTAACACTCTCATTGATTCTTTAACTCCAAGGTATCTTAGAATTAGGCCTTCCCTCAGCTCTCCTAAACAATTTATCACCTATGATAACGTAGCTGGTGGTACTAACCAATTATTATCTTTACAGTTAGTGATTGTCATAAACTAGCTGACCACCTTGACTTTTCTAAAAAGACCTAACTGTTGCAGTCCTATTAGATTAGGAATGTGATTGTGTAAATCCTAGTAGATATGAGAATGTATCTTATATTCCTATTAGGAGTAAATTACCTATTAAATATTGTATTCCTAAAGGGAAAGGTTTTTACCTATCCTACTACTATAAATAAAGGCACAATGGGGTGTAATAGAACACACCCACAATTACACATCTCTCTCATCTCTCTCTATATGCCGCACCCTCTCTCTCTCCATATGGCCTCCATAATTGTTTAGTAAATATTGCCTACAACACGTTATCAACACGCTCTTGACGTTGCGCTACCAAGAGAATTTATTCTTCAATTTGGGGAGTATTACGTTTTAATCATTCTTTTTATGATTAATTTATTATTTTGTTGAATTGATCTACATGATATTGATTCAATTTTGTGTTAACGTGATACAACGCATTGGAGATGCAATTCCGGCTTTCGAGAAGGATCTTCTACAAATTCAAAGGTTTTTATTGTTTTCTGCCCATTAGGTACGCTTAAAATAAAGTAAGATATTTGAATCGCATGAAAACCTTCCCCATGATGCATGAATCCCCTATGTTTATATTTTCCTTCTGATATAAATATTGTATATGTTCATATATTTGTCAAAATATATATTTGTTTCATGCACTATGCAATTATATTTGCTATGTGGAATTTGTGAGTCAAATAATATAAAATAAATTAGAAGAAATTTAGGGTTTTCAAACCCTAATTCTGTCGAAAAAAATATATGGGTACTTGCGGCACCACCACCGCGAACACCTTGGACCCCTCATGGCAGCAGCCTTAAGGCTTTGCTGTGCTAATCCAGACCATTAGGCCTTACGACCTATCTTTGTTTATAGGACCTGCAGTCCCTAAGCCCAAAACCAACAAATTTTGGCCCATTGTCCCGTGTCCCTTAGCCTGTGAACTCACTAGGCTTCGCCCCAGTCTCGACCTGCTTGCCAGCAGCTTTGGCTGTTGGGCTTAAGTTGCCTCGGACCCAACCCGCAGGCTAGCATTTTGCTGGCCTGATCCATGCCCCTCCTTTAGCCCAAAGAGCCAGCAGCTGCTGCTGTTGAGCTCCATGCTCATGGCCCATGGCCTAAAGACCATTCCGTGGGCTACTTTTGCAGCCATACCCAACCCAAGCCCCTCATTTGGCTTATGGCACCCAGCCCTATCTTTTGGGCTATGGTATTTTCGACCCAACGCTATTATTTAGCATTTTAAATAATTTTAACCTGAATGTTATTATTATTTTTGCTTCTACGATCGACCCCAAATGGTCCCGATCTATTGAATTAATTAAAAATGACCTGCAATCCATTAATCTGATAATGAATCCAAAATTATTGACCTGAAGATCACTTTTGGACATTAACAATTCAATAATTTATTTTTATACTTTGAACCATTGACTTACTTTCGTAGTCCTAAAGCACTCACACTTGAATTCCCGAAGAACCTCAAATCCACTACACTTAGTTGGATATTGCATTCTGTGTTCTTACAGGAACCTCTCTTTTATGAACTAAATGTTCATAAACTAAATTGAACATGTAGTTTCAAATTTAGTATCTTTGAAACCCGAAGTTTTCATAAAACAATACACCCATGAAAACCCGACATTTTTCATGAAACCCATGTTTTAGAACTCGAATGTTCTAACTTTGATGCTTATGGATGATTCATTCCCATAGCACTAATCACACTCTTATTCCCTCCAATTCTGTCGATTGTCGAACCGTCACAAATTTGATTTTCCCTGATTTGGATGTTTTTAATAAAAAAAACCACTTTATGTGGGGTACAAGACGTGAATCTCCACTTGACTATCAAGAAGCTAAGATACCATTAAAGCCAACAATGGCAAGGAAGAGCTGAATAAGCCTCTGCCATGATCTTCATTTGAAGACTTATGCTCAAAGCATTACCAACGGAAGTACCTCCTGAACGAGGATTCCATGGCTTTTTGGCTTGCTCCTACGGACTGTCTAATCATGAAAGACATTGCCTGAAGCACACCATGATTATGTCCATGAATGAGTACAATTCTGAAGTCTATAAATCCGATCGAGTTTTGACTGGAGAATATTTTTCTTGTCCTTCCTTATTTCTAACTCGCCCCTGAAACAGCAGTTTAGAAAGCGGAAGTTTACCAAATTCTCGAATCTGATTACTACCACAAATATGAGAGAAAGGTATGGAACCAGTTCAGCTGGAGTCTACCGAATTGCTCGACCCAGTTCGGTCAAAGCCTACCGAATGGTGATGCACTGCTTAGGCAGGGATACACCGAATGGCATATTCTCTCACAATCCAATTTCGAGTTTGTTTTTACAATATATGGTAAAATCAGGGCCTGCCAAAGTGTGGCATCTTGCCCGAAGCATGATCCTTGGTACCTAAGACCTAAAACTTCAAGAATAAGGGAAAATATTCTCGAACCTTAACCCTGCAGAATCTATTTCCGTCTCAATGGAACAGACCGTTGGTTATGCACCTGTTCGTGCCCATACCAATGTTGTTAAGAAGTACCACTCTAGCAATCGATATGTGAGACTAATTTTGCTCCACCAAACACCGTTGGAAGAACAGAATTTTGACATGAATGGCGTTGTTAGCCGAATCCCCTTAAGTAAACCATTTACTTTGTGAACATTTTTCCATGTTCTTGGATTCACGTTTGGTGTATGTTTTACTTATGGATATTGTCCTCGAATATGAGTTAATTGAATCATGTTTCTTAATACATGTGACCGATTCAATTAAACAAGTGATTAGGTAGGAATGTGGGAAAGTTAGTTGTCTGGATGAATGCGTACTACGTACACTAACTTTACACCTAAATCACATCTCTAACAATGACTTCAGGTCTATCCAACCTGATTAAGAGCATGGCATGCTCCTCGTTGTATGAATGGTACTGCATCACCATTTAAGGGACCTTAAATTCTCCTCAACGTTGAGTTTTTAAGGATATTCGAGATGACAATGATCATAAATGAAACCACTGAAGAAAATAGAATGAAATATCTTTGCACCACCTCCAAAAATGAACCTGAAGCTTTGATTTAGGGCCAATGGGTTGTCTCCTAATTGGAAACATGCCATATATGGCCGGCCTGAAGTTGGGTGATTGAGCAATTTACTTGCTTTGGCACGACCTTTTGGGACACTTAGGTCGAACAATGATGCTACAACGCATCTCCTTATCTGAAGTAAGGATATTGTGCTTACAAGCACACTTTGCTAAGCATGCTCATTAAGGAAATTGATTTTCTATATCATTCCTCGCAAAGATACGACACGACCTAGGGCTATGCAATCCTTGTACGCAGTTATGTTGGTCCGCCTTGAGGCCCATTGCCACCCAACCTATATGATGTTATAGTTGGTTACTGGGTACGAACCTGATGATTTTCGTATTTACGCATTTGGATGTGCATCCCACCATGGGTCCTCAAAGAAGGATGTGTATCTTTTGTCGATCATGATTCTCCTTCACACTAGCTCTCTTCGAGCCCTTGCATGCGATCTCTTTATCGCTTATTTGCGGGTTGTCACTTTAATAAGATAATCTTCCCACCGTTAGGGGGATATAAGAACATCAATGTTCCTATAAAACGACACGAATTTGCATGGACATTACCCACTATGTCTCATCTCGATCCCCATACCGCACAAGTGTGATAAGCAAGTGCTATGAATTCTAGTTTTCAGAATGTTGCTCCAGACACATTCCTCTGATCTAGCTAAAGTGACAAGATCATATACCAGCTGCAAACATGCCTACAAGGATATACGTACTTAACGGACGTCGAGTCAACATCCCTAGAGGGTGTGCCACCCCTGTTAGACGATTTGAACGCCCATGTTGGACGGTCCGATACATCGGCGGATATCAATCAATCTATCTTGGCTTGGAGCACGACGGATCACTCGGTTCGTAGGATTCACTTCCTTGGAATAGGAAGACACAGCATAACAATGAATCTAAACTCGATCGTTGTCTCAAATCATTTCTATCTCATGAGATTAATTCGAATTTTCCTTAGACTTAAAGTTCTTGGTCCAGTATACTAGTTTGGATGAGCTAAATGGAATTGAAATGAGATTATCATCGATGATGTTTTCACTTATATGGTAGTTACCGACATAAATGAAAAGCGACAATATCGAACCATGTTCCGTTGATTAAGTGACAACGTAGAACTGATTGGACAATTGAAATTACAATCCAGGTCAAATTCCTTACCAAAGTGTGTTTGGACTTATTATCCCTACACTGCCCAAGATAACCCCGTTGTGTTACAAGTGGGAAAGGAAGCGTATTGAGATGAATGAAATAATGCGATATGATGCACGTCTTACGGCGTAAGGTTTCTCTCAAACTTCCTGTGATTGATAGCAGCATGATGAAATATGGTTAATGTTTTCTCCATGGGGATATAGATACGGAGATTTATACGTAAGTTCTCGACGAATTACATGGACTGTTTCAAATAGTTCCAAAACCACGGAACACCCTCTTAACTTGTTTGAGGCATTCACTTACAATCCGACGGATGTGGTATACCCATCTAAGTGATTATTTGATCAGTCAGGGATGAATTATGTCCTTGCGTGTTAAACTATGAAGTTTTATTCCAAATTGCTAGAGTTACAGTTTATGTCGTTGACACGAATCTCACTAAGACTCCATAAGAGCTTGAGAAAACTGCCTTGCACCTGAAGATGGAATTTGAGATGAAGGTGTGAACACGGAAAATTCCTGAAACGAAAGAGACAAGAACAACGTGCACAAAATAATATTTGTGTTTGATGATTTTGGGTTACAATCTCTCTCAAATTTGATCCTCTGATTCGATCTCCGTAAGGTGTTTATTTGTGGATGTGCGATTGATCCAAAGGGCCATTGGGCTTGATCTAAGGATGAACGTTCTTCAAGGGCCGTGGACTTGATCTTGAAGGTGGATTTGAGCGGATCTTCAAAGGGGCTTTTGGGCTTGATCTTTGAAGAACAGTGATGAACGGATCTCCAAGGGATTTTGGGCTTGATCTTGAAGAACGGTTGGACGTGTGGATTTGTTGATGTTGTTGATCCAAGGGGCCGTCGGGGCTTGATCTTAGAAGAACGATGAACGAAGAACGAAGAACACTTTCTTCAAGGGCTGTCGGGGCTTGATCTTGAAGGTGGATGATTGTTGATCCAAGGGGCCGTCAGGGCTTGATCTTGGAAGAATGATGAATGAAGAACGAAGAACGAAGAACACTTTCTTCAAGGGCCGTCGGGGCTTGATCTTGAAGGTGGATTTGATGAAGAACGAAAAGGGCTTTCTTGATCCTTCGGGATTTGCTTGAGAGCATCGGAGTTTCAGAGCTTCAGAGCTTCAAGGTGTAATATGAATTCCTCCCAAATGAATGAAATGGGCTTGTATTTATAGAATTTTTTCAAGGCCTAATTTTGAATATAATATCCCGGATGAAATAAATTGTTTCTACCAGGTGTTGACATGTGTCCTATTTGATGACTTTTCCAACTCATTTCAATTTTCGTTGAGTCGCACGCTACGTGTAAAATTTATGTAATACATGAGCGTTGAAACTTTGATTTATCGGTCAACATTTATTTGCCGAAATTTCGATGTCTACAAATGCCCCCACTTTAAGGCGCGTCGTATACATGTGCTTGTCATGTGTAGGAGATGCGTTTTGAAGTCCCTTACTGTAGATGTCGATCCAAGGGCTATCGAGGCTTGACCTTGAATTGGGCTGGAGATTTCTTCAAGGGCCGTTGAGGCTTGATCTTGAATTGGTCTTGAGATTTCTTCAAGGGCCGTCGAAGCTTGATCTTGAAGGTTGAAATTGGACCACAAGGAGTTTCATGTGGTAGATGATCATTGGCTTTGGTAGTGGATGAATCGGCATGTATTTTGTTGCACTTGTTGACTTTCCACAACTTTGATCTTGAACTGGGTTGGAGGATTTTCTGGATTCCTCCAATTGTTGATTTTCCACAGCTTATTCTTGAACTGGATTTGATTCAAGAGTGGTAGACACTTAATCTTGAATCGGACTTGTGATTTCTTCAAAGGCCGTCGAGGCTTGATCTCGAATTTGGCCGGAAACTTCTTCAAGGGCCGTTGAGGCTGGATTCTTGAAGGTTGACTCGAACACATGGCAAGCAGGCACGAGGTGAAGGTGACGACTTGTTGCTTTGTTCAATCTTTCTAATTCACACCTGAGCAGTTTGGTCAACGGTATGATCTTCAAGATTGATGGGCTCTTCTTCCAGTTGGTGACTTGATCTTTAAGGATTTGATTCAAGGGTGGTGAATCGGCACGTGCAGCCCACAACGCCTAGTAAGTCGACCTAAGAATTTGAGGGTCAAAACGAGTTCATCGTCCAGAGTGATTGCAACCCTGATGATATGAGATACTTTTGATTTTGAAGAAGTAGCGGATGACTCAGCACGTGCTTTGTTGCGCCTGTCTCCACATGCTTCAAGGTATCATTTTCATTTCCTTTAACTGTTCCTCAGGCAGATGCGGCATCTTCTCGAGTTCTTCATCTCAGACTCCTTCTGCTGAGTTGACTGTGCATGCTGCATTCTTCTCTGCTTGTTTCTTCAGGCAAATGTGGCAGCTTCTCAAGTTCTTCAGTTCGGACTCCTTCTGCTGAGTTGACTGTGCAGACCGCATTCTTCTCTGCTTGTTTCTTCTGCACGTTGTCTCCACATGCTGCAAGGTATCATTTTCACTTGCCTTTATCTGTTCTTCAGGCAGATGTGGCAGTTTCCTTGGAAGTACAGTAGCAGTGGGAGACGAGTACTCGAGAGCAATGCTAGGTAGGCAATCAGGGAAGGGTTCCCAGCAGTCGGTTCCTTACCCGAGTTTGAGTGGAAGTTCCGGCATATTGTTTTCTTTATCCTTGTCTTTATAGGTAGGAACAAAGACAAAGGAAAGGACAGGGAGAACGCATGATATGAGATACTTTTGCTTTCTACCCTGGTGATATGAGATACTTTTGCTTTGGAGTCATTGGCTTGCAGAGGTACCCCAAGGAATAAGGAACACTGAGTGACCCGAGAGGCTTCGTTGGGAAGGCATTCTCGGAGATGAAGAAAGGTTCTGTATGTCTGCCTTGCTATGGAAGGTGAAGGTGGACAGTTATAGGAAGTTCTTTGATACCTGTAGAGGTACTATTCTTTCACTCGTGTCGGCAACCAATGCGTGATTGAACAGTAAACTTCACGTGCTTTCTCCTTCACCGAAAATCTTCGACAAATTGCTCGTGATTTGCGCAAAGTTGAGTGTGCATATGACAGGTGTTTGACGAGGCTGAAAAAGACTGGCGCCTCTTCGATATCTGGGATCGGCGCTTCGACAAATTGCCCGTGATTTCCGCAAAGCTGAGTTTGCGTGTGACGGGTGCCGACGTGTCTGGAAAAGCAAGATGCTTCTCCGATTTCTGAGCTTGCCTCTTCGATTTTTGAATGGCTTCTTCGAATTCTGAGCTCGCCTCTTCGATCTCTGAAATCCCATCGAGTGCTGATTTTTTTATAGAGGCACGCTGTTCGTTTCAAAGCACACTTGAATTTTTGCTTGTGAAAACTCCCTTCTTGCACTTCTAAGATCTTGATTTGTCCGATCTCTTCTTTCTTCAACACTTTGAAAATGTATGGACCCTCCGACCGTCGTTTTGACTTGAATCTTGGTGAAGAGGCAGTCCCGCCTTCTCCAGACAACATATGGCGCCCATCCTTCATATCCCCTACTGGTCCTCTTACTGTTGGGGATTCGGTGATGAAGAATGATATGACCGCTGCGGTGGTGGCCCGGAACCTTGTCACTCCTAAAGATAACAGACTACTTTCCAGGCGGTCTGATGAGTTGGCTGTTAAGGAGTCTCTGGCTCTTAGTGTGCAGTGTGCGGGTTCTGTGTCCAACATGGCCCAACGCCTATTTGCTCGAACTCGTCAAGTTGAATCGTTGGCGGCTGAAGTGATGAGTCTCAAACAGGAGATTAGAGGGCTCAAGCATGAGAATAAACAGTTGCACAAGCTCGCACACAACTATGCCACAAACATGAAGAGGAAAATTGACCAGATGCAGGAATCCGATGGTTAGATTTTACTTGATCATCGGAGGTTTGTGGGTTTATTCCAACAACATTTGCCTTCGTCTTCTGGGGCTGCACCGCGTAATGAAGCTCCAAATGATCAACCTTTGGTGCCTCCTCTTCCTGGAGTTCCGCCGAGTGGTGTGGCTTCAAATGGTCAACCTCCGGCGCCTCTCATTTCTGGAGCTCTGCCGAGTGGTGAGGCAGCACCTGATCGTCCTTGAAGATCCCCTCTTGTAAATTTGATTTGATTTGATTTTTTTTTTGTTTTTTTGTTTTTTTTTGTTTTTTTAAGGTATGTATAATGCAAATTTATGTAAAATTTCCAGAAAAATAAATAAAGTGGACTTCTATTTCTCTCAATGCATTTGTTTGTTTTTTTTTTTTTTTTTTTTTTTTGCTATATACATCCATATATTATGTATGTATATATATATATATATGTATATTTTTTTTCACGTGGACTGATCCACCATTCCAAAACCCTTCCCCTTTGCATGGTGCTAGCCACCAAGAATCCACCTTCTCTCCTTTTTTTATTTTTTATTATTATTTTTATTTTATATATATATATTTTTTATTTATTTATTTATTTTATTTATTATTTATTATTTATTTTATTTTTATTTTTTTTTATTTTATTTTTTTGCTTTCACATGGTGCTGATCCACCATTCCCCTTTTCTTTTCTTTTTTCACGTGGTGCCAGCACCACTTTGCTCCACCATCCCATTTTTTTAATATATTTTTTTTTGTATAAATGTTGATGATAGGTAGAGAAATTTGCAGGCAGCGGAGCAAGGAGGACGGAGAAGATGGTGCTTCGAGCTTCACGACCGGCTAGTCGTTTGACGGCGATCGTTGAAGTCGTTTGGCAGCTGCGAGGCAAGAGACGGATGAGGTCTTTGGGTGTGTATTGATAAACTTTGGTTTTGTCAATCTCATTCAAAGGCGGCGGCCATGGCGGAGGTGCAGAGGAAGACGCTCCACCACTACCGTCACTGAGCACAGCCATTGCACTGCCTGCTGAGCACAGTCATTACACACCCGTTGCACTGCCACTGAGCACAGGCACAGAGTACAGCCAACAGACTCCACCTCGTTAATTCCCAGGGCTCCCCCAAAGACAAACCTGCTCCACGCCGCCGTCCTTGTCTTTCCTCTCTGCCCAAAGAGAGCGCCATCAACCTCCAATCGTTGCAACCACCATTCTCGAGCTCTTTGACTCCAGCTGGCATCTCCACCTTCACCGCCGCATCGGCGTCAGTGACAGCGGCATCACCTTTCCCGTCCATCTCAGACCTTCATCTTCATTCTGCAATCCACCGACCTCACCTCAACGGCAGGTTGAGACGACATGGCAGCACACCCGTCCATCATCTTAAAATCGTAGCTGTCTACCAAAAAGTTCCCACGAAAGCTTCATGCCCTTTTCTCCTCTTTCATCTCATCATACTTCGTCCAACTCGACCCCTTCGACGAATACCATGTAATCGGTGATAGCGTCGTTTTTGAGGCAGGTGTGTTCGACGACCCTTATCTCCAAAAGGACCGTTTCAGCCCCAAGAACGTGAAACCTAGGAGAGATTTTTCCGATCGGGTCGGTAGCCGGGTCGTACGTCGTGCTCCAGAATAGTGGTAGGTTTAGAGTTGCAGTTGAAGAGATCGGCCTAGAAGAGACGGAGGCATGACTCTACTCCCTCTACTAACGCTCTTAGATGATTCGTCTCGCCCTCGTCCTTGAGATCCTTGATGGTGGCCTGGACGATGTAATCACGGTAGAGAAGGAGACAGACGAGCCAGGATCCAGTACGGATCCCGATCTTTTTTTTAAACCTGGATTTTCTTCTCCCTCCTTCTTCTCCTGTGATCTCAGTATCGGACGTCTCTGCTTCTCTGCCCAAGTCGTCGGATTCGTCGGCATCCATTGTAGAAATCAGAAGGAAACCCAATAAGGAGGAAGCAAAACGTTGAACAAAGGCAGCTGGCAAAGTGTTCTCTCAAGTCCCTCATGGCCTGGATCTCGCCTATGCTCGCTCTTTCTCTCTACTCGTCATTTGATCAAGAAGACGACCCAGAAACTCTCGACGAAGTGACCGGAAACAGAGGCAGAAGCCGCGGCTCTGGGTCTCTCGGAGTCGTCGTAGCCCTCGGCGACGGGTGCAAGTAAAATCCTTTCTCCGCAATCGCCCTGTCCTTCTCCGACGAAGAATTTCCCAGTGACGGCGACGACGCCGACTTGTCGAACTGGTCGTTCAACGGCGTCACCGGGCTGAGGGTGAGTGACGGGAATTCGAGTAGGCTCGGTGAGAGAATCTCCTGATGACGTGGGGAAAACCCAGAAGCCGATTGGAAGTTGGGGATGAGGGTGTTTTTGAGATTGGTGTTCCGCCGCTCGTAAAGCTTGAAGCCCTGCTTTTTCGGTGGGGCGGTTTTGATTTGTAATTGAAGTCTGAGCAGGCATTGGACTTGACCGCGGATTGGGCTTGGAGGCTGCCACTTGGGCCTGGATGGCCTCCTTTTGAGAGGCTTGCTGCTGATGGATATACCTACATACATATATATATATATATGTGTGTGTGTATATGTATATGTATGTAAAAGAACTTTTTTTTTTTTTTTTTTTTTTTTTGTAAACAAGTAATAACGTATGTATCGCTTTTTCTTTTTTTTTCTTTTTCTCTTTATTTTTAAATACATAAAACATATGTATATTTTTTTTTCTAATAAAACATTATTATTATTTTTTTTATTTGATGTGACTGAACTTGAAATTGAATATTCAAGCTGCCTACGTACCCTTCCAAAGAGATCAAGTCAAAACGTAGTTCAAACACATACATATTTTTGGTATTTTCTTTTTGTGCTGTTTGCAGTTTTAACTCATGCAGACAATGAGCATTTGGTGTCGTGTTGTAGTTTCAGCTCGTGCAGGCAAGGAGCGTTTGGTGCCGTGTTGCAGTTTCAACTCGTGCAGGCAAGGAGCGTTGGTGTTGCCTTTTATGCTCGTGCAGACCAGGAGCGTTGGTTCGTGCAGTTTAGGCTCGTGCGAACAAGGAGCTTTGTGTCCTACAGTTTAGGCTCGTGCGGACAAGGAGCTTTGGTACATTTTGTCAAGCAATTTTGGAGAGGTGTTCCTCACAATCTTCATATCAATGAGCCTTGAATGAGTAGTTGAAGAAGTCTTCGGGCAAGAAATCACGCATTGTGATGGGGACGGATGATCTTCGTGCCGAAGTTTCATCATCTTCAACACGTTCACGTTGCTTTGAAGGTTGACAAGAACTGCTTTGCCCCCTTTTCGATTGGCGGACTTGTGGATGAGACGTATGCTTCTTGTGCAATTTCTTAGGAGTGACTTGAGTCCATCCTTCAACTTTGCTTGTCTTGGAGGATGCCCCCAACGGTTGAGGTGAAAACTTTGAGTCGGAAGAGCCAGAAGTGAAGGTGGTATAGTTTGACTTCACCACATCGTCAAGATCTAGCTCGATGATTCCTTTCTAAGCCAGTTTCATGATGAGATCTTTCAGCACGAAACATTTTTCTGTCGGATGACTGATGAAGCGGTGGAATTTACAGTACCTTGGACTGTCAGTGCGATTTATTTCTTCTGGCCGTTTGCACTCAGGCAAACCAATCACCTTCTTTTCCAGCAAGTCTTCTAACATGGCAACCACATCAGAGTCGGGGAATGGATAGGTCCTCTCCTCAAGCTCCTTCAAAGTGCGTCTACGCATCTCTTGATCACGAAAAGCTTCGGTTGGAATCGCCTTGCCTCGTGTAGGGATTTTGACGGGAGCTGTGTTGACCGTCATTGCTTCCTTGGTGGGTTTCCACGCAGTCTTCTCCAACTTTAGCCCAAGAACTTTGTCGTTCTTGTAGTCGGTGATCGGTTCTTTCTTCCCATGATGGGTGATGCTCAACTCCATGTCATGGGCGCGAGTGGCCAATTCCTCGAAAGTCCGTGGTTTAATGCCTTGGAGGATGTATTGCAAACCCCATTGCATGCCTTGGATGCACATCTCGATTGAAGAGGTTTCCGAGAGCCTGTCTTTACAGTCGAGGTTTAGAGTGCGCCATCTGTTAATGTAGTCAATGACTGGCTCGTCCTTCCACTACTTTGTGCTCGTTAGCTCTAGCATGCTCACAGTGCGGCGGGTGCTGTAGAAGCGATTGAGGAATTCCCGCTCTAATTGCTCCCAGCTGTTGATGGACTCAGGCTCTAGGTACGTGTACCACTCAAAGGCATTTCCTTTCAGCGAGCGCACAAACTACTTGGCGAGGTAGTCTCCCTCCGTCCCCGCGTTGTTGCAAGTTTCGACGAAATGTGCAACGTGCTGCTTTGGGTTTCCTTTTCCATCAAACTGCATGAACTTTGGTGGTTGATAACCCCTTGGCATCCTTAGGGCATCAATCTTCTTGGAATAGGGCTTCGAGTAGAACAAGGAGGTATGTGAGCTCCCTTCGTACTGTGCCTTGATGGTGTTGGTGATTATCTCTTGCAGCTGCTGGATAGAAAGAGATCCCATGGGTGCCGCTGCTTGGTCTGGCTCCGGCTTCCCATCGATTTTCTTCACCGGGGGTTCTTCGTCTCCGCCAGCTCCTTCTTTTAGTGGATCATCATTTGGGTTGGGTTTATCGCCGTTCTGCGCCTCCAGTCGGTTAACTAGTGCTGCAATTTGCAAGTCTTTTTCTTCCACAGTTCGGGTTAGCCTTGCGATTGCTTCATTCATTTGAGCCAGCTGCTCATCGATTAAAGTTGCTCCAATGGTCATGACTTGCATGGCTGAACTGTCGCTTGAATCGGCATCGGAGAGCATGGATTCAGAGTATTTCCTTGGGCTTTCCCCCCTTGGTGCCCTTAGTGAGGCTAAGGTGATCAAAGGCTCGTGCCTTGGGTGCTTTTGTTCCCTTGGCAGAGTTGATGCATAGGTGAAAGAGGCGGCAGAAGTAGCTCTTGCCATGCTTCGAGTCGTGATGCCCAAAGTGACACCAGTTGAGACGAGGATTCTTTTGTTCTTTGCGCCGGTTGCGGGAACAGTTTGAGCCTTCCTTGATGCCATTAATTTTGGAAGTGCGCTTGAATTTCTTGAACGGAGAAAGAGATGAGAGGCAGAGATTGTCCCACTGGGCGTGCCAATTTGTGAACATGGAAAATTCCTGAAACGAAAGAGACAAGAACAACGTGCACAAAATAATATTTGTGTTTGATGATTTTGGGTTACAATCTCTCTCAAATTTGATCATCTGATTCGATCTCCGTAAGGTGTTTATTTGTGGATGTGCGATTGATCAAAAGGGCCGTTGGGCTTGATCTAAGGATGAACGTTCTTCAAGGGCTGTGGACTTGATCTTGAAGGTGGATTTGAGCGGATCTTCAAAGGGGCTTTTGGGCTTGATCTTTGAAGAACAGTGATGAACGGATCTCCAAGGGCTTTTGGGCTTGATCTTGAAGAACGGTTGGACGTGTGGATTTGTTGATGTTGTTGATCCAAGGGGCCGTCGGGGCTTGATCTTAGAAGAACGATGAACGAAGAACGAAGAACACTTTCTTCAAGGGCCGTCGGGGCTTGATCTTGAAGGTGGATGATTGTTGATCCAAGGGGCCGTCAGGGCTTGATCTTGGAAGAATGATGAATGCAGAACGAAGAACGAAGAACACTTTCTTCAAGGGCCGTTAGGGCTTGATCTTGAAGGTGGATTTGATGAAGAACGAAAAGGGCTTTCTTGATCCTTCGGGATTTGCTTGAGAGCTTCGGAGTTTCAGAGCTTCAGAGCTTCAAAGTGTAATATGAATTCCTCCCAAATGAATGAAATGGGCTTGTATTTATAGAATTTTTTCAAGGCCTAATTTTGAATATAATATCCCGGATGAAATAAGTTGTTTCTGCCAGGTGTTGACACGTGTCCTATTTGATGACTTTTCCAACTCATTTCAATTTTCGTTGAGTCACACGCTACGTGTAAAATTTATGTAATACATAAGCGTTGAAACTTTGATTTATCGGTCAACATTTATTTATCGAAATTTCGATGTCTACAGAAGGATCTTGGGAAAACTCATTTATGCCTTGACCCGAAGTTGAAGCATTGTTCTGACGGTATTTTGGTCTACAAGTCGAACTACACCCCGAATGTGTTACCTTTGAGTATACCTATGATCGTCCATACGTTATATGCAAATGAGACCATTGAAGAGGTTATGGAATCCGAAATTCCATATTTAAGTTCAACTTTGCGCTTCGTTGTACTTAGCTCATTGTATTTAGACAGGACATCTCTTTTAATGTTGATCTTGGTAAAGATGCAGCACCGCGCCTACACGCAACCACTGAATTGGTATTAAAGACGTACCCTAAAGGTACTACGAAGGCAAATCCCAACGCATCTCAAGCAGATCCAACCCCCCTGATCCATGGAATGATGCTTGCCTTGTTTGTTATGCTGACATAGGTTACTTATCAAACCCGCACAAGGCAAAATCCCCAAATGGTTATGTCATTACCGTTAGAGATATTGCAATATCTTGGAGGTCCACAATATGACCTTAGTTGCGAAATCTTCGAATCGTTCCAAGACTCACCTCACTTCACTACTCCACAAGTGAGACATGGTTAAGAGTTCTTGTTAAGCATATTCCAAGTACTTGCTATGTTTTCATCCATCGTTGAGTCCCAACGACGATCCATGAAGATTATGTCGCATGTATCAACCCGACCAAGCCATGATACATCAACGAAGTCAACACCAAGACCTATTGCACCTGCATCTACATCAGCAAAGCATCAGAAGATTGAAGTCATGCAAGCCGATCCCAGACAACCTTGCCAACCTCTACACGACGTCACTGCCGAAGTCAACCTTCTAGAAGCTTGTCTGAGGAGTTGGTATGCCTAACTATCATATGCAATGTTTGTAGTTCTCATTTGGAAGTTATGTCAAACTCAGGGGGAATATCCAGAAGTATACTCACTTGATCTTAATGTACTCTTTTTCCCTACGATTAGGAGCATTTTTCCCACTGGGTTTTTGCTACCTAACTAGGTTTTAACGAGGCACCTATCTTGGGCTGATCATACCCTTGTGAGCTCTTCTACTTGCATCCAAAAGACGTATAGTTTTAACTTAATGCAACTTCTCACTTTTCTCCTTAGTCTATGGGTTTTCTCCCACCTTGAGTTTTACCATAGCAAGGTTTGTGAGTTTTACTTTTTATGCATTCTTCAGTTGATTTGAGACTCGCATTCGCTCATTGTGCCAACGACTTCATCAACTATACTTGCTTCATCACTGAAGACCTGATGCGCGATTTACTTGAGTATTTACACACTCATGGGGGAGTGTTGCAGTCCTATTAGTTTAGGAATGTGATTGTGTAAATCCTAGTAGATATGAGAATGTATCTTATATTCCTATTAGGAGTAGATTACCTATTAAATGTTGTAATCCTAAAGGGAAAGGTTTTTACCTATCCTACTACTATAAATAAAAGCACAATGAGGTGGAATAGAACACACCCACAATTACACATCTCTCTCATCTCTCTCTATATGCTGCACCCTCTTTCTCCATATGGCCTTCATAATTATTTAGTAAATTATGTCTACAACACTAACTAATTAATGATAGATTTTTTTTTTTTTTTTTGGGTCGGAATTAATGATAGAGTTATAGTTATCAATGAATTATCAAGGATGGGAATAGATTGAATCGGATTGCACAAAACTTGGAAGTTATTGTTCTCTATAGAGTAAACTGTCGATTTGCCCCCTGAACTATCACCCAACTTTCGATTTGCCCCCTGAACTTTTTGATTGGAAAATTAAGGACTTAAACTAATTTTTTTGGCCGATTTCCCCCCTACCATTAGTTTTTCATAGATTTCATCCAAATTAACGTTAACTCTTATCATGTGCAAACCACGTAACTCTCATTTGTGGACAAAAGCGTCATTTCACTAGACATTCAGACAGAAAAGCTATAGAATCACACATATTTGCATAGGTTTATATTTTAGAAATCTAAGGTTTTCAATTATTTTAAAGAATGAAGCGACCGAACTACCTACACATGTTGTGCATATGCTTCCATTTAACAGAAATTTGGATGGAATGAATGAAAAATTAACAGCAGGGGCCAAATCGGCCAAAAAAATTAGTTTAAGTCCTTAATTTTCCAATTAAAAAGTTTAGGGGGCAAATCGAAAGTTGGGTGATAGTTCAGGGGGCAAATCGGCAGTTTACTCTTCTCTATAAAGATCAAAAAATTTGGAGGCTGATGTGGGCTTATTCACGTTGACTATGCTCCCCCTTTACACCCGTGTTCGAAGCTTTCTCCCGCAGTTAAATTAATTTGAAGTATATTATTGTTTGTAGAAAAACACGATTTTGAGAAAACATGTCAAGCAAATAATGATAGTTTTGGTTTGAGAATCACAAAATTAATGATTTTATATACAAATTAGTTACCTTCAGACAATATATTTGTGAAAATAACCATTGCCACGAGCCTCTCGGAATTCCACTAATAGTCTAATTCAAAGAGTATTGGATTCTCTTAGTCAAGTGATTTTTTATTTTTTTTCAAAATTGGAACAGGTCTGGTACACCAAGTATCATAATACAAGTGGTTGAAATATTTTTAGTCAAGTGATTTTATTGCGAAAAAAGTGAAATTATAAAGAATTTTATTGCGAATTAATATGTTGGATAAATTTTTAAAGTATAGGGAACAATGTTTGGTGCACCAAATATCATAATACATGAGGTTAAATTTTTTTTTCAAGTACCCAACAACTTTAATTATAACAATTGGTGTACTACACCCTATTTTCAGCACAATGAAAGTATCTCAATATGTCGTTGCATGTCTTTATCATGACTTCTTGACTTGACTTTAGAAGACAGGATAGTCAATATGAAGATTCTAACACGAATGGGGATTCTTTGCCTCCTTTTTCCCTTCCTTCCCCTTTTTCCCTCCTCTCACAATTTTTCTTCTTTTATCTCTATTTTTTTCTTCTTTCTCAATCTACAAAGATGAACTCTTGAGCATTCAAACAGGAGGGGAGGGAAGAGAAAGGGAAAAAAGAGAGTAGAAAATTCTTTTCCTTTTAACACTCAATACTACATTTAACATATTTCACGACGAAACCAAGTACGTTGTGCAAAGAAGAATTTCGTCGCCCAAACAATTGTATGACAAAACCTTTGTCGCCATCACCTCGTAGCACAAAGCTCGTAAAGAAAGGGTTTGCACAATGAAGAAAAGAATAGTTGTCGCATAAAATATTTTTCACGACGAACAAAGAATTCGTTGAACTAAGTTTAAAGGGACGAAGCACTTCGTGGCACAAGACCTGAGAGATGAAACCATACTTCGTCACATTAAATTTTAAGGGACGAAGGCCTTCGTATCGCAAGATTTTTCACCATGAAGTCATATCGTCGTGTTGAAGTGGTGCGGACGAGAAAAATTCTTAGGTAGGGCTTTGCACGACGAATGACGTTGTTGTGCAATCATTAGTGCTCCTACATTTTAAATTCTCCATTAATTTTAAAATAATTAGACCTTACATAATTTGTCGTGCTTTACTTTCATGACGAATATGTTTCACCGCGCAAACAGTTTTTATTTTATTTTTTTAATTTTTTATAAAATAATTTTAAAAAGTTAAATTAAATTAGAAAATTAATTGATAAGAAAAACATATTGATTTAAAATAAATATGAAAATGTATGTACAAGCCGGAGAAAATTTAAAAAGTCCGAATATTAAAACAAAAAACTACAACACAAAATCGTCAAGATGAACTCCGTCTGTCTGCCGTACTGGGGCGGGGGCCTGGGCCTGGGCGGTCGAAGGCGTATGAGGATATTAAAGCTGGGCATCTAAAAAGTGGAGATGATCTGGGCCATCGTAGACTCATGGGTCTGGGTCATGATGTGAGCAGTTTGGGTCTTAATGTGGGCATTATGGGTCGTTATTTGCTGCTACAGGTCCGCAATTTGCACCGTCAACGATGCGACCCGTCCCGTGGTCAAGTTAGAAAATGAGGCTCCCGTCTTGTGATGGCAGGCATTCCCCAAGCCCCGGAACACCTTCCCCCGCCTAGGACCAATTCTCTGATCGAGGATGTCCGTTATGATATGAAGACCCGCATCTTGTGGGGGACGACTTCCTCAATCAGGGTGTTAGGGGGAAGCTGGGAAGCGACCTCCTGGAGAATAGACTGGCTCTTGTCCACCATAGTAGCCTGTAATAATAAAAACAAGTTAATTAATATTTATAAAAAAATATTTAATATTAATACTAATTATAAATTTAAGAATTACAAAAACTTACATGCAGCTCCTTCGTGAACTCATCACCAGCCCGCACATATACCTCTCTGTAAGAATTAATACGGTGCACTTTGCGCAATGAAGACTTTCATCACGTAAGTTGTAATCCGTCGCACAATCTTTAATTAGAATTTGAAAAACCCACCCAATTTTTCGATTAATGAACTCAATATTGAAGACCTTTGCACTACGAACACCTCTCATTTTGTCATGCAAAATGACTTAGCACGATGAATAACAATTATTTCGTCACGCGAGCTCGAAAACTAAAACTATAACCCAACTTGTACTTCCAATTTAAATTTGACGATCATTGAGCGATGAATGAAACTTGAATTGTCGTGCAAAATGTACATGCACAACGAACATCAATTAATTCATCACACAAGTTTCAACAATTTAATTTAAACCCACCAAAATTTGTCTCACCACCTAAATTAAAACCCTTACGCTACAATGACGTCATTGTGCAAAGAGGTTTTTCGTGACGAAGTTCCACTAGTCATCGTGCAAAGGTGTTTTGAGCGACGAATTATAAATTTAATACAATTAATTTCATTGCATTTAAGTCAAAACTTGTGATTAATCCTCATCCTCACTACAATAAATATCACTACCGTCACTTTTATCACTTTTGGTCTCTCATTCCTCCTCGTCGGTTGGTATATCAACATCATCGTTCGTGCCCTCGATGGATTGTATCTTGGGAGATTCTCAACACCAAACGCAATTGAGTCCATAGGAATTTCGATTTCAAGACCTCCATATTCTTGAAACGGTTCTTGGACAATATTAGTATCCCGAAGTGTTTTTGCAGCAATTTCTGTCGAAGTTTTGTAGAGTTAGTCGATGAAGTTGTCGATGCATCGTCAATAGGATCTCTATATGGAATATCATACACCTCTCTATGATCAATCATTTGAACAACTTTCCATCCCTTCCTGGCCTTTGGGTCATCAATGTAGAAAATTTGTTTGGCCAGTACGAGTCTTCACTGTACCAACATCAGTTAGTGTTCACCAATAGTAAACCATCGTCTTGCTTAAAGCTTCCATTCATATGCGGGTTTGTATAGAACTAGTGACACTTAAAAGAGATCACTTAACAACAATCTTTGTAAATCAATTGTACAACACTTGTTAGTTTGCCATAGAAATCAATGTCTGCTACATCGCCCGCTCCCAGGACATGTACCCGCTATTTTGAGTACACAGCTTGTCATCACAATCAGCTCCCAAGAACTTGATGTCTTTTACATGACATCCTGAGTACAATTCCCCACTTAAGGGTCTGATAGCCAAGTTGTATAATTTCTCATTGTAAGCGGGCGAATTGGTTTCCTTCAATTTCTTCACATAATTGATAACAAACATTTGACATGTTAGTTTTACCAAAATTGAATACAACTGACATGAAATTACATTTATGGAAATTACTCTAAAAAACCTAAACAACCTACTTGTTTGCGAAACCAACGAGGAAAAAGCCGACGGTGCTTCACGGCATATAAATGCGAAGGATGTTCCTGCTTGATCAACTCTTCATGCTCATATAGGTACACCATTATCTCAACACAATTGTTAAGTACGAACCAATGGGCTACCTGCATGTCCAATATAGTAAATGAATTGCCTCATACTAGTTCGCCAAAAGGTCGTGCGATTTGGGCAAAAGCAAAAAAAAATTCCTTTCTCATACCACCGTCATTATTGCATTATGGACGATTGAATGTCGTTTCAATGTCTTGTAGATACGTAGCACAAAACGTAAGGGACTCAAATGACACCCAAGCCTCCACAATTGATCCTTCAGCTTCACCTTGTTCCGTACTCTTTTTTAATTCACTGAGTAGTTTGCAGAAATAAGAAGTTATGATTCAAATTAGTCAAATCGTAAATTCATAACAATTTAATAAATTTGTGACAATTAAATATCATTTTATCGAATACATCCATCGATAGTTGACAGGTCTGGCAAGCATTGCCTCCTCCGATAAGTGAATCATCACATGGATCATGCTTAGGAAAAAGGTTGAAGGAAATATTTGTTCAAACATGCATAGGACTTCATTAATGTCGGCGCACAATTGTTTGACATTGGGCTTATGCAAAGATCTTGCAGATACTTGGAAAAGAAATCTCACCAACAACATAATCAACTTCAACACATCTTCGAGCAAGAGAGTGTCGAATACCAACGAGGAGAAGGTGTTGGAGTATCACATGATCATCATGACTCATGAGGCCAGAAAATTGTGGCCGTCCGCGTTTGCGCAATGGTCAATATTTGAAGCATACCCATCAAGAAATTGTGCAGATGATAGAAGCTGTAAAAACTCTTTCCTCTTCTCTAGTTTCACAGAAAAAGATGCAAGCCTCGTTTTGGCTATGTCTATGTCCTGCATCATCCATAAACATGGCCTTGTGCTCGTTTGTTCCAAATCAGTGCATGCTTTTATTATGTCCTCTGTTTTTCCCTCGATATCTAGTATAGTTTCGACCAGTGTATCAAACACAGTCTCCTCAAAATGCATAACATCGAAGTTGTGTTTCAATTTTAATTTTGACCAGTATGGGAGCTCAAACAATGATGTCTTGTGTGTCCAGTTTAGATGTGTGCTGGTTCGATCTTATTTACTGATTCACTGAACAGAGCAAAATCCAAATGATTCACGTAAGCCAAAATATTATCTCGGGACCATTCTTTTGGTCTTGGGAAAATCTTTGTTCCGATGAAGAAGGATGTATCGTTCTGATGCCACTCGTGGTCTTACGGCAACCATTTACGATGCCCTAGTGTTGGAACCAAATTTGCACACCTCCGTGAATGGCAGTTGAGCACAAATCTAAGTAAACCTTAGCAACCTGCAAAACAATAAAACAACCGTAAGCAAACCTTAGGCCAATAGGGGGTGTGCCGGCCAAAGGCTCTCCGATAGTCAAGTTAGTGGAATGATTTTAAACTCAAGCAGTGGGCAAGATGATACGATCATTATTGCATACATTTTAATATCCTTTTTATTTAGATTCTTGTGATGTTTTTGAGTGAATTCAATTCTGTTTCATTTAGTTCTATGTTTTTCCTAGGTTTCAGGAGTAAAGAAGAAGACACAACAAAAAGGATAGATTTTGCAATTGAAACGAGTTATGTGTCCTGGAAGCAGAAACTGTCTGAACGGATCAGCTAACTTGATGGAATAAACTACGCTTTCTCAGAAGGAATCAGCTATTGACCCTTATACCATTGGAAAGATATGGATATTAGCTTTCAGAAGAATTTTACGGACTGTGATTTCGAGTTTTCTAGACAATGTTATGAAGATTTTCGTATATGACGTTGATCAGTCAAGTCTACGCGGAAATTGCAAAGACTGTTGGGTTTTTCAAGTCATAAGTCAATCGAAGCCCAAAGCCCAAAATAAAACACTTTGAGATGACTTTAACCTATTTCAAATGGGTCTGGAGTAATTCACTTGGGAAGTTTACTCGCCACATCATCAGTTGTCCAATACAAATGAGGAAAAGATGCAAAAGACCTAATCATGCTAGGATTTTAACAAATCTATAAAGGATAGATTGTAGGAAGCCAGGGACGTTCACTCGACGGGGATTCTCTACGACATTTTGAGGAGGGAAGCAGTAGCCATCTACCATCATTTGATTCTTTTATATTTCAATATCGTTCATAGGTTTTTCACGTTCTTTTTCTAGACTTTTCATTATGTTTTCGTACTCTATGAATAACTAAACCCTTTTCTAGGGGCTAGGATGATGCCCTAGCATGAATGTTTATGGTTTTCAATGACTATTTGATGGATATTTAGTTTTATTGGATGAATTCTTATTCACTACAAGAATTGAATGCTTTGTGCTGAAGTTCTTTGATTGATCACCTTAGGGCTTTGGATAAAGTAATTTGAAAGAGTATTTGAGGCGTAACTGCAATATAATTTGAATTAGCTTCTCGTGAATAAGGGTTGTGAATTACATACATGTTGTAACAAGATTTATGGTTTGCATGATTCTCTGGTTCTCTTGTACGTAATGAGTTCTACATGTTAAATTTATGTCCTAACCGGATAGACTGCATGTTAGGATATACAACCTCTGCCCTAACCGGAGAGAATCATATACTTATGGAGAACTATGGTCTATAGTGCCTTAACCGGACTTAGATACGGGAATTGTCATCTAAGAGATGAAATATTCCATTGAATACATTGAACCTGAATCGGATTGCTTGTGGTTGATTATGAATCCCTAGATTTTCATCACTTTCTTTAAAACTCAACATGTTCTTCTTTTTAATTTTAGTTTTAGTTTTAGTTTGTTCTAGTTTTGTTCACTTGTAAAATCGTCACAACAACTCTTCACATCTTTGATTGAACTATTAATTAAGATCGAGTCTATTTCGTTGTTTGGGTTTATATTTTCGTGTTTGCGCGTTTTCAATATAATAGATTTGGTTTAGTTTATCAAATTGGAGGTTGAATTAGAATCCTCATGGGAACAATACTTGGACTTGCAAAACACTATATTACAACTATCTTGTGCACTTGCAAGTTTACACCACAACAGAATTCAAGTGTATAGATTGCCTTACCATATATGAACCCTTGGAGGGTGTGGCAAGTCCCAATCTGATGTTTCGCATCTCTTGTACAAAATCAGGGTACATCCGATCGAACTCTTTCCATGCCTCATCACATCATCATCCACATGTTTGTCTTTATGCCATCTCATGTGATTAGCAGTATGCGTCGACAAAAACAAATGTTGCAGCTTGGGCTTTAATGGAAAATAACGCATAACTTTTCGTGGAATCTTCATCATTCTATTTTGAGATGTCATTTTAAACCTCAACTCATTGCATACATGACATTTATCGAGCACCTCATTCTCCTTATAAAACAAGATACAAGTATTTTTGCACGCATGAATTTTTTTCATAGCCCTATCCCAGACCATTCAACACCTTCTTCGCACTTTTAAGATCTTTAGGCAAACAACCTGTGGAAACATCCTCTTGAAAGGCCCCAAAAAGTAATCAAAGCACTGGTTCAACAAACAAAACTTTATTTTGCCATGCATCAACTCCACAATAGCCGTCAGTATTGAAAAGTCCTCGTAATCGGGGTACAATTCTTGCTTGGCATTTTTTAATAGTTGTTCATAATTTTGAAATGCTCTACTATACATGGTTTGAGGTACGTCATCTCCCCCTTCTTGATTCGAATTCGTCGAGACGTTTGGAAAAGCATCATTTAAAGTATCCATAATTTGTTCAGTTGGATCCATAATAGATTCAATTGTCTCCACTAATCAGGTTACATGTGAAGATGAAGCATGTTTTAATTGTTTCCCATGATGATTCCAAATATTATACGTCTCCATCATACCATGTCTTACTAAATGGTATCGTTATCATAAAACTCAATTATTGAGTTGTTACAATTCCTACATAGACACCGAATTAAAGGTCAACCCTGGTTGTGTGCCATTGCTAAATCAATAAACTGATTTATTCCATCCAAGTATTCGTCAGCACATTTGTTAGGATTCTCTATCCCCTGTCTGTCATATCGCCTGCGAACAAAATAAAATCACAATGGTTACAACAACTTCAATTATAATATGCTACCTTATGCCTCTGGTAAGAGTTTTATCCCATTTAGGAATGCACAACTATGTGCCATATTTTACGACTCTATCAGATTAGATTTTGACTTTGGAAAAATTCGGCAGCATCCCCCTACAGATCTTCAAGTGCAGCACATAGGTATTAAATACGTACACAACACTTGAAGAACGCAAAGAGAAGCTATCAAATTTCTCACGATCAAAATCTAATCCGTGAATCGCAAACTACAATACATAAATATGCATTCCCAAACTGTCTAAAAAATGGGACAATTCAAGAATTAATTGGACCACAGTCATGCTTTCGCATCCACACGCGAAATCCAACTAACTCTCAAACAGGAAACTAAGCTTTAAGGAAAAAAGCAAAAACAAAACGTACGAAGTTCTATACACAACAAATTTAATTTTGTTAGTTTCATTTCACAATTAAAAAAATATTTATAAAAAACCGCTTGCTTACCAAAGACAATGAGATTGATCGAGGAAATGATAGGTGGAGATGGAGATGGAGGTGGAGGTGGAGGTGGAGGTGGAGATTGAGGTGATGAAGAGCGGAAGAACGAGAGGGATGGAGATTGATCGCTTACCAAATACAACGAGATTGATTGAAGTCGTCGTGGCACAATGTTTTGTTTTTTTTTTTTTTGGGAAGCAATGCCTAATTTTTAAAACCCACACATTTAAATAAGACATCTTATTTAAATGCCTTCATATAAGTTAAATGAATTTGAGCAAATAAATAGTTAAAGTAAATCTTTAATCCATCAACAAATAAAAAAATTATTTGAAGCATCCATCTATATTATAAACAACCTGTTATATATGCATATACACTTAAACAAAATTCTAGGCGGCAAACATATACATACTTAAAAACATTAAAGAAATATTTATAAGGCTTAAATGTCAAAATTGTCCCTGTGTTATAGCTATATGGTCAATTTAGTTCCTGTTGTGGATGCAAATTTCTTCCTCCTTGTTCTTGGACAAAATTGCAACTACAAAACAAACAACACCTTAGGTCAAGGCCATGAGCCTCACACACCCACGATGAATTGGGGGAGGGGGGCTTTGGCCGAAGAACCTTTTATACCAAAGTTAGAATTTTGAGGGAAAAGTGTTTTGAGAATTTAGAGAATTTAACAAGAGTGTAGAACTTAGGTTTTGGAGAATATGAGGATGTTTATATAGGGGTGTGGCCAGCCCATGGGGACCAGCCACTTGGATGGTTTTTTGGGTGAGATTCATGATTTGTTAGCTAGTTAATAAATCAATAAATTAGCTAATTAATATAATTAGAAAGGAATGATTTGGGGGTTACTTGTGGAGAAGATTTGATGAGGATGGATGAAATAGGTTTTGAATAAATACCTATTTTGGGCACTTTTGACTTGATTGAGGGATGATTGTCCACTACTCGTGCGTAGGAGTTCCGGTATTCCTTGAGGGTAATTTTGTCATTTTTTACCCTAGAATCCATGTGTCGCCTTGATATTTTTCTTGATTATTTTTGGCTTCACAAATGTCTCCACACCTATTGGGCTGGTCGCAAGAAAGAGCAGCAGGTGTAGAGATTTTCTTGCTTTAGGAAACATAAGATTGCTTCCTATTTTTTATGTAGATTCCCTCTTTAATTGGAAATTAGATCTTTCTAGGAAAAGAAAATAAATTTTTCTCAAAGCCTATTTAAGTCCACCTTAAGTGAATTATTAAATCAACCTTAGAGAGCGATTTATTTTTCCTACAAGAGAGAGAAAGCTTAGATGATATTTGTTCCCCTTCCACTAGCAATCTTATACATCTTGCCCATGCAAAAGATCATCTTTAGTTGCTTGCTTTGCCTTCTCCGTGCCGGACCGAGGTAAGAAAAAATTAATTTTCCTTGTCTTCTTCTTGGATAGTGCTGTCGCGGGGCAGCCATCGGGGTGGTGTTGCAGGTCGACTGGCAAGGGCCAGGAGTCGGTTGGACATGGACCGAAGAGGTGTTGTGGCAGAGACAACTGCTTAGGCTGCTCAGCTTGGCTAGAGCCAAAGGCAGCTTATGTAGCTGGGGCCGCGGATTGAGGTGCTGGGGCGCAGTGCTAGGCGAGTCACATGGCTTATGTCCTTTGGGCTCTTAGACCTAACGCGGGCCAGGCCGGCAATTGAGAGAAATGAGGAGGTCGCGGGCCTCATGGGCTGCTGGAATGCTACGCATGCATGCTTCTTGCCTGCTAGTCTGAGAGAAAAAATGAGGAAAAAGCCAGTATGGGTTGAGCTCCCCTGCTTAGTACCGTGAATAGAGTTAGCTGTTTAGTCCTCTTCCCCGGGAGAAATATGGGCTACTCCAAGAGAGATGAGGTAAAGAGGATCAAGGCGGATGCATTGGCTCATCTGTTCGCTGTCGTGAAGCCTACTATGAATGAAGGTGGAAAGAAGAGATATTCCTAGCCTACTCAACAGATGTCGGTTAAGAAAAAACTGAAAACTTATTCCGCTACTCATGAGGATCTGCATGCTGCCGAGAGGCTTGTGATTGACATGACTTCTTCCAATGGAAAGAAAAATAAAGCTGCTAGATTTGAGCCTGTGACACCTACCATGTCGAGATTGGCTAGTATGATTGCTGATAGGATTGCTCAGCGTAGAGGTCTTGTCATGCCCCTAGTGCCGAAGTCTGTACCAAGTCATCCGTTAGGAGCTAAGTCAGGTTCACCTTTGGAGAGGCTTGCTATTATGAAGAGCGATAAAGTGGACTCTGCTGCTAAAGTAACGCCAAGGCCCACTTCTCCTACTGTTGAGACTAATTCGCCTGCTGGGAAGAAGGAGACTACTCGCTTGTGCAACTGTGAGAAATCCACTAAGTCTACTATTGGGGAGGCTGCTGAGATCTATGCGCTTTTGAAACTAGATCTGCTTGAAGACATGGACACTTGTGCCAAGTTTTTCGATGGCGTTAAAGGGGTTGTTTGCATAAGTTCCTTTGCGAAGCATACGACTGAGTATAGGAAGACCGCCCTACTTGCCATGATGCAGAAGACAGCTATTATGGCAACCAAGTCTATGTTCCTTGACCAAAAGGATACCAAGGCTGGCAAAGAGGTGGTAAAAATTGTGGTAGCCGAAGCTTATTCTTCTGCTGAGAAGATCAAGAGGTTGGAATCTGAGCTCGTCGCTTTGAAGGTGTCTAATATCTCTGCCCTTACTTCTCTGCAACTTGAGACCGCTCGCCAAGAGATCGTTGACTTGAAGACTAGGCTTGACGCGATCTAAGTAAAGTATGAAAGTGCAGAGAATGAGATTAGGTGTTACATACCTCAGATTCAAGATCTTGAGCGTGTCATCTCTGAATTCCACTCTACTGCTGCAAAGGATGAAGAATGGATCGCTGCTTACAACCAAGTGATCCACTTCAAGAAGGTCGTTGATAAGCTTGAGCCTCAAGTGTTGGAACTTAAGGTGTTTTGAAGATCAACGATAGTCTGAAGAAAGAAGTGGATGAGCTGCAGCGGGTCCGTGCTTGTCTGCTCGAGGAGAATGAGCAGTTTAAGGGTGAGAAGGCTGGGTTCAAAGCTTCGCTTACTCAGAGTCAAACTGATTTCTACAAGCTGGGTTATGTAAACCATCTCTTCGGGCGGCCGTCTAACTTTGAGTTTTCGGGTAAAAACTTCAAGACCTTCTCTATTTCTCCGAAAAACTTGCTCGCTTTCACTTTTAAGTCTTCTATTGGTGAAGTAATCAGAGAAGTTGGTGCCCAGGCTGTGGTAGCTGGTGGTGAAGCACCAGATAGTGTCGTTGCTGAGAATGTCACGGCTATTGAAGGTGTGGCAATCGAGTAGCCGTGGGATGTCCAAGCTGCTAAAGAGTAGTCTTCTAGGTAGCCTTTAGGATTTTCTTTGTTTTCCTTGTTGCTTTTGCTTGAACTCCTTCGGTATTTGCTAGTTGTTTATCAATTTTGCTAGAAAATTTAATAAACTTGTTTCCTTCGCTTTTCTCTATCTTCGCTCATTTTTTTCATGCCCTAACCTTTAGACTTTAGCAGGCGTGCTAATTTTTTATAAGCAGACAAGCTCGCTTAACCTATGTAGCCATAGGTGTTGGTGTAGAACTGATGTGAAAATTACTTGACACACAAATTAAACCCTATTGATGACAATTGTAGTAATGATGTAAGTAGGGATCGTTCTAGACCGGGGATTAACTAGGGATGCTAATCAACAAATATAAGACTCAAAAACACTAAACTAGACTCTATAAACTCAAAACTAACTTAAAACACTCAAAACAGCAAATAACAATAAAAAAGATTCAATTCTAGACCTAACAAGTGATTTGGACGAAAATATAACTTTAAAAGACTCAAAAGATTTAAAGGAAACAAGTTTTGACTCTAAAAGCAAGACTTAAAAGCAAGGGGTTTTGTTTTGACGAAAATTGAACTTTAAAACTTTAAACTTTGAAAATAAACTTAAAACAAAACAGATTGTGATGAAATAGAATGATGAGAAACTAGTTAGAGGGTTCCTTATCCACACATGAACATATGCATATAATTTGATTCCCAGTTATGACTTCAACAAACGATGAATGACAATGTTCCAAGTTAATTAGGTCCGCTTAAATTAACTCTTAGATTTCCCTAGATTCATTGGATTGAATGGAATACGCATTACAACCAAATTATTCCTCATCAAAGTCCCTAACTATGGAATACGCATGATAGAGACATTCAACAAAGATCATTAAGTTCAACGGAAATCATAAACATTGACTAGGCATTCATAACTATGGAATACGCATGTTAATCCAGCCTAGGGTTTACTTAAACACAATCGTGACTAGCGATCTTTACTACTCATGAATATAAGTTCATAACGATTAGGTGAAATTCCCTTATATCCTAGCATCAAGTTTAGGCATGCAAATTAAGTGTCGACCCTCAACCCACATACATAAACAAGTTCTTAATCAAAACAGAAAAGTAAACCACATCTAAAGTTCATGAATTCATAACTGGAGTAAAACAAATCATAACCAACATATGTCCATGGCTTCAAATTTGCCTCTAACTAAAAAGAAATTAGTTCCACATGTTTAACATAATTGAACAGCAAGTTAAATTAAACATGAACATAGAATTAAAAGAAGAAAGAATTCCAAACACTCTAATAGTTGCAGATTGCATAAGCACGGCACTACTCCTCATCTCCTTCAATGGTGGCGGCACAAGGTGGTTATGGTGGTTGAATGGTTGGTTATATGGAGGAATGGATGGGGAAGGTTTAGATATATAGGGAGAGGCAAGGGAAGGCTTGGAGAATGGTTAATTTCTGGATGATTTGAATGAGGTTGCTGCCATGGTATTTATAGGAAAAGGATGGACTTGTTTAACACAAAATTCTGGTGGAATTGAGTAGGTGAGCACGGCAAAGAGTGGGAATTGTTGGTGGGTTAGGTATTGAGTCATCCATTCACATGTCATGGTGAGTTAAGCATTGCATCATCCACTCACATGTCATGGTGATTTAAGCATTGCATCATTACTCAAATTTCTGGTGAAAGTGAATCAATGTCCATGGCATTGAAGAATTTCTTGGTTTTGAGTGAAGTTTTGGTCAATCCTTCTAGAAATTTATCCCTTCTTGCAACTTGTATTTGTTTCACCAGATTTTTAGCATGTTCATAGCCTCTTTTGTCTTCATGCTTGCACAATCCAATCATGCCTCCATGCTTGCACAATCCAATCTTGGCCCAAAAATGCTCTAGAATGTTCCAAATTGCTTATTTTTGCATACTTTGACACTAAAACCTGAAATTGCACGAAAATAACTTTAAACACTATAATTATCATAGTTTAGCTAATTAAAAGCAAAAAAACAAGCTAACTAAGTCGTATAAATATGCTCCTATCAATTTCCCCCACACTTAGCTTTTGCTAGTCCTCGAGCAAAATAAAACAAACAAAACATAACCTAACCTTCCAACATTTGCTACAGGGATTTCCAACGATACATAACATGCCAAAGATCATTATTCCCACAGATTTTAGTCATCCCTACTCTTGAGCATATACTTAATCATAGTTACCATTCACTAGCCCACATTTAATCGTTTAAAACAACATTATGGACGTAGTAACATGCCTTAGAGAATCCACTCAATTCCTTACTGGATACACTCTTATTTTCACACAGATTTTCTAACTACACTCCCTATACTAAGTATATGTGAGAAGATTGATGTAAACATGGAAACGAACACTCACACATGTTATAAAAGAAGCACTTTTCTGGAATGATTAAGCATTTATAGATATGATCTCATGAATGGAACGCTACTACTTAGATGCGAGAACCAGGGACACCATATGCTCAAACCAATCCCAAACTCCACATATTGAAATACATAACACTCAAGATAGAAGTTAAGGATTGTAACGGGGCTAAGGGGTATTGGCTAACAAAGAAAGGTTAAGGATAAACAAAAGTTCTTAAAGCGATAGCAAACAAGTAATGAATTTGATACTTAGAATTCACTTTTGCGTGCAGAAAATCACTTAGACACACAAGGGGGTGAAATACACAATATTTAGGGTCTAATTTAACTTTTTGGACCCTTTCTTCAACAACCAACACTTGTGAGTTCTTTCTTATTTTGACCTCTTTGCCATAATTTTTTTTTTTTTTTTTCGTACCCAATTCTTGCTTTTGGCACAAATTCCCACACATAAATTCCTTCCCCCACACTTGTTTTTCTGCACAAGAATAATCAAAAGGAATTCATTCTAAGTCATGTTCACTATGCTTTAAGAACAAAGGCATGGATGGTCCTATTCTAGGCTAGGTAAGGATAACGTGGGTTAACAAAGAACATAGGCTAAACAAGGCTCAACGGGGCTTAAACCTACAAAACAAATGAACATGGGGTGCGGCTATTTGGTTCTTGGTTTACTAACAACTTCATCTTGTTATGTGTTATGCGAATCAATTTTATGCTTTGAATGAAACGGGCATGAGTTCTAGTATTTGGAACTAAATGATGAAACGCCTTCTAAGTAGTAACCAAGCAAAGAATAATGAGATCATGCAACGACTTTAGAAGACAACAAATGCACAGATTATTAACTCTCCAAATAACGTTAAAAGCTCAAGTCTCTCAGGGTTGTAGCGTTAGTTTGAGTTTCTTCCTTCAAGCATGTTACAAAAACTAATTTTTCTTTTGATTACATGTGAATTCATGAATTACAACTAAGCATAAACCAAAGAGCATATCAAACTTTCATCCATGATTGTAACTTACTTCAACAGTTATGCAATTAAAAACCAAATCCTCATCATTGTGTTGGAAGGTACCCTAAAACACAAAAATGACTCAAAAACGACTCTTTTTGGTATTTTTCAAACTTTTTCGAATTTTTCTAGGGTTTTCTGCTATATAACACTAAAACACATCAAAACACTAAAAACACTTTAAAACAGTGAGAAACAACATGTGAAGTGATAGGTGATAAAATCCCACGAATTTCATGCAAAAATAGCTTGTTTACCCCCCCCCCCCCCCCACACTTAAACCAAACATTGTCCTCAATGTTTTAAACATAGATTAACACAAAAACAATCAACTAACACAACTAGCAAACATAACACAAATGGCAAAGTAATAGCAATAAAGAGATAGGTTAGGGACGCAAATCTGGGTTTGGAGTGAAAGTTCCTTCTTCTCGTGTTTCAACACATGGGTTGCCTCCCAAGAAGCGCTTGCTTTAACGTCTTTCAGCCGGACGGTACCTCCGTTTAAGCTTGACTAGGTTCCACGGCATGGAGGGGTACCTCCTCCACGACATGCTCCTCAAACATCTCGTAATAGGGCTTCAATCGATGCCCATTCACTTTGAATTCTTGCTGCGTCCTTGAACTTTTGATTTGCACTGCACCATGAAGGAAAACATTAGTGACAATAAAAGGACCAACCCATTTGGAACGCAACTTACCTGGAAACAACCGAAGGCGAGAATTGAACAACAACATTTTCTGCCCAATAGAGAACGTCTTGGCACGAATCATCTTGTCATGGAATGCCTTCGTTTTCTCCTTGTAAATCCGGGCATTCTCATATGCTTCATTTCGGATTTCATCAAGTTCACACAATTGAAGCTTTCTATGTAAACCTGCGGCATTAAGGTCCAAATTGAACGTTTTGACGGCCCAATGTGCACGATGCTCTAACTCGACAGGAAGATGGCATGGCTTCCCATAGATGAGTCGAAAAGGTGACATCCCAATGGGGGTTTTGTAGGCAGTGCGATACGCCCACAATGCATCGTTTAAGCGCAAATTCCAATCCTTCCTTGTAGGCCCCACGGTCTTCTCAAGAATCTGCTTGATTTCCCTATTTGAAACCTCGGCTTGCCCGCTCGTTTGAGGATGATAAGGTGTGGCCACCTTATGCGTGACATTGTATTTCTTGAGCAAAGCCTCAATGGTTCGATTACAAAAATGGGAACCTTCATCACTGATTAGCACTCGTGGCATTCCAAACCTTGCAAAAATGTTAGTTTTCACAAAATCTGCAACCACTTGAGAATCATTAGTTCGGGTGGCTTTTGCTTCCACCCATTTCGACACATAGTCCACAGCAAGCAATATATAAAGAAACCCTTGTGACGAAGGAAAGGGACCCATAAAATCAATACCCCAAACATCAAAGATTTCAACACTAAAAATGGGGGTTTGCGGCATTTGTTGTTTAGGACCAATATTGCCCGTTCTTTGGCATCTATCACAAGACATGCAAAATGTTCTAGCATCCCTAAAGATGGTAGGCCAATAGAAACCACATTCTAACACCTTAAGTGCTGTTCTTTGAGTGCCAAAGTGTCCCCCACAAGCATAAGTGTGACAAAAGGTTAGAATAGCATTAAACTCAGAATCGTGCACACACCTACGTATAACTTGGTCAGGGCAATATTTCCATAAATACGGGTCATCCCACACATAAAACCGTGCCTCTTTCTTCAATTTATCACATTGGTGTTTAAGTAATTCACTAGGAACATGTTTAGACACCAAATAATTCACCAAATCAGCATACCACGGTTCACTTACCTTGACGGACATCAGTTGCTCATCTGGGAATGTCTCTATGATAGGCACGGCATCCTCCTCATGCACCATACAGCTCAAGTGGTCAGCCACCACGTTTTCACTTCCCTTCTTATCCCGGATTTCGATATCGAACTCTTGGAGAAGAAGCATCCAACGAATGAGTCGTGGTTTGGCTTCCTTCTTGGTGAACAAATACTTCAATGCTGCATGGTCAATATAAATAATAACTTTAGTACCAAGCAAATAAGAACGGAATTTATCTAAAGCAAATACAACAGCAAGAAGTTCTTTTTCAGTGGTAGAATAATTCAATTGTGCATCATTTAAAGTCCGAGAGGCATAATAGATAACATGCGGCCTCTTTTCCTTCCTTTGCCCCAAAACAGCTCCTAATGCATAATCGGAAGCATCACACATAAGCTCAAAAGGAAAGCTCCAATCCGGTGGAACTATGATAGGGGCCGAAGTTAGCATTTCTTTGAGGTGATTGAACGCCTTCTCACACTCCTCGTTGAAGTCAAACGCCACATCTTTCTGGAGGAGACGGCAAAGAGGGTTTGAGATCTTGGAGAAGTCCTTGATAAATCGCCTATAAAATCCTGCATGACCAAGAAACGAACGAATCTCTCGAACCGAAGTAGGAGAGGGTAAGTAGCGTATAAGATCTATTTTCGATTTATCCACTTCAATTCCTCTTTCTGAAACAATATGCCCTAGAACTATGCCTTGTCTAACCATAAAGTGACATTTTTCCCAATTAAGCACAAGGTTAGTTTCTACACATCGTTTCAAAATTATTGTGAGATTTTCCAAACAACCATCAAATGAATCACCAAACACACTGAAATCATCCATAAATACCTCAATAATCTTTTCCACAAAATCTGAAAAGATACTTACCATACACCTTTGAAACGTGGCCGGAGCATTGCATAAACCAAAAGGCATGCGACGATAAGCAAAAGTACCAAAGGGGCATGTGAAAGTTGTCTTTTCTTGGTCATCCGGCGCTATGACAATCTGATTATATCCAGAATAACCATCAAGGAAACAATAAAAAGAATGACCGGCTAACCTTTCAAGCATTTGATCAATGAACGACAAAGGGAAGTGGTCCTTCCTTGTGGTGGCGTTGAGCTTCCTATAATCAATGCACACTCTCCAACCTGTTTGGATACGGGTTGGCACAAGCTCATTCTCGGCATTTTTCACCACTGTCACTCCGGACTTCTTTGGAACACATTGCACCGGTGATACCCAACGACTATCAGAGATCGGATAAATCACTCCACAATCAAGAAGTTTGATAATCTGCTTTTTCACAACTTCCATCATTGGAGGGTTGAGACGGTGCTGAGCCTCTCGAGTTGGTTTAGCCCCCTCCTCTAGAAGTATGCGATGCATGCACGTAGTCGGGCTAATTCCCCTAATATCGGCCAAAGTCCACCCAATGGTCGTCTTGTGCTCTTTCAACACTCGGATCAACTTCTCCTCCTCTATGGCCGTGAGTGATGAGGAGACAATGACAGGCAATGTCTCGTTATCTCCCAGAAAGACGTACTTTAAATGATCGGGCAACGGTTTAAGCTCAAGTACGGGTGCCTGAGTTACTGAGGGTAACAACTTATTAGTGGAGACTGAAATTGAAATTGGGTTAGAAGGCTTACCATGATATTGAGGTAGTGACTCAAGGGCAGCCACTATCTCGGCCTCCTCCACACTTCTAGGCACGGCAAAACCAGATTTTTGCCCAATTCCTTGTGCAATTGTTGTTTCAAGTGTATCCCTCTCCAAACAATCGAGAAAATCCTGCGCCAAATCATCAATTATATCAATAGAAAAGCAAGAATGATCGTCCTTAGGAAATTTAATACTTTCAGAAAGATTGAAATCAATGACTTCCCCATCAAATTCCATCGTTAAAGTTCCTTTAAACACATCTATCTTGGTGCGGGCTGTTTTCATGAAGGGCCTCCCTAATAGAATCGGCAATGGGGTGGAATGGGGTGAATCTTCCGTGTCAAGCACGTAGAAATCCGCTGGAAAAATCAAGTTACCAATTTGCACCAAAACATCTTCCAAAACACCCTTTGGATATGCATTAGAACGATCGGCTAATTGAATTATCACACCATCATTTTTAAGCTCACCTAAGTTCATAGATGCATAAATAGAGTATGGCATAACATTAATTGAAGCCCCTAAGTCTAACATGCATTGTTCAAACTTAGTATTACCAATAACGCACGGAATTGTAAAACTACCCGGATCTTTGCATTTAGGGGGTAATTTCCTTTGTAACACAGCAGAGACATTTTCACTTACTTGAACCACCTCTTTTTTCGAAATCCTTCTCCTTGTTGTACAAAGTTCTTTTAAAAACTTAGCATACCTCGGGACTTGCTTAATCGCATCAAGGAGCGGGATATTGACTTGAACTTTCCGAAAGGTCTCTAGAATGTCCTTCTCGGCTTCTTCCTTCTTTGATTGCTTAAACCTGCCAGGAAAGGGCACATTTAGTGGAATAGAACTAGAAAAAGTTGAATTGGGACTTACCTTGGTGGTTTGGGACGGTTTAGGAGGACTAGATGAATTTGGCAATGGGGTGGAATGGGGTGAATCTTCCTTCCCTCGGCCAACTGAGAAACAATAGAAGTAAGGTTAGCTAATTGGGATTGAATTTCGGGCATAGAACTTACCTCATTCACTTGTGGCCGTGGGGGGTCTCTTTGTCCAACACCTTCGTATTGTTGTGCATTATGTGCTCGGTTGGCAATTAGAACTTTTGCAGCCCCCGGAGTTTTATCCACCAACGCACCTCCCGCCGAGGCATCAAGCATCTGGCGTTCCATGGGAAGGAGTCCTTCGTAGAAGTATTGAATGAGCAGCTCCTCCTTCATTTGATGCTGTGGACAAGAAGCAACAAGTGATTTAAAACGTTCATAATAAGAAGGAAACGATTCACCTTGATCTTGTTGGATGCCACTAATCCGTTTCCTCAAGAGAATGACTCTTGAAGTTGGGAAAAACTTCTCCAAGAAAGCTCTTTTCATACTATCCCAAGATGTAACCGTTTCGGGTGCTAACTCGTAAAGCCAATCCTTCGCCTTTTCCAAAAGTGAGAATGGAAAAGCCTTCATCATCAGAATGTTCCCGTCGACATTTATGGGTGTCATGCTCGAACAAACAACCTCGAATTCCTTGAGATGCTTGTTGGGCTCTTCCATGGAAAGCCCATGGTATTTCGGAATGTGGTGCAACAAGCTTGACTTCAACTCGAATTCATCGATCTTGCCTTGGGCAGCCGCGGGGTATTGAATGCATAATGGTGCGGCATTGGTCAACCCCGAGGCCGAAAGCTCTTTAATGGTCCGATTGTCCGCTGCCATAACTTCTTCTTTCACTTCTTCAAACTCAGATTCGGCCTCTGAAATTGAACTAGGTTCACTAGGTTCGGGATGCCTCATCTTTCTTCTCAAATCACGTTCAAAATCCTCGTTAAAGTCCAAGATATGCACAGTTTGAGAACTCCGCGTCATGCATTAGTACCTAAACCAAGAAAACAAAACAAAATAAGAAAACTAGGTAAATTACACTAAAAACACACGGCAAAAACACAAGGGATTAGCAATTTTTGCCAATCCCCGGCAGCGGCGCCAAAATTTGATGTGAAAATTACTTGACACACAAATTAAACCCTATTGATGACAATTGTAGTAATGATGTAAGTAGGGATCGTTCTAAACCGGGGATTAACTAGGGATGCTAATCAACAAATATAAGACTCAAAAACACTAAACTAGACTCTATAAACTCAAAACTAACTTAAAACACTCAAAACAGCAAATAACAATCAAAAAGATTCAATTCTAGACCTAACAAGTGATTTGGACGAAAATATAACTTTAAAAGACTCAAAAGATTTAAAGGAAACAAGTTTTGACTCTAAAAGCAAGACTTAAAAGCAAGGGGTTTTGTTTTGACGAAAATTGAACTTTAAAACTTTAAACTTTGAAAATAAACTTAAAACAAAACAGATTGTGATGAAATAGAATGATGAGAAACTAGTTAGAGGGTTCCTTATCCACACATGAACATATGCATATAATTTGATTCCCAGTTATGACTTCAACAAACGATGAATGACAATGTTCCAAGTTAATTAGGTCCGCTTAAATTAACTCTTAGATTTCCCTAGATTCATTGGATTGAATGGAATATGCATTACAACCAAATTATTCCTCATCAAAGTCCCTAACTATGGAATACGCATGATAGAGACATTCAACAAAGATCATTAAGTTCAACGGAAATCATAAACATTCACTAGGCATTCATAACTATGGAATACGCATGTTAATCCAGCCTAGGGTTTACTTAAACACAATCGTGACTAGCGATCTTTACTACTCATGAATATAAGTTCATAACGATTAGGTGAAATTCCCTTATATCCTAGCATCAAGTTTAGGCATGCAAATTAAGTGTCGACCCTCAACCCACATACATAAACAAGTTCTTAATCAAAACAGAAAAGTAAACCACATCTAAAGTTCATGAATTCATAACTGGAGTAAAACAAATCATAACCAACATATGTCCATGGCTTCAAATTTGCCTCTAACTAAAAAGAAATTAGTTCCACATGTTTAACATAATTGAACAGCAAGTTAAATTAAACATGAACATAGAATTAAAAGAAGAAAGAATTCCAAACACTCTAATAGTTGCAGATTGCATAAGCACGGCACTACTCCTCATCTCCTTCAATGGTGGCGGCACAAGGTGGTTATGGTGGTTGAATGGTTGGTTATATGGAGGAATGGATGGGGAAGGTTTAGATATATAGGGAGAGGCAAGGGAAGGCTTGGAGAATGGTTAATTTCTGGATGATTTGAATGAGGTTGCTGCCATGGTATTTATAGGAAAAGGATGGACTTGTTTAACACAAAATTCTGGTGGAATTGAGTAGGTGAGCACGGCAAAGAGTGGGAATTGTTGGTGGGTTAGGTATTGAGTCATCCATTCACATGTCATGGTGAGTTAAGCATTGCATCATCCACTCACATGTCATGGTGATTTAAGCATTGCATCATTACTCAAATTTCTGGTGAAAGTGAATCAATGTCCATGGCATTGAAGAATTTCTTGGTTTTGAGTGAAGTTTTGGTCAATCCTTCTAGAAATTTATCCCTTCTTGCAACTTGTATTTGTTTCACCAGATTTTTAGCATGTTCATAGCCTCTTTTGTCTTCATGCTTGCACAATCCAATCATGCCTCCATGCTTGCACAATCCAATCTTGGCCCAAAAATGCTCTAGAATGTTCCAAATTGTTTCTTTTTGCATACTTTGACAATAAAACCTGAAATTGCACGAAAATAACTTTAAACACTATAATTATCATAGTTTAGCTAATTAAAAGCAAGAAAACAAGCTAACTAAGTCGTATAAATATGCTCCTATCAAGAACTTTGCAAGGTTGTTAGCCAAAGGGTTGGCAGCCGGATGCCTTACTTACAGAAGCAGACAGATGTGCATAAACATTAAGCTGTTAAACTTGGCTTCCTTCAATTTCGTAGGTTGCGTAGCAAGTATCAGAACACTTTATGATGGTGTAGATCGTTTTGCGCTTGGCAGAGGTGAAGCTTATTGACTACGTAGCATGTCAGTAGTGGATAAAGCTTCGTATATGCGCACTAGCTTATTTAACCTTTCACAAGAATGTGCGGTTGTATAAGTCTAGCACAACTTTACTGCTCGAATGGCAAGCAGTAGGCAATCTTCTAGAAATTGTAGGCTACCTTAGTGCACTCGGTAATAGCCTTAGGGTTCCAAGGCAGTCGTCTATCGGGCGTACTATGTAATGTACCCCCTCCGTCTCTAAGGCCCGGTTCCTCATGGAGGCCAAGATACCCAAAATCCTTCAGTTAGCTAAGCCTTGAAAAAGATCATTGTGGCTACTTCTAGGAATCCCGACGCAAGTCATCGTGCATCTAGTTATCATAGGGCAGCCTGGATATTCGGAGTGTAGAGTTTATCCTCCCATTTTGGAGAGCATACCCATGTGGGTGTCAGGGGATTGGTTTACCCTATCACATTGGAGAGTATGGTTGGTCCTTCATGGGGTGTAATTCCTGCGATGAGTCCCTAAGAAGGGTACGGTCTTCTTTTGAAGTGCAGAGGTGATCAGTTGTTGTAGACATGTAGTCGAGCCAAGTTGCAAATTACTTCTGAATTCCTCATTGAAAAACAAGTGAAAATAATGAATAACTTAACTGTAAAAGACTACATAATAACTGGATAGTCCTCGACTTGCGAGGTGGTGCCCGTTGAGCTGCTTGAGTCTTCGGATCTTGATATAGTGGGAGGTCACACATGGTATTTCCTCAAGTTGTAGGCATTCCATTGCTTCTCGATCTTTTTGTCATTCATGGTGGCAACGGTGTAATTACCCTTGCCGCCTACTCTGCTAATCTTGTACGGACCTTCCCAGATGGGTTCCATCTTTTTTTAGCCTTCTCGGCGGGTAGTGATGAAGGTTTTTTAGGACTAGATCTCCAGATTGGAACTACTAGATCTTGGCCTTTTTATTGTAGCTAGAAAGGAGCTGCTGTTGGTAGGCTGCGATGAGGGTGATAGTCTACTCACACTTCTCATCTGCCAGATCTAAGCTTGTGGCCATTTCCTTACTGTTATGCTCAATGCTTGGCAGTAAAGTGTTGATACTTGGCATGATAATGTTAGGAAGAATGATTGTTTCTTAACCAAATGCCAAAGTGAAAAAGCTCTCACCGGTTGCTCGTCTTTTAGTGGTGCGATATACCCATAGATATTCGGGGAGTTCATCTGGCCATTTTCCCTTTTTGTTGGTGAGGGATTTCTTGAGGCAGTTGAGGATCATCTTGTTGGATGCTTTGGCTTGCCCATTGCCTTGAAGATACCTTGGCGTGGATGTGTGCTGCTTAATGCCATACTTTTGGAAGAACTTCGTCAAATCTTTGCCCACGAATTATGGGCTGTTATCGGTGACGATGGATTGAGGGATGCCAAATTGGTAAATGATGTTCCTCCATATGAAGCATTTTATGTCCGTTTAAGTTACGCTTGTCATGGGCTTTGCTTCTACCCATTTGGTGAAGTAATCGGTTGCCATGATCATCATGCCTCTGCCCCTAGTAGCAGGTGGCATAGGTCCTACCAGGTCGATTGCCCACTTCATGAACAGCCAAAGACTCGTCTATGGGTGTAGTTTGCTGGCCAGCAGTGCTAGTACCGACTTGTAGCGTTAGCAACGATCGCACTTTTGTACTAACTCCTTAGCATCTTGGTGCATGGTAGGCCAATAGTAGCCTGCGTTAAGAGCCCTCTATGCTAAGGATCGGCCTCTAGAGTGATTTCCACAAACTCCTTCGTGGATTAAACTTAGAACCTTCAAGTCATCAGGATGCGCTAGGCAGCAGAGATGTGGTCCAGTGTAGGATCTTTGGATGAGAATGTCGTTCCACATGTAGTAGTGTGCTACCTTTATTTGGAGCTTTCTAGACTCCAACCTTTCCATGGAGAGTGTGCCGTTGACCACGTAGTTTATAATAGAACATTGCCATTTAGGAGTTGTACTAACCTTTGACACCTCGGTTGCTGACTCTGCCTCTATGCTTGGCTTGTCTAGATACTCCACCGGAATAGAACATTTGAGCTGGTGGTCGAAGGTGGAGCCTAGACCGGCTAAAGCATCCATGTGGGCGTTGTCTGCCCGCGAAACTTGAGTGAGAGTGTAAGTCTGAAATGCCTCAAGTTGCTTGTGTACCTTCTCTAGGTATTGCGCCATCCTTGGTTGTTTTACCGTGTACTCCCTAGTAGTCTGACTGGTGATTAACTGGGAATCAGAATGAATTGCGAGCTTCTTCACTGCCAAGCCTTTTGCCATTCGAATGCCTGCTAATAGGGCTTCTTACTCTGCTTCATTGTTGGATGTTTTGAAGCCTAGAGTGATCGCATGCTCGAGCATTCAACCGTCTAGGGTGATAAGGACCACGCCTGCTCCCGAGCCTTTGTAGTTGGACGCGTCGTCGACATGCAAATGCTAGAAGTCTCTGTTAGGGGGAGCAAGCGCAGCTAAGGTGTGCTCGGCTGCTTCTAGGGCGTCGTTAGGCCGGTTTGTTGCATCGCCTAGGCTAGGCGTAAATTCCACTATGAAGTCTACCAAGGCTTGGGCCTTTATCGTCGTGCGGAGTCAAGAAACTAAACCGTATTGGCCAAGTTTCAATGCACACTAGCATTCGATCTATGTAGGATTGATCGTATAGTATATTAAGTCGTGGCAATGACTGTATGAGCTTGAAAGAATGGTCTAAGCTTCTGAGCCACAACAACTAGCACCCAAATTAATTTTTCGATCTTCGGTTATCTAGTTTCTGCATCGAGAAGAGCTTTAGAAGTGTAGAATACTAGCAATTAGGCCCCTAGCTTTTCTCGTATGAGAGCAGAGCTCACTGCTACTTTTAAAACTACCAAGTAGATGTATAAGTCCTCCACTACTTCTGGCTTGGATAGTAAGGAAGGTGATGTGAAATACTTCTTTAGGTCTTGGAAAGTTCTTTCGCACTCTTCATCCCATTTGTCTCATTGTGCCTCTTGATGGCCTTGAAAAAGGGCTTGCATTGATCAGTAAACCGCGAAAGAAAACGGTTAAGGGCGACTACTCGTCCGGTCAAGCTTTAGATCTTCTTCAAGGTAGTGGGAGATTTCATCTCTAGGATCGCTCGGATTTGCTTGGGATGTGCTTCAATTTCTCGTTGGGTTACTAGGTACCTTAAGAATCTGCCTGAAGATACTCTGAATGTACATTTGGTGGGGTTGAGCTTCATCTTGTACTTTATGAAGATGTTGAAAGTTTCTGCCAGGTTGCAGATATGGTCTGATCTCTGCTTACCCTTTACCATGATGTCGTCGACATAGACCTCAATGATTACCCCAATTTGCTTCTTGAACATCACGTTTACTAACCTTTGGTAAGTGGCTCCCGCATTCTTAAGGCCAAAGGGCATAACCTTGTAACGGTAGGTGCCTCACTCGATCACGAACGCGGTTTTCTCCTTGTCGGGTTGTACATTGCTATTTGGTAGTAGTAGCCAGAGTATGCGTCTAAGAAGTTGAGCAGCTGGTTCCCAAAAGTTGAATCTACCAATAGATCGATTCGGGGAAACAGATAAGGATCTTTTGGGCATGCTTTATTGAGGTCGATGTAGTCTACGCAAACCCTTAATTTGCCCTTCTCTTTCTTCACGACTAGCACGACATTGGCAAGTCATGTTAAGTATGTTACCTCTTCTATGAATCCGGCTTCTAGTAGCTTGTCAATTTCTTATTCAATGATCACTCCTAGTTTGGGCGCAAAGTGTCTTCTCTTTTAGATCACTAGTTTGGTAGCAGGGTTGACATACAGCTTATGGCAAGCTACCTTAGGGTCGATGCTGGGCATCTCGAAAGGTGACAACGCGAAGATGTCACGATTTTCCCTAAGGAAAGCCGTGAGTTCTTCCTTTTCCTTTGGGCTCAGACGCGAGCCAATTCTAGTAATCTTCTCTGGTTGTTGGGGATCAAGAATGGTGTACTTGACATCCTTTTCAGGTTTCTATCCTGTCTCGTCTATTTATGCATTGGTTTGGATACCATTTTCTTGATCTGCTTGCTGTAATTGATATTTGGAAGCTTCATTGTCCTTTTGGACCTCGGTAGCCTCTACGTGGGTAAAGGTATTCTTTCTTAACTCCTTCAGTACTTGCACAGTGCATCGTCGAGATGTGGCCTGGTCGAACTTGATTTCTCCGACTCCTTCTCCCCGTATACGAAATCGGATATTTTGATACTTGACGAAAGTGACGGCATCCAGCTTTATTAGCCAAGGTCTCCCTAGAATCCCATTGTAGGGAGACATGTAGCTCACTATTGTGAATGTCTACTTTGAGACAACTGGCGGTGTTTTCCCGTCAAGTGTAATGTTGCCAATGGCAGTCGAGGTTTGTCCATTGAATCCGGTAAGTAGCTCACATCGGCGTATAATTGTGATTTCCAGGCCCATCTTCTAAATTACTGAGAGCTGAAGTAGGTTGACTGCACTTCCATTGTCCACCATCATCCTATCGACTATGGCATGGGCCAGTTGGACGGATACTACTAATGCGTCGTCATGCAAAAAGTCGACACCTTCAACATCTTGCTTAGTAAAACCAACGATGGGTCCATGTTGGGTATTGACTGCTTGGACTTGCGAGACTAGTAGCAGTTGCTGGATCTTTCTCTTCTTTGAATTATTGGTTGCCCCCAAGTGCTCAGATTTAACTAAGATGCCGTTAATCCAAATCGTCTTGTGAGGTTGTTCTTTGTTGACATCCACGTTCCTTCTGAGCTACGCAGCCAACTTGTTCAAGTATTTGTCGACATTGCCTTCCTTTATGAGCTTCTCTAAGTAGTTCTTCCAAGTGTAGCAGTCGTCATTTGTGTGACCGGGTCCTCAGTGGAATGCGCAGTATTTGGTGTGGTCCAACTTGGAAGTATCTCCCTTTGATTGCTTTGGCAGCTTGAACCATGGCTCGTTCTTGATATCGCGAAGGATTTGGTGGATCGGGCTCGAGAACTTAAAGCAGTTATTGATCTTTGGGCCTCCTCTAGTCAGGGATTAGTCCCTATGCTTGGCCCCCTAATTACTTTTGTTGTTCTGCTGTTTTCCATCCTCTTTCTTTACTGCCACTTCTTTCCGAGGCTGCTTGGGTGCCTTGTCTACTCGCCGAGCCTCGTCCCAAAGTGTGTGCTTCTCTACTAAAGCGAATGAGTCTGCTAGAGTTAGATCCTATTTCATGATTAACTCTTTAAACAGTAGGTGCTAGGAGTCCTTTTTGAAAGGCTGCACTTGCTATTGAGTCGTCGCATCCGACTATCTTCGCCTTCTCTACTTTAAAACCTCTTCACGTAGTCACAGAATGACTCTTTTGGGTTCTTCTTCACATTGAACAAATGGTCGAACTTTTTCTTGATCGAGCGGTAGGATGAGTATTCTTTGGTGAAACCAAGGAAAGATCATCAAAACTCCGGATGGATCGAGGCGGTAGGGTGTGAAACCAATCTTGCGCCTCGCCTTGTAAGGTGGTAGCGAATATCTTGCACATAAGGGCATCGTTGTTCTAATAAAGGACCATCGTGCTTCGGTAGTACTTTAAGTGCCTCTCCAGATCTCCATCTCCTTTGAAAGATGTGAAATGTGGCATGCTAAACTTACGTGAAGGCTCTGCCTGTTTGATCTCATCTGTGAAGGGTGACCTGCTCATATTGGTTATGTCTCGTTGTAACGCTTCATCAGCCACTTCGTTGCGTTGGAAATCACTAAATCAATCGTTTAAGAGCCTTTCTACCTATTCCTAAATTTTCCTTTGTTGGGGGTAGCGGAGCTCTCGGCTGCCCCAGTCTTGACCTGCTAGTCTATGATGCTCTTCTACGTGCTCGGCTCGTCTATGTCATGGTAACGGTGCATGTGGTCCATTTCTGGCAGGCAAAGGGATTTTTCCCAAGCTGTCGGTTGAACTTGAGCCAAATTGAGTGACTGATTCTCTTCGTCCTTCATGCTGCCTACTCCGATGTAAGGTAGAGGATGCTCCTTGCGATCCTAGCCGTAAATGAACACTTCTCCTGGAAGGTTGCTCATGTTTATTATCGGAATATGGTCTCAACCATGAATGTATACTCGTCTGTGAGCCTAATTGAGTGCACGCTTCTTCGCGTGCTAAGACGGGAGTATACACTATCTCGGGAGCCCAATCGGGAGTGTACACTGCCCAAATGCTCCGTTTGTGGCTGGTCGAGTGGCTGTTTGCCAGGACGCTGCTGGAGAGGTTTATCTGCTGTGTGAGGGCGCTTGTCAACTCTATGACTTGTCGAGACAAGGGTTGTTCACCATTCGGGGTTGGAAGAGCTTGGACAAAATGCGTCCCCTTAAGTGGTGGAAGTGTGGTAGACTTCGGGTGCGAGATTTGAGTTGAGAAATGTCAAATCTGCGAAAAAGTGAGGTGAAAATGCCCCCGATTCCATCGTCGGCCCAAAAACTTGGAGCCGTGATGGTTGAACCGGTCTTGGATCGACTTGGGCTGCTTGGGACACCATGGGAGTACGTTGGGCCATATTAGTGGGCTGCTCCACGAACGACACATGTGGAGCTTAGGCTCGGGTTCGGCTTGGCAAAGTGTTGGGCTTGGGCGGCTCGAGTCGGTTTGCCTTAGGCTTGGAGTGACACGGCTTGGGCCGTGGTGGTGGCACTATGAACCTTGATGTGGGTGGCTACTGTGGTGGCCACCGCGGTGGTTGCCATGGTGGAGCCTTGAGGTGATGGTGCCACTCCATTTATTGTCACATTTAGCCTCGTGGATCGATGTGGTCCCATTTCTTGAACATTTGAATTTTCGTTCGTTGACGTTTCCAAATTTCTAGCCATTGTACTTTTCTCTTATGTTTTATCAAAGAATTTTTGTAAATAAAAAATTCTAAGAATAAGAATGTACGAAAAATCTACAAATGGACAAGAAAATAGAAAACCTTAGATGCGAGAGTCTTCTACGAGTGTGGGACTCAACTCTCAATGAAAGCACCAATTTGTGGATGCAAATTTCTTCCTCCTTGTTCTTGGACAAAATTGCACCTACAAAACAAACAACACCTTAGGTCAAGGCCAAAAGCCTCATGGGACCATGATGAATGGGGGGAGGGGCGCTTTGGCCGAAGAACCTCTGATGCCAAAGTTAGAATTTTGAGGGAAAAGTGTTTGGAGAATTTAGAGAATTTAGCAAGATTGTAGAACTTAGGTTTTGGAGAATGTAAGGGTGTTTATATAGGGGTGTGGCCGGCCACTTGGATGGTTTTTTGGGTGAGATTCATGATTTGTTAGCTAATTAATAAATTAATTAGGTAATAAATCAATTAATTAGCTAATTAATATAATTAGAGATGAATGATTTGGGGGTTACCTTGTGGAGAAGATTTGATGAGGATGGATGAAATAGGTTTTGAATAAATACCTATTTTGGGCACTTTTGACTTGATTGAGGGATGATTGTCCACTGCTCGCGCATAGGAGTTCCGGTATTCCTCAAGGGTACTTTTTTCTTTTTTACCCTAGAATCCACGTGTCGCCTTCATATTTTTCTTGATTGTTTTTGGCTCCACACCTGTGTTTTCAATTTGTCCAATTTAGTCATTGTGTTTATCTTTGTTAGCCAATTAACGACATTTCCTTCAATCTTTGTTAAAAAATTCACAAGAAAAATTATAAGAGATATAATTACCCTTTCTCTTTACAAAAAATACAGATAAATGAGAAATAACACATATAAGAGAAAAAAATTCCTATTTGAAAAATTATTAAGGTTATGACATAGAAAAGAGAGGGAAATAACGTTTGGGAGGAAGTCAGAGAGTTGGGAGAAGAATATTTTTTCTTTTATTTTTAAATTTTATTAAATATTTTAAATCAAATAAATAATGTTATAATAGTTTATGAATTTTTTTACAAATATTAGATGGAAATGTCCTTAATTGGCTCACGAAATAAAACACAAGGACCAAACTGGCCAAATTGAAAACACATGGACTAAATTGACCAAATTACTAAAACACAAAGACCATTATAACAGTTAAGCCTTGAAAAATATCATCCACAAATACATAATTAAAAATATTAAAGAAATACTTCAAAATACCGTCCACAAATGCATACTTAAAAAAACAAAATTATTATTCGTCCATAAAAATAAAATAGCATGTCTACTGCAGTGGTACATCAGGATGTCGCTCTAACTCAGCATTTCGTTTGAAGTCATACTTCCACTCTCGGAAATACCCCTTGAAGATGTTATTGATATATTTTATCAGCTTTGGGTCGGTTTCATCAATAATATAATATCCTGTTATGAAAAAAAATAATTTAATTATTAGTCATTCTAAGTTGGGCTGTTTAATAAAAATAAATATTAATTTACTAATTCGCACTTACTGACATTAGGAGATAGTGGGGCGGCAAGCTAGGGCCTAGCGCCTACGTAGCTAAGCGGGCACCTAGGAGGACTAGGTGGATTTAATTAAATCTATTATATTTCGTGTAAATAAGTGTCTTTTTATACTTAAAATGTATATGATTTCATCATAAACTACAAAATGGAATGACATATATATTATGAGCTATTGGAACATAATGAAAACATGGGGAACAAGTATATAATATGTGTTCCTTTAAGTATTCAATAAGTCTCTTACAATTTTTTTAAAAAATAAAATGCAAAATGAAAGTTATCTATTTTCTGTCTAAGTGAGTCATAACCTAGGCGAGTGTCTAGGCGGGTCTAGGAGGGCTAGGCGGGTGCCTAGGCGGTCTAGGTGAGCACCTTAGTAGGTCTAGGCGCACTTGCTTAATTTTCAAACGCCTAGGCATTAATTGGGCCAATGACCAACCACCTAGTGCCTAGGCGGGGATTTTTAGAATAGTGCATATACTTGTAACAACCTGTCCCTAATTTTACGATTTTATTAATTTTAAAATAGTGAATTTTTAAAATGCCCCTAGAGGAGAGATTGTTGACTTTCATTGACCGTCATTTTGTGACGCGTAAGAGCTATTATTTTGTCGTATTCTCCAAGTACTGGACGGTAAGAACGCATAGGCGCAAGCGGGATTAAAGGAGTTAAGATGGAGGTTTTACGAAATTACAATTCTCTCTTCCCTTAGCACTCTCGTCCCTCTCTCATTTCCCGTTTTCCCGTGCTGCAACGCAGGCAGCATTATCTCGAACCTTACTCGTCGTCCCGACGAGCAACTTCACTAACCACCATCACCTTAAGACCCTCCCAGTCATGATCTCAGACCAGGCCAAGGCCTTTCCTCTTCCTTCTCTCTCTGCACAGTGGTACCCCCACTGTTTTAAGTTTTTCTCCGGTGAGTTCTCGCTTTCTCCGACGAGGTAAGTTCGAAAACCACTTCAAATCATTGTAGATCATGTTTAGGACTACGATTAGGTTGTTTTTTAGACAATTTGATGGTGTTTGGATGCAGAAACCACTCGGGAAAAGCACTCCCCAGTTTTCTGGCGAACCATAAGAGGCTTTACAGGCCATTTCCTCTTGAGCTTCATTTTGGCTTTAAATTTTTTTAAATTGGTTGAGAAATAAATGTGTTATGGCCCTTGAAAGCTTTTCGGCCAAACTTCCCCAATTCCGGCCTTCTTCTTCGCTAGGTCCGGCGGGTGCAACCTGCGAGCCCACGGGCAACCCGACCCTATACAGGAAAAAAAAGAAAAAGAAAAGGCCCAAAACCTGATCCACGGGCCAACCCAAGCTTTTGGCTCGTTAACCCGACCCAACCCATTTCTTAAATGGACATCGAATATTCTCTGGAATATTTCTTACGTTGACTTTTATGAAATTTTCTTCAAAACCCTCTTAGACTAATTTCGACGCCCCAAATCCGTTTTTGACATCCATTTAGTGAAATTCTAAAGATTTAACGTAGTTGACCGACTCGGCGTCTCTGTTGACTTTCCGGTATTTACAGTTGACTTTTTACGAAAAAATTTTGGGACCCTTCTTAGGGTATTTTGACGCCCTAATTCCAAATCCGCAATCCATTTTCTTAAATTTAATCGTTTTAGTTGAGTTTTACTAATGGGTCCAAATATTATGCTTAGGTGCGATTACTAGTGGAGATTCTAGCTTCCCCGTTCGAATGGCTACGACTTCACAGTTATTTGTGAGTGGGTCTTTTCTTTTATATAATATATGTATTTGTTTAGTTTCCATATATACATCTATTAATGAAATTTCTATGTGATTTCCATAATGTTGAGAATTAGGAAATCATTATGCACAAGTATATGTACTATTCCGGGATGCCTTAATTATATTTGTGGTCATGAATAACATTATGTTGACTAGAATTATCGAATCACTATGATATGACTATATTTATGTTATCTGCTTATCGTGTGTTGCACCGGTGTTAGTACTCGCCCAGGGCCAGGGCCAATCTTTCACCTGTATGTTCACATCGCACTGTACGCTCACTTTGGATCCATTGTAGGTGCCAGTCTTATCCTAGATTGCTATAGGCAATTAGGACTCGTATGTGACGTGCATAGCGCTAGTCTTCACGTGATTGTAGTACTAGAGCGTAAATCATTATTACACCTAATCATGTTCATGTCAGAATATCTCTGCATGAACTCGTGTGTCAGCATATGTCGATGAGCACCCGATATGATATTTTTTTTTATGCGAGATTATGTGATTACCGAACATTAGATGTTTATTTACAAAATATTGTGACGTATTGAATTTTTTAGATATTGCAGGCTACAGTAAGTATTTTCATACTATACGTAGTATGTATATTTTGGAAACTATACTTATTTTACGGCGAGGGGTTATTATGTTTTCGAAAAGGTTTTTACAAAGCTTTATTTTTGGGCCCACTCACCCTTGTTTTTCGCCTCTCTAGGTTTTAGTAGCTAAGCTTTCGTGTCGACAAGGATTCTTGACAAATTTTGGTACAGGTCATTACCTTTGATAGTATAATTCTTATCCTACCTCTATCGTACTTTACTTATACTCTGCATCACGTGTGAATTTGGTTCAATTCCACACACATGCGCACTCTTATATTTAGACACTTTTAGGTTTAAATTTATTCACATTTTTTCACATCACTACACTTTATGACTTTGTCACCTTCCTAATGTTAGCTAACACAGCTTGATTCGGAATCCAGGTGGACATTCCTGGTCGGAGTGTGTCATACTTCTTCAACTCCTCCGGCATTAGTTTTCAAGACTCCCACTCTGTATAACATTTAGACCGCACTAGTGTCTCAACATCGTGCTTCAGATTGGGGTACCCCTCCATCCCACATTTGTATACATCATCATAGATGATTCGCTTACATAGGTCGTTAAACCCCATTCGTGCCTGCCCCGACACTGTCATTGCTTTTTTTTTCTTACAAAAAAATATATATTTCATAATCAAACTAAGTAATTAATCCACCAATTATTTTAAAAACAAAAAAAAAACATTAAAATTATTAAATTCTCATAAAATTTAGTATTACCCTTCCGAGATCCTTGGCCTTGGATCCAGGACGAGGGACGGAATTGGCCATCCCTTCAAATATTAAAACAAAAACTGAGATATAAGGGGTTTGGGAAACAAGAAAAGAGGGGGAACTTTAGGATTTTAGATAAAACTGAGTGAGGAGAAAGGGAGAGTGAATCTGTGCTATTATAGACCCGTGGGACCTTTCGTCTCGCAAAGTCCTCAATAATTACTACACGTTAAAACCCTGACTGTTAGTTGCACGAGGACTTTACGTGACGAAATATTCGTCATGCGAAATCTACAGCGACCAAACTTCGTCACGCAAAACATGCAGTAAAGCTGCACCTTAAATGGCCACCGACCATTTCAGAATCTCTTTCCGCAACAAAAGCCTCCTCGCGCAAAGTTTCAACGAGAAAACCTTTATCGTGCAGAATTTGGAACCAAATTTGCCCCTACCCGCATTTTTCTGCCAAGCTTTGCGCAACGCTTTTGTTCCTTCGTCGTGCAAAGGTGTGCGACGACAACCATTATTCGTCGTGCTAACCTCTTTTGCCTAAATTATCTTCATCGTGCAAATTGCTTTTTATTTTAGTGGCTATGCCACAAGCCTTGGAGCTCTCCAGACCATTAATCTTCATTTTTCATGGACGGTACTAGATGTTTCAGAACATGATGCATAGCATCAAAGATCAGATGGAACTGGTCAATTATTTTTTATTTATATATTTATATATACGATTGGGTGGAATGAATCCTAGATCTCGAGTGTATAGCTGAATGCTCTTAACTATTTGAGTTACAATCTGTTGGTAAAACTGTCTTTAGACGAATGTTTACTTATGTGAGCTTGGAATACCGGCAATATAGATAAAACCAAAGACAATTAATATTTGCAACTGCACAAGATCAACCCATGGTATATTAAGGGCAAGCGCAAGGTCGATTATTATTCAATTGCTATGCAAATGTTAAAGGTCATTCTTAATTTAAATAACAATTTGTTGTTTCTATGAGATGACTTAATCCTTGGTCATGCATTAAATCGTGTATCCTTATATGAAATTATATTACTAATCCGACATACAATTAAACACATGTATAGAAATTCATTTAAGTGTGGAAGAATTGTGTGGTAGCAGAAATTTGATGAATTCTGTTTTGACGAATTTTTAATTACAAAACAATCAACATCTTTGATCAAAGACCTAAGCCTTACGCACCCACGAAATGGGGAGGGGGGTTCGGTCAATGATCTCCGATGCTTAAGTTAGTTTCTCTAAAAAGAGCAAGTGTTTAGAGCTTGTATGAGTAGCAAAAGCTTAGCGAAATTTGGAGGTGATGAGGGTATTTATAAGAGGTAGTAGCCGATCATGGTATAGGGTTTTGTCCTACACATGGCAACTTCATGTTAGCCAAGTTATTTCATCTGTAGAGTGTGTAAGGAAATGATATTTCCAAGATATTAATTGGGAGATAATATCTTGGAATGATGATGAGAATATCCCTAATTGATTGTGATAGGGATTCCTTACTTGATATGGTTGATCTTTAATTAGGATTGTATTAAAGATAGGATTTGGTAATTAATCTTATCTTTAATGCCTTTGATTTTTCCATGCCACGAGTAGGGGAGATTTGAGTAGTTGTAGTCCTCTGCTTGAACTTCTAGGGATGTTGAGCTGCACGTCGACTCCACAAATTGTATCAACAAGAATCAATGTCACTTCCTAGAGACATATGTAGTTGGAGGAGGTTTCCCCATGGTTAGGGCCTCAACTCCAAGTCGAAGTTTTTTTTTTTTCTTTTTGAACAATCAATATTATCTATACTAGGGGTTGGGAGTGGGCTAGGCCTCACAATGAGGTAGCAACAATATGGTTCAAATTCGCTTTTGGTGAGAATCGAACCTAAGACCTCTCACTTACAAGTGAAGAGGAATACCACTAGATCGTAGTATTAAGTGGCAACTCCAAGTTGAAGTATTAATTCTCTCTTCCTTGCTTTCTCTTGAGTTAATGACATATTTCTTTTCTAATGACAAAAGGACTTGCAGTTTGAAAAATCCAACATAGACCTAAACCAAAGCACAGGTTGAATTTTCAAATTGCAATACCCATCTAAATCCAACATGTGAAAAGTAGTTGCACTCTTCAGTTAATGAGTCTTGACTTAATATATTTTTAGGAGTTTGAAAGTCCTAATGATGAAGAAATTGGGTATCGAATAAAAATTACTGGCTTCAAATCCATCACTCTCCAAGTCAATGTAAGAATTGAAACAGATACTCTAGTGCCTTAATTTGCTGCTGAAAGTCCGAAACTTTCATCCCCTTCACTATCTGGTGGTTTGGGTCTAGACCTATAAGTGGTTCGGGTTTACTGGATTTGGATCGGGTTTCACCCGATTCATTAAGCTAACATATCACTCACACCTAACTTGTTAAGCTAATGGGTCAACCCATTAACAATTTTTTTGTTTTTTTTTGTTTAATTTTGTATTCTAATGCAAATTACACATATTTTACTCAAGATTTCAAGCATGAAGGTCCAACACATTTAGAAATATCCAAATGCAAATTTGATAAGTCTTGCAATTGGCCATATAAATATGATAACACCTTATAAAAGTGTCAATACAAATATCATAAACCCTTACAAAGGAACTCATGAGATCAACTATATGTGTGTCTATGCAAAAATTCACTCTTTTTTTCTTTTCCTTTTTTTTTTTTTTGGTATCTTGTATGGTGCTGCTCATTTGTCTAACTTATAATTTCACGCCATCTCAAAAGTTAAAGACTTACTTCAAAAATTAACTCATAAATCAATTAGTCAAGAACGCAAGTTAAAGCAATGCAATGCACTTGTCCCCGTTGCACCCGTCTCTATCTCTTTTTAGAAATTACTAGAAAATATGCTCGTGCTTTGCTGCGGGACCTTGAATGCACCAGCCTTAACTGCATAAATATGACACATTTAACCTGAATAAATTAAACATAATCCTGAATGAACAGAGGGATAGATGAGTGACATTATCTTGATTTTTCTTGTAAAACTCAAAGCTTACTATCCAAAACCAAATAATTTGTACCATTTACATGCTTGTGTGCAACATATGCCCTTCACTGGAAAAACATCAAAAATCGAACACAAATTTGCAAATCATTGACAGATTTTGTTTTACATTTTTATCATCAAATCAAGTGGCAGTGTAGCACGTAAAATTACAAACTTGAAGCAACCAGAGAGAGCAGAAATTAAGATGCAGAGATATCCTCAAACTTGCAACATACTATATGGAAGCTAGCCGTAGAGGTTTGTGAAGCAAATTGCGGCGTGAGTTGCAGTCAACTGAACAAAAACATAGTAGTTTAACTAAAAATATGCATGATGAAATGGATTCATAGTTTTCATGCATGACACAACCCTATATTATTCCATAAGTCAATATCATTCCACAAAATGAAATTATAATGCTTACTTGTTGCAGAGAGATCAATGACACAATGAAGGCATATGGCGAAACTTAGTAACCTATAGCATTCATTGCACTTTGTAGCCGATATGATTTTGCATATTTGATGGCATCTGCTAACACAAAAAAGGCCACAAAAGGGATGCCAAGTCTACTTTGATTCTTATGTCATGCAATAAATAGAACAGATAGATGATGTTTTCCATATCAATAGCATACCAAGAAATGTAAAGGACGCAACATAGTAGCTTACTAATTCAAAAGATTAAATGAACTATAAATGGACCAGTGGTTAATCGAACAAATTCAATACAACTAAATCACCTACTAATTTTCAGCTAAGCACTACATTGCCAAGAAAAGTGCCCATATTGCTGTGAATGTAAGAAAAATGAGTTAGCACCATCCACTGCTCATTTTGATAAATGGAACGCGTAGAATCTATTCATTTCAAGTAAGTAAAAATCCAGAACAGGGAGATGGAGATATCGGACGTTGAAAAGTGATTAAATTGCCATCTTAACAATTGATTTAACCTATATACACCTACAGGTATCAAATTCGATCTTAGATAAAAATAAAGCTGCTGATGAGATCACTGATCCTAGTGTGAGTCATCACTTCTACTTTTTATGGCAATGATTACTTACAGTTCTCATGCGTACTCAATTGATCAATAATATCGACAATATATCCATCATTTCAGAAGGGTCATTATTAAACATCTACTAATCCGTAGTTACCTGTAGTTTGAGAACTGGAAGCCTGAGGCATAACAAATTTGTAGATGTTTAGTAATGACCCTCCTGAAGCTCTTTATCAACTATGCATGTGAAGTTAAGAAAGGCATGAAGCAATGGAGTCAAGACAAGATTAATTTTAATTTAAGAATTTTAACAATGAACCTTGAATTAGTACACTTGGTGATATGGATTCCATGTTTCATCAAGACCACTCTGAACAAATGCGAGATTTTGGCATGGATTCTTCGTTCCCATTCTCACTTTTGACTTGGCATCTATTGCTCTGTTTAACATGTAACATTATATGTATTAATATAACACGTATATAAACCGCATATTGCATTGTGTGTATATAATGTAATCAATTTCTTATACCAAAAAATAGTTGGCAAATGACACATTCAACCTGCAGATATAAGTTCTATTCAAGTTTATACCAAATTCATATAACATTTCCAAGTAAATTCATACAAAATTCGTTTAAAAATAAACAAAAATTTTAGCAAGTTGGGCTAAAATACTACAATTCCTCAAAGTCGAAAAAGCGGGGAAAAAGGAAGTCAGCTTAGCATAATATACAAATTTTCAAGCTTTGAATTGCCTTGTTCGCTAATCAGTATTCTGTTATGTATACATACAACCATTGAACTTATTATTTGAATCCAAAGCGGAAAGGTCAGGAAGACATTCACAAAACCAAATCAAACGCACCAAATATCACATCAAAGAATAAATTATATAAATTGACAGATTGAAAGAAACTCAGTAGAGATTAGAAAGAGAAAGAGAGACCGGAGGAAGTGGGAAAGTGAAGAGAGACGTAGTTGTAGAGGTTAACGAAGGAAGCCATTGCCAAGAAGTCAAGCTTGAATAATTAACATTTATTGTTACAGATGATTAACTCTAAGGTTTCTCAATATCTATGATCAAATGCATGTAAATGGTTAAATGAGTAATTTAGCTTATTGATTTTTCTTCAGCCACCAGTGCAAAATTCATACGAATTCTCTCATATGCTTTGTAAATCTACCAAGATTGGTAATAACATGCTACTTAGTAGAACATTCATTATTCACCCATTACTATTTAGCTCATAGTTACGAATACATACATATATTCTGGAAAATTTAAATACCTAATTGTGCAAAAGCATATGATGAGGGAACGAAAAAACCAAAGTAGGTACCTGGCTAAACTGGAGAGTAGTGTTGTTAACATACCTAAGAATATACTAACATTCGTTTAAAAATGCATTTATGTAAGTACTAACACTACATGGCACTAATAATTATTGCTACGCATATGAGGATTAATCAACCCTTAATGGCACTAATAACGGACTTACATCTACATATTTAAGAGGATTGATATAATTGAGTGAAGTGTAATCACTAGCGTTTCACATTTAACATAATTTCAATTATGAAATCTACATCCCAGTTAAATAATAAAATCAGGGATTAAACTTATTTACTATAATATGTTCATGTATTATAAATTATTAATACATGCAATGAAGAATGGTTCCATAGTACACGTATACTGAGATGCAAAGAGGGCAAAAGATTGCATAATTGGAAGGAAGAGCTTCAAGATGAGAATTGAATTGATCAGCAAAAGATTGCATATACTGAGATGGAAATTGTAAGGAATGTGGATGTACAACTCACATAAGAATTGACTTACCTGATAAGTGCACAGTAACCAAAACCCAAAAAAATTATAATACGCAAACAGAAAAATCTAAACGAAAAAACCAAGGAGATAGGAAAAGGAGGATGAATCATTATTTAACTGAAGAATACAATTCATAGAACAATAATTAGTACATAAAACAAAGCATCAATGTAAAAGTCATGGGGCTACCTAAATTCTAAGGGTTGAGGACGATAGCTTAATAGCACCAAGTTCCATTTTCATTCAGAGTTTGGAAACTGAATTCAAGACTCTTCTGGGTTCCTATTAACAAACATAACATGGCGGACCAAATTAAAAACAGCTTTAAACCGAAAATTAAAACCTGAGTAGTTCTAGTTCTTTTTGTAAGAATTCTCATAACCCTGAACAAAAAGAAAAGTTTACCGCAAGCTTGGAGCTAATCGGGGTCACATTCTCCTTGCTCTGCAAGTACACATCACAAAATTCGAAGTTGAAAACTTTTTTAAAATATATATAGCAACTTGTCCTACCAACCTGACTTTAAAATACAACTTCACTGCTTTTAGAGGGTTGTGGTTTCTTACATCACAAAAATGATATATAATGTAAACTAATGAACTTGATTCTCCGTGGAGGGGTATGTGTATCTTTTAGAACATCTATAGCTGACAAAATGGAAAGGTAAAAAGCCATTAAACAATTATGTACACCTAAACAATGGTCTAAAAATAAGCTAGCTTATATAGATGTTACCAGAATCTCAAAATGAACGATGCCCTGGAAATAGCCATACCCTATTGCGCCTCCTTGTTCCCAGTTTGTTCCGAAATGGGGGTTTGACTCATAGTTTGCTCTGCAATGGGAGTTTGACTTATAGTTTGATCTGCAATGAGAGTTTGAGTTATAGTTTGATCTACAATGGGAGTTTGAATCTTGACCGAACAAAATTATTGATCGAAATCGTTCTATTTATTAATGCTTGTTCAGAGTGAAATCTGTTTTCCATGCAAAGAAAACAAAGTGAAATCTGTTTTCCATGCAAAGAATCTCTTCGCTCTCCGCTCAACACTTTTGATACGTTTTATTTAAAATGGGTTCTCGAATTGGTCATCTCACAAGGTATTCTAACTCTCTTTTCATACATTTAAAATAGGGCTTGAATAGCCTAATGTAAACTACACGAAAAAAGATTTTGAACTTGGTCCAGTAGCTGAAAAGAATTTGTGCCTCCAAATACTAATGCTTACCCATAACCTAGAATTTAAAATTAGCATTTTGTGGCATTAGGATGTGAAAACTGAAGCGGCCGTTCGTTCTCTCTTCAGGTTTTGCTTTTTTTTTTCTTTCTTGTTTTCTTCTTGTCGTCCCCCTTCTTCCTGAAAGGGAGGTAAAACTCAACGTGGGTGAAGGAGAGTGGCCACCTCCTCAAACCATTTTGCACGTTTAAAGAAAATGGGAGCAATTGCTTCCCTAATTTCTTTTATTATATATATATTATTGTTATTATTTTATTAGTTTATTACTTTTTTGTAATTAGGCGGTTTAGATTCTTTTGTTGATCAATTTCCACTCTTAATTTTTCTTACCACTTAAAACCCATTTTCCTAGAATGCAGGAACCACTCCATTGGAAATTATCCCAATTTCATTTTCAGTTTGTGAGTCTTTGTAGATTTGCCAGTGGGGTCTCGACTCTTGACGGATAAAACAATGGTCTTGTAGATTTGCTCGTAAAGCTCTGGTACCAGCTCAGGTGTTTTCAACATCACCACCTTCTTTTTATTATCTGCCTTTACCGGCAATGTTGTTCGTGGCTTTGTTCTGTCCCAGCAACAACCTAAAAACAAATCAACAAAAAATGCATTGATATCATACAAACAATTTGATACTTTACATCTTCAAGTAAAAAAAGAAAAATCAAATAGCTACAATATTTCCCCAAGTAAACAAAATTATTAATTATAAACATTGAACACTAACTATTTCTCGAATTAGATAGGGGTACCGATACTATTTCTTAAATATAACACTAGTACTATCATTATTTCTTAAACTGAACACTGGCATTATCATTATTTCTTAAACTGAACGCTCACTATTTCTTAAACTGAGTACTGGTACTATCACTATTTCTTAAACTGAACATTCACTATTTCGTAAACTGAACACGGGTATTATCATTATTTCTTAAACTGAATACTCACTATTTTGTATATTAAACACGGGTATTATCACTATTTCTTAAACTTAAGACTAATATTATTACTATTTCTTAAACTGAATACTGATTATTTCATAAGTTGAATACTGACTATTTTTAGAATTGAACACAGGTACTGTCACTATTTCTTAAATTAAACACTGACTATTTCTAGAACTGAAAACTGACTATTTATTAAATTGAAAACTTGTACTATCATTATTTCTTAAACTAAATACTAACTATTTTTCGAATTAAACAAAGATACTATCACTATTTCTTAAATTGAGTACTGATGTCATCACTAATTTTTAAACTAAACACTATTTCTATAATTGAACATGTGTATTGTCACTATTTCTTAAACTGAACACTGTTATTATCACTATTTCTTAAACTTAATACTAACTATTTCTTAAACTGAAAATGGGTATTATCACTATTTATGAAACTGAACACAAGTACTATTTATGAAAGTGAACACGATAACTATTTATGAAACTGAACACGAGTACTATTTATGAAACTAAACACGAATACTATTGCTGAAATTGAACACTAACTATTTCTAAAATTGAACATTAACTATTTCTAAAATTGACCATTAACTATTTATAGAACTGAACACGAGTAATATCATTATTTCTTAAACTAAACAACGACTATTTTTGTTATGCATGAAACAAAAACATAATTTCAAAATACCTCCAAATACACCACATAAATTTTCATTTACAAATTTATTATTTTCATTCACAAACTCACGACACAACACCCCAAATGCACAAATATAATGGCCAGCCATCATCAAAGGTTTATAAACTACATCACAAAGCAAATCCATGAGAACATGAGATATTACAAACAAACAAAAAAATTAAACGAACCAAACTCTCATTTTTATTTTAGCATTCTAATGGCTTATTTTCCAAATCAATACAACTTTGCCTTAAATCTGCCTTCCATTCCAATCAATGCTTCCTTGTACCTAGAAGTAACAAAAGAATGCTCACCAATACTTGCAACGTAATGCAGTAGCTTAGTGATTTCAAAAGGGAAGCTTTCCCTCAAGTACTTAAATCCATCAGTTCCTCCATTACTCCTCTATGAAATGAATCAAATATATCAACCATGACAGATATTTAATATTTTTCTCTCTAATTTCTTACCAAAAACAGCAAAACAATCAAACATTCAACAGAACCCGCAGCTCGCATCTGCCCCTTGATATATTTTCTTCCACATGAACTCTTCAACAAAAGGAATAACTAGCCAATCCCATGAAGAAATTAAACTACATTCAGAAAGAACACAAAAACAAACACCCTTCATTCCTCTGCAACAATGGTTCCCCTCTTACTCACATAGATACCATCAAGAAACTTCCTAATACACAAGATGGCATTTCTGGTTGATCAGGGCACAAGATTGAGAAAAAATTCATTTCCATCCAAGATGGGGTTATCCTTGACCTTTTCACATTGGGTGATAGAAACATCATCATATCCACCTTACTCACCTTCTTTCAAAAAGTTACGTGTGTCGATCGACTTGGCCTCATTAGTGATGGAGGCATTGATGGAAAAATTAGCATACACAAACGCATCTTGTAGCGATACCCCTTGGTGATGTCGGTGATGAGATTTTCGATGTGGGAGAGAGCGGTGCAAATGGCAGGGCTGATTTTAAGGGAGGCGAACCAGGCCTTGACCTTCAGCTTCAGCTTTTTGGTCTTATTCCCATGAGGACCTCGATGATCTTGGCGTGGACCTTGATCTTGACACCGTCGGGGATGTCCTTGGTCTCAGAGGAAAGGATGGTCATCATCTTCGCTTCTCTGGTTGTTTTTTTCTCTCTCTCTCGCTTTGCAGGTCCGGTTGGTGATGAAAGGAGACGAGGAATTTGAGGTTATGGAGGCAGGGAATAGCAAAGAAAAAAGGAAGAGAGGATAAACGAACAAAGACTTGTCGTCGGGGCAAAATCGGAAATTTATAGTTTGAGCCATTTTAATTGGACTAGTTTAATATTGAGTTTTGTCCTAACCATTAAATAAAGTTATTACATAGTTTTTTGTTAACATTCAAAGTTTTCAAGCCTTTATCATTGGTTTTCCTTTATATTTTCTCTGACTTTTTAACAGAATAACAAAAAAAAACACACATCAACAATCCCAAATCACAAATTTTGATGCATTCAAATTTATCTCCTACCTACCTATTCATTTCTCAAAATTAAAACCCTAATAAAAATTAATCTCCAAATCTCCAATTTGTAAATCATAATTTGAAACCTAATCAAAAGCTCGTGATCCCTAATTTGGTTTATTAAATATGAAATTGCTTACCTTAAATATCTGGAATGTTGGAGATAAAACAGAGAGGATTGTGGTTGACGGCACAGTACACGGTGCACCAACATTTGTACGGAAACAACTCGCTGGAATTGGAAGACCCAGACCCAGATTCAATGCCAAATCAAGAACAAATTAGTGATAATTTAAACTAAAAGTCCTTAATTATTGTTGCAGAGAGAATTCATATCAAGATTAACTACATTATTTGATTCGAATGGAATCCAAAAGCAGCATTAACAAGAAAGGTAAAAAGTTTAAGGAGAAATTAGGTTCTAGTCCTCATTTTATTACTCTATTGATTAAAACCTTATTTCTTTTTAATTTTTTATCGAGATTATTGGGTATTAATAACATTATTAATTATTTCAATAATAAAATATTTTTTGTTTTTAAATATATTCTGTGACAGCCCGTCCCGAAAAATTATGATTTTTATAATTGTATTACGTGGAATTTCGAAAAGGCCCTTTGAGGCATATGTCTTGATTTGTGTTAATCGCTTGTCATGACATGTAAGACTTGATTTCTTGGCATATTCTTGCAGTACTCGTCGCTACAGACGCGTGGGCGTAAGCGGTTCGTGATTTGGAGCTATAGCGAAGAAGTTATTAAAGTTTGAAATTTGATCAATTTATTAATTTCAGAAAATATGGATTCTTCCTTTATAAAATCTGGTGTGCTATTTGGATGGCCTAGATTTAAAGAAGAAGAAATGGATGGTGCGGATGGAAAGGAAAGAAGGAAAAAGAAGAGGAAGAAGAAGAGGTTGGGCAAGCTGCCCAACCAGAGGGAGAGATGCAGTAGCTCCGGGAGAGAAAGGAGGGAGCTAGCCGAATTGGGAGGAGAGAGAGAGAGAGAGATTGACCAATCGGAACAGGGAAGGGAGGAAAGGAGAGAGGGTGAGAAGCGGAGGAACGGAGGAGAAACGGGTTGAGGGAACTCGCAACCCGTGTTCAACCCGGTCGACACCCGTGTGCAATTTCAACGATTTTCACCCATTTTTCCGTCGAATTGCTGCAAGAAATTACTTAGGAACTTCTCCACGACCTTCCCTCTATCCATTTCATCTCAAATTTGGAGAGATTTGGTCTTGAAAATGGAGGAACCCGCGAGGAAGGGTGCAACGGTCTTAGTTTCGAATCACCCAATCCCGAAGCAATTTCTTTCAATTGCCACCACCCATGGCATCCTCTTGAGGCCTAGAACAAATCCCAAGAAATGGTTGGGATGGCGAAGTTGATTTGAGGACGGATTGAGCACACCCAAAACCTAGGGTTTTCGACGGGTTTTGTTGAAATTGGAGGCCTTTCCGACCGAATTGGCCTTGGCCACAGGTATGAAAGTTTCTCTACTCATTGATATCTTCATTTCTGTAAATTTTGGTAATTTTTTTAAATAGTTGAATTTTCCGGCGAGCCGGGGCGGCCGACCGCCACCCACGGCGGCGCATGCGGCGGCGCATGGCCAGTGGACCATCAATGTTATTTTTAGGCTATGTTTGATATCCTGAATTCAGTTTTGATAGTGGTTTGTCGTTGGTTGATCATTTGGACTTAAATTCGATACGATTCATGGTTAGGCCAAAAGGTGAATCGAAGATCCAACCGTCGGATCTTCACCAAACTTTGATATGTAGTAGTACATAATATTTGAAGAATGTGGGAACTTACGGATCGGGAATTCTATGGACGAATCTTCCCGAATTGGATTTGTAAGTTCATAAAATAAAAGGTTAACCGCCACTTAGTCTTGGAAATTGGCGGATATCCAACCGTCGGATCGTAACGAAATTTTAGTATATTGTTCTAGAAGTTTAATGTGTATGTTGGGGAGTGACGGATCGGAAATCTGAGTTGTGGATCTTTCAAATTGAGTTATGTGGGGTTATGACCCTACCGTCGAACTTAGTCGACGGTTGACCCTTGATCAAAGGGTCTCGCATTATTCTTGAATGCCCTTGTGGCTATGTGTTATGTGAATTTCATATTCTATGGATAAGAGTTCTGAGACGTGGTTTGATAACTGTTTTAGGAGCCGAGCGTTCGGGACGCCTTGGTTTTGATGTTAGGGAGTCGTAGCGCGGACCCTAGGTGAGTGGGCATTTGTTTTCTATATATATCTATATACTATTGATTTTCCCAGAAATCGAGTTAAATGAAATGCGTTATGAAATGAGTTTTGAAATGCCATACATAGAAATTATATGAATTATATGATTTGGTATATGATGCATATATGTGAAATGGTGCTGTGGACACACAGGTGAGTTTTTATATTATTCAGACGATTTATTTATGTGAATGGCATTGAAAGCTCATAACCTGCACCCTAGGTGATAGTGCTTATATTATTCACCACACCGCACGCTCGCCTTGGATCCAAGTAGGTGGATGTCGTACAGACCATTAGAGGTGGTTCCGACATGCCAGTCGTACAGACCATTAGAGGGGTTCCGACTGGTGGGTGACCTTAGATTATGCGCGCAGATGATTGATGAGAGAAGCACTAGAGCGTATTATTTCACCATCTTAGTCGTACAGACTACTATACGTAATTCCGACTTATGTGCAGTGTAGTGCCGTACAGGTCACAGTTGGTGACTTCGGCAGGGCCGTACAGGTCACAGTTGGTGACTCCGGCTGGATGGGATATTGAGCTATAGAATCAGCCGTACATGACCACTATAGGGTCTCCGGTTGATTTGTTATTTCACCTGATTTATATTGATGCATTCATAGTATATTTTGGCATATGGCATGACATGGCATATTCTTTCTGAAAAGCGTTGAAGGATTGTGATTTGAGCTTTTGATGATATATATATGTTTATATACGATTATATATTATTTTCTGGGAAAGTATACAGGTTTTTAAGAGAGGGGTTATAAATGTTGAATAAATGAGATGTTTTGAAAAGCTTTATTTTTGCCCACTCACGTTTTCTGTTTTGCGCCCCTCCAGGTTCTATTAGCAAAGTTCTTTATCGACGAGGATTCGTGGCATGTCCCTGTTAAGGTGGCTACTTTTGTGGGTACGGTTTCTACCTATATTGTTGTACTTGAATATGCTCTGACATCACGTGTGATTTGGGTTCATACCCATGCACAGTGCACTCTGTTATTAGGCACCTTTAGGTTTAAAATTATTCGCATTTTTCCTTATCACCACTTTATGGTTTCGTCACCTTCCAGGTGGCGGCCAACACAGCTCGATTCGGGGTCCTAGTGGACATTCCGGATCGGGGTGTGTCATATTCCTTGAGTGTTAAAAATGTTACAATTAGTATATTTATATAATCAATCAATGATAGAAAAATTAACATATGGTATATTTATGTTTTATTGCAAAACTTTGTATCATATATTTATATTTTTAGTTTGTTCCCACTTTTAATTTGCAACCTTTTTTTTAAATTTGTAGTATTTTCACTTTAGTTTTAATTTGTACCTATGTATTAATTTCATTTTGCGCCCATATTTTTTAAAATTTCATTTGTACTCATAATTTTTTAATCTTTTATTTGTACCCTAATTTATTTATAATGCACCTATTCTTCTTTATTAATGTACCACTTTGTTACATGTGAAATGTACCAATTTTTTTTTTTTGTAAAATGAACCAATTTTTTAACACTATGGATACATTCTTTTGCCATTTATTATTTCTTATTGTTACATAGTTTTTATCCATTTATTTAATCAAAATGTTTGAATTTTTTTATTGTAGCCGTTTCTAATAATATTATAATAAGAAATTTTAAATTTATAGGATTATAATTCTCATAATATATCAAACAATTAATGTCAAAATTATAAAATTATAAATATTAATAGTAATATAATGAGGTGTACAAAGTCAAGGGACTTTGATCAAACTTTGAATACCATTAAGGTTTTAGTCAAAAAGTGTTAGGGACTAGGGACCGCATCCAAAGTATCCCAAAAATTAATAGCAAAAGTCACATTTCAGCAGCAATTAATAGCAAAAATCAAACTTTAGTAGCAGAGACCAAAATAATTCAGTGAAAAGGAAACAATCCCAAACAAATAGAAAGAACTTGAGAAACAATTCCGAACAAATCTTTGGAAAGCAACCCCATCCCTCCCTCACCCTCTCTCTCTCTCTCTCCAATTCCAACGTATCCCTACATCTATCTCTCTCTATAATAGACGTGCAGTTTCATTAATCTTTGTTGCCGAAGCATGCAAGATGGTGAAAAGGCTATTTATCTAAGAAAAAAAGGGCACATTGTCCATCATAGAAAGCAAGCGTGGAGGGAGAAGAAAATTAATCATATTCCAGAAACCAAATATTCACGGAATCTTAGAAACAGTCACAGCAGCTGACCCCATAAAAAGTTGCTCTTTTGAAATTTACAATCAAAGAAACAAACCATCATCAGTTGTACCGTAACAAAGCAAGAGCACAAAAGGAAGTGATTGAGTTTAATAAACCCTAGTTTAGTTACACAAAAGCACGAAACATAAACGAATCCGAAACTACTGATTGCCAAAAATATCCCAATAAAAAATTAAGATAAAAAACCAATCTCCCTATAGACACCACAAAAAATGAAAACTAAGTTTACCCAAACGAAAACGGTTTCATGAATCTCACATCTCTCATTTTTTTCAGATGAGATACACACTGAATGCAAAACCATGGTAGAACATGTGCTCGAATCCAATATATTGACAGTCAAATAAACCTCTAAATTTCAACACAGCTTCAAAAATTAGACAAATATAGATTCCAATTTCATCACCGAGACATTATTTAAGTTGCACTGAATTGTACGCGAATGATATATTATAACTTAATGGAGATAGTATAATTGAACGATTCCCTTACCATTTCATCAACTAATATGCATTGCAAATCATCAAACTGATCATCAGATCCAATCAATTTGGGCCTCCAAATTCTGCATATCCGGACTCTAATCTTCTTGTTCGACTAAAAAGGTTCCAAACTGCAGATCGAAACTATACTCATTGGCCACTGACATCACTGGTAAGTAGAAAATTTAGCTTACAAAAAACAAATTGCTTTTGTTAACATTCTTAAGCTGGCATTAATTGCTTCTTAATGCAGGAAAAGTGCTTTTGCTTTTTAAGCATAATGGGCAAACTTAATGTTGATCTACGTAGTGTTTTTAGTTATGGTAAATTACATAAAAGTACCTTAACTATTGGATCATTAACAGTTTCATACCTCATCTTTAAAACGTTTCAATGTCATACATTATCTTCGAATTTGTTGCAGTCAGTTGTCTATCTATACCTCTATTAAATGATGACGTGACATGATACGGAGCCCACTTTCTATTAAAAATTAATAAAATATTAATTAAATATTAAAAAATTAAAAAAAACCAGATCCCATCACCCCACCCCTCCTCGAAACCCCATCCCCTTCATCATCTTCTCCATCCGTCGTCCCCTGCAACTCCTTCTTCGGTTCTTCCCCATCCACCCGTGTCTACCCCCAACCTTCCTTCAACACCCCGTCGCACCCCAGCTGCATCATCAGCGCCGTGTCCGCCGGCGTCGCCACTCCTCCCGCCGCAAACTGCACCACGGAAGCCTCCCCAGCTGCTTCGTCTGCATCACCAGATCGTACAGCGCCACGATCTTCTTCTACGAAATCCACCACCACAAAAAACCCAGACCCCGGAGGAACAAAACCCACCTTCCCATTGCAGCCATTGTTGTCGACAATGGTAAGCCTCGAATCGAAGATCCCCGTCTCGGACCTGACTTCCCACGACGAAGTTCTCATTGTTTTTGACAATGGTAAGCCTCGAGATTACCTTAGATTGAACCCTCATCTCGTGTAGATAGTATCTTGGGTGAGTGTTGCTGCAAATGGAAGCGACTAACGGCGTTCTCCTCCCCTCTTTGTCGACGGCGTCTGGGTGCGTCTGGGTCGGTCCATTTCTGGAAGAGGGGTGGGCGGCAGAGAAGGAGGAGGCAGGTCTGGGGAGGGGGGGGGGGGGAGATGTTGGCGTGGGTGGGGAAGGGGTCGGGGGTTGCAGGAAGGGGAAGGGATTTGGGTTTTGGGTTTTGGGTTTTGGATTTGGGTCGGGGAAAAAGGGTGTTTGGGGATTTTTTTTTTTTAAGGGTAAATTATTATTTTAATAATTTTTTAATAGAAAGTGGCCATGCTTTAAGCCACGTCAGCTTTTAACAAAGGAATTAACAGACAACTAACGGAAGGTATGACATTGTAACAAATTCAAAGATAAGGTATGATATTGAAACTTTTTAAAAATGAGATATGAAACTGTTAATGACCCAATAACTAAAGCAGTTTTATGTAATTTACCCTTTTAGTTAATAGAAATGAAAGTTTAAATTGGTTAGTTAAACTAATGACTAATTGTTTGATTGCATAGCCAGTTCGGGTGGAGAACGTGATTAATTTATATGTAGCCTAATTTGTTTTGCTGCATTTTTATAAGAATATACATTACTGGTAATTAGTTTAATTTCTTTATGGTCACTTATGTTGCATTTAGGATTAATTTCGGCTAGAGGGACCATGTTACTTATGATATGATAAGGGATAATGATTATCTGCTCTTCACTTCCGGTGTCCTTTCCGTGCCCTCCTGTTTGTGTGATCACGGTTAAGTCACGTCAACATTTTATACTACTATTCATTTTTGTCTTATTATATCTATAAAAAAAACAATATAAAATATTGATGTGGCTTAACCGTGACCACACAAAACAGGAGAACACGGAAAGAGTACCGGAAGTGGAGGGCAGACAATCCTTATCCTATGATAAGATGGTTAATGTGTTAATTAACATTTGTCAATAGTACTTGACACATGATTTTATGTAATAAGTACGCATAAACTATCATGTAATTTTTTATTGGATAAGTTACATTTTATCTTCTGAAATTTGCATGCAATTACAATCTCATCGAATATTTTTAAAACATTTCAATTTCATATATTTATTATCATTTCATTTCAATATCATATTTCCGTTAAATCATCTGTTAAGTAATGACGTGAAAAATAAAATAAAAATAAATTATAAAAAATAAGTACAAAAATAAATACAAAGGGGCCCACTCGTCTTCTCCGGCAAATCTTAAAGGGGGTGTGCTATCCATACACCCCAAATTACTTCTCACACATCCTTGTTAATTTTTGTCCGTTGAATTTCTTCAATTAATCCAATCCGACGGTCAAAAATTAGAAGATATGTGAGAAGTAAAATTGAGTATCTGGATATCACACCCCCCCCCCCCCCACATCTTAAAACAAGCATAGCAGCCGGGTACCACTCCTTCCACAATTTCTACGCCGCCGTCGAGGGTGGGCATCTGGAAACCCAAAAAAAAAAAAGATGTGCCGTTAAAACTTTTACCCAAAACTCCTGTGCAGATCGCCGGTTCTCGGGTCGAACTGGCGAGTTTAGCGTGCAGAGCGTTCGCGACGGAGGTGGAGTCGCCAACACCGCCAGAAGATGACGTGCAGAGCATTCGCTGGGATTCATCTTCCCACTTTTGGCCTTGTCGCAGTCGCCGCGACGTTTATTTCGACAGCCCGCTGGAGATTTCGGGGGGAAGGTTGCTGAGCCCAGCCGAAATCCATGCCGAGGTGGCAAGGTTCGCGAATTCAGAGATTCCGAGGAGCCACCAGTCGACGTAGGAGTCATAGGCGGAGATTCCACACCGAATATGATTTCTTGTCCTTGTGCAACAAATCTTCTCTAACAAATCTCGGGGTTCGAATTCGAAAAACAGGTTTTCCCAGCAGATTTGGATCTTCCTTCCATGAGAAGGGGAAAGCAAAACCTTCGGTACTGGTTTATGCAAGCAAAGGACCTTGCTTCTTTCTTCAATGTCAGGCAACAATTGACTATTGTTGGAATTTCTACCACTGTAATCTTACCTACTTAGTTTTCTGTAACATCATATCTTATCTTGCATATTAATCTAATTACACCAGATCCAACCAAACCCACCATGAAAACTTGTAAATAATTCAAATTTTCTCTAAAAACCCATTCTTTTGAATCACAATGCAAAATTGGAACTGATTAATCGAAGCAGAAATGCTGAAATATGAAAAATCTGCAAATTTACAGTACCAGCAAGGACCAAACGTCTCTTGGGCGGAGGAACGTCACTCGGGCTCTCAGTCGATGAACACCGTGCAGATGGATGCCTTGCTCGGTCGAGCCGTGTGGTCGGTTTTGGGTATTTTCTCAGGAATCGTGTGAAAATTTTCCAGGAAAATCTTCAACATGACGAATTTTAAAGGCAATGGAAAATAGAAGTTTTGTCCTCTTTGTGTTGGACGGTAGAGTGTTTAGAGAGTCGGAAAAAACCGGTTCCACACGCCCCCTCGACGGTGGCGAAGAACTTGATGAAGGAGGTGGCATCGGGCTGCTTGTTTTAAGATTTGGGGAAGAGTGGTGGGCCCCTTTTACTTTGTTTTAGGGATTTGGATCCTCTCCCGAGCCAAGGAGAGGATTCTCCTGACCAAGCATTGTGGGCTGTTGGATTTTCATCTAACGGCTATAATTAGAACTTTAAAAGGATTTCATGTTTGTAGCCATTAGATAAAAATCTAACGGCCCACAATACTTGGTCAGGAGGATCCTTTCCTTGGGCTCAGGAGAGGACGCAAATCCTTGTTTTAGTTTATTTTTGTATTTAAATTGATTTTTTTGTAATTTTATTTTTGCCTTGTCATCAGAATATATGGGCCATGTATTTGACACGTCATTACTTAAACATGTTACTTAACAGATTTTTTATATTAAAATGAAATAATAATAAATGTATAAAATCAAAATACTTTAAAGATAATGTACGAAGTTTCAATTGCACTTAAAGCCGAGAAGATAAAATGTAATTTATCCTATTTTATTTTTCTTACAATATTCTTCTCCATCAGTAGTTAATTAGAATATCCAAGGAAATTTAATTCACTGGCAAAAACCTAATGTGAGGTATTTATATATGCAGATAACACTTTGGGGTTCACTACTCATCCACCGGCGTACCTTAGCCCACAAGCATCAGGGAAGAACCTTCTGATTGGAGCCAACTTCGCTTCAGCTGCATCCGGTTACGATGAAAAAGAAAAAGCAGCAACCTTAAAAGTAAAATTCTTGTCTTATTTATAACAACACTCTAGATTCTGGGGAGGGGCTTTTGACACAATATCTTAGGTGCAGAGATAAACACTCTTATATATGTTAATGTCGTAATCTTTTTCAACAAATTACCTTTGTAAGGTATCAAAACAAGAACTTTTCTGCAGCAAATAAAATTCTTTCCTTTGCCATGGTAGTTTTGTTTAGATTAATCAATGTTATACCGAGATGCATTTCTTAGCTCAAATTTATATACTGCTGGAAAGTCAGTTTGTTATCCCACAGTAACGCGCAAGCATTACTATCTAGTTACTATAGTCTAAAGTTGTGAAGTCACTTGGTTGAAATATGTTTTACAAGACTTAAGTGTCAAACATAAACATCCAGTTAAGTTATATTCCGATAATCAAGCGACACTTCACATCGCTTCGAATTCGGTCTTTCTCGAAAGAACCAAGCACATGGAAATTGATTGCCACCTCGTACGAGAGAAGTTTCAAAGTGGGATGATTTGGACATCTCACATTTCAACCATGAAACAACCAACTGACACCTTCACAAAGTCACTGAGTTTATACCAGTTCACAACTTTGCTTTGCAAGTTAGGAATAATCAACATCCATTCCAACTTGAGGTGGAGTGTTGAGTAATGCAAAGCCTATCATCAATCCCTTGATTTAAGGAGTCCATCTCCTTGGTTACCGTACAGTCATCTCAGCTTACTTTCCATTCACATAGGAGTCTAATTCATGTAATTATTTGTATTGGCCTTAATTTTAAGATTTTGATTGATCCATGTATCTGTATAAGTCTCTTGTACCTATTAGTCTTTTTCTTAATGAAAACCATTCACAAAGAATAAAAGGTTTTACAAGATTAGATTGTTGGGGTCAAGTCAAGACTTGTTTCTTCTATGGTGCTGCTCATTTTTCTAACTTTTGATTTCACGTTGTTGGCCCTAAAAACTACCAAGCCTATGTGGTGCGCAGGTCGAGTAACTAACGAGCTAACTATGTCATTCGGTTATGTGCAGGGCGTGCCAACTTGGTGCCCGAGCTTGGCCGGGGAGTAGTTGCGTGGCATTGGGTGTGCTGCTGACTTCTTGATCTTGCGACTGCGGCTGAGGAAGGAACTCGTCTCGGCCTTCAGGTTCTATAGTCTGAAGACAAGGCTGCTAGTTCTGCGAAGTTCACAAATTGTCGGCGCCGGATTCGGTCATAGTGATTATATTCGTAAGAGTATAAGCACGACGAATCGACACCAGACTATATGGGCACAAGTACTCAAAGCAGATGTACGTCTTAATCGTAAATGTGGTTCGGTTGTCAGAATATCGAACTCTAAATCCTACTTGTGAGTATTCAATCATAAAACAACTCGGCGTTCAATGTGCCGAGCCTAATAATATGTAACACCTCACTTCGTCGAGAAGCCTAATGAGATGACCTCTGCCAACAAGAACTCAAAAATCCTTCTTGGCCGAGATTTGGATAGGTAATCAGTCGGCCTTGACGCAGTGTTGTTTATCCAAACTGAACGTGCTCCGCGGTCGGTTGATTCTACGGTAACAGTGATGTTTATCCAAACTGAAGGTGTGCCTCCACAGTGTTGTTTATCCAAACTGAAGATGTGTAGGCGGGAAAAGGAAAATCAAAATCTCAAGGTTATTAAAAGGTTTCGCGTAGAGCGAGAGTTTGCGCATGGCAGTTTGTGTGCTGAATTGGAGGGGGCTCAAATGATGCAGCGCACCTTGTATTTATAGTATTCATATTTTTTGTTTGGCAATGACTGATAATATTGTAGAGTCCAACATCAACTCAAACTTGCGGAGAAAAAATTGAATCGTGTTAGAGGCCTATCCTTCAGATTGATATTCGTGGCTTTTCAAACAAAGCAAAAACCTATCTAGGCTTCTAAGTTTATCACATCAGAACTCCCATCAATGCCTTGCTTTATCCCATTAAGACTCCCAATGCAACTATAAAGCTTTCTTTTTCTATGACATCTGTTCAGGTGCAACCACACATGCAATGTGAATTGCAATATGTCACTGTAATCTAACTCTTGCACGGCATTAGTCAAACACTTATTCAATCTTATCCATACCCCCTTGTTCTCTTATCTGACAAACATTTAATTTTGATGAAAATTGTTGTTTAACCAGACATAAAAGTTAACGAATATTCCTTTCGGACGACACTCTTCATCATCATTACTACTTCAAAACCATCTGATCAAATACCTTACCACAGGAGTCTTGAAGTTGGAGATATCGCCCCATTTATCTTGTACAAGAAAGTATCAAGATAATTCACCATCAAAGGATTATATCATGATTAAAACCACAATATATCCTTCAATAGTAATTGTCTTAAATATTATGCCATCCAACGGTTAAGAGCTATATTCATTAACGGCTTCGATCATTCGGGCCGATTGTGTAATTTTGGGTCCAAACGTTGCCCCCCAGTTTCCTTAAGCTTCGGCTCATAAGCCGAATGGTTAAGGAAATTAAGTCTCTCCAGCCAATCAGAAGTACTTTGACCGTCATCCCTTGCCACTGTTCACTTGATTCTTAGTAACTTGCCGATGGAACATGGTCACAGCTCCTTTTGACCAAAGAACAACCCATGGTCGAAGATAAGTGATAAATAATCATAAATCAAGGTCGAGAAGAATTGGGATTGGGGTCGAGGGTAAAATGGGCCGAGGTCGAGAAGAATACATTGCGGTCGAGGTCGAGAAAAGTCTTTCCAGGCAGTTCGGCCTGCCTATATATATATGTTAAACCCCAAACCAGCAATCATGACTTATTCGGCCAAATTTCCATTGTGAGGATTCCAGCCAACATCCCAAAAAAGTCACCACGGCTCACTAGCCTCTTCTTGATTAAGGGTGTGTTTACGTACCAGTAATGTCAAGCCCCGATTCCAACATCCGTCTAGGATCGACATGTGTCGACACCAATACCCGTATATATCATATACCCCGCCTCCAGGATATTACAAAGCACAACTCGAGAATCGAATCACATAGTAGTTTTTCGTATACTTTATGGCTGCATCTAACCTCCTCATTATACTGCCTACGTACCCTCATTAGGGATCAAGCCATCCGTAGTTCGTCATTTCACTACACTCAAATATTCATCAATTAAATCGCTATGTCTCAACACTATATCACAATGCATAACATGCAATATTACAAGGGACAAACGACGGAGCATAATCATATTCACTGGTCATAAAGTTCAATGAGTCTAATCATAATTACCATAACCATAACCAACATCATTCCATAATCACATCCATCAATAATGCCAACCATCACATCATCAATAACACATACAACACGTCGAAATGCGGGCTAGAGCGCCACAGTTCGGCCGAAGACTACATCTCTGAAAAAGGGAATTTTGGACCACCCAATGGAACCAAGGCACCAAAGGGGATTCGGAACCATCACTCAACGGAATCCAATTAGGATACGATTCCGGACCATCACTTAACGGAATTATGGAGTAGAAGGGATTCCGGACCGTCACTCAATGGAATCCAATCATGATACGATTTTGGACCATCACTTAACGGAATCGCGAAGTATAAGGGATTCCGGACCATCACTCAACGGAATCCAATCAGAACTCAGTTCCGGACTACTCAACAGAACTGAACAGAAGTCCAGGAATCATAACAACGGCTCGAAAGAACAAGACATGATTCAAGTTACTCAATTCACAAAGACTCAACGAAACGAAACAATATCGAGCAATAAATCCCCACCACAATGGGTTATCGGTCCATTACTAGACCTCACATCTCCCAAGCAATTCAATATGCATTTCAATCACATGTCACAACCATTTCCAATACACAAGTCAAATCACATTTCACTACATCATACCAATCACTATGCTTCCAACATTATATCTCAATCCATAACTTGTAACATATCAAGGAATTACGAAGCACAATATTAATATTTAATCACGTTAATCAATCAGTGAGATAGCATATCATTTCACGAATTTAATTAAAGAACTCTACATAATTCCATACTTGGGTTATGGATAATAATATGGTAATTCTAATTTGTATTCACAAGATCCATCATGGGTAATTCCCATTCACACGAATCTAGAATTCTAAGATAACCTTATGGAAATGAGCAAGAACAAGGATTCTGGACTACTTAACGGAATCAAAGTATCAAACGATTTCTCATAATTTACCCAGACCTGTCGCATGTGAAATAAGTGTCTACATCATGGAAATGGTGCTATCAAACCAACACACAACTTACCTCCTACCTCCACACTTATGATTTACAACATGAGCACATACACCATCCATTTCTGAATTTCCCATCTAGGTACCAAAGCATTGTTTCAAATTATTACTACAAGCATCCATCACCTCGATCAACTCTTATTCTCAAGTATATGCAATTACTAAATGCATCACTTCCGACTCTAGTCTTAATTAGATTACTTGGAACTACCAATTCACACTATGAGATCCAAGTCCTATTTTGGTTAACTTGAATTAACATGGTCAAAATAAATGTAACATTTGAATGAAAACAGTTAGAGAAAATAAGTGAAGATGCTACTTACAAATATAGATGAACCTGTATATAAAAGTCTTGGCAGTTGGTGCATATATATATATATCTGGGGATATAAGTAAGTTCCTTTGAATATGCATACATATATATATATGTATACGGTAGATAAGGAAACAAATTCATCCCTTCATTAATTTATACATACATATAAGGATTCGTTCAACTTTAGACATAAGCAGAAAGGTCTGATAATGCTAAACCAATGAGATGGAATCAATATGCTCATCAACAATGGCTATTCACTGTCATCACAAGGATAAAATCTGGACCACGTCTGACTAAATGTATACTAACAACTCGAGCAAAATTGTACCAAATATGAAGAGAAACAATTTCACATTATGGGGCAATATAATTGTCGATTCCCCATCATCAACATTACATTAATGCATTCACTAACTTTAAAGCAACAAATGCAACATGATAAATGGGTAATTTTCAAATAAGACTATACATACATAATGTTAACCATCAGCATTTCATAAATCAGATGTCACACACTGGGAAATTCGACTTTTTCCAAAAATTCTCAAATTTTATAGGAATAAAAATCTCAACAAGTAGAGTAAACTTTATACCTGTGGCCAAGTCCAATTTGGCCGGGAAGGCCCTCAGATTGGCTCCTCGCATCCGTCGAAAACCCTAAGGTGGGTGTTCTTCAATTCGGCTTCCTTGGTGTTCCAACGCCCCTACAACTGATTGGGTGTTGTTCTTGGGTCCAAGAGAAGTTGATCAAGGGTGATAGTGAATGGTGATACTCATCGGAATGACGAATCGCCATCGAGAACCCCCAGGTTTTCCGGTGGAGTTCTACCTAAATTTGGCCTTAAAAACCCTTCAATTTGAGCAAATAAGGTAGATGAGAGGTTGTGGAATAAGTTGCAGGTGGTAGAGGGTTGAGAATGACCTGAAAAAATGGTGGAGATTGGCCGATGATAGGAGCATATTTATGCGACTTAGTATGTTTGTTTTCGTGCATTTATGTTCTTAGTTCTTAGTTATGTTAGTAGTTTAAGCCATTTTCGTGTGTTTATAGGTTCTATGGGCCAAGGATGCAAGAAGATGCATTTTGGAGCATTTTGGAGCATTTTTGGGCCAAGATTGGATGGTGCAAACATGGAGACATGAGGATGGACGAATTTGATGATTCAAAGGGCTAGAAATCTGCATGTGTGTGTGCAAAGTGTTGGCCTACAACTTCAAACATCATAGCTGCCATGTGATGGTAGAAAATGTGTTTATTGCTAGCTAAATGGATGAAGAACATGTATGTGCAAGTATAAACACCACATGGGCAGCAAAAAGGAAAGAAAACAGCAACACACACACCACATGGGCAGCAAGGAATCAGAAATTAAAGCATGGAAGAGTGGGAAGTGATGAGGACAACACAAACACACACACACACATGCACACTCACGGCAAGAAGAATGGAATCAGCAAAGGGGAGTGAATGGACAGCAGAAAAAGCAAAGAAATTGGACCACTATGAAGTGGATTTCTTGTTGGTCTCCCACTTATAGCTTTGGGTGGCTTTGGCATGATTATTTCTAGGTGGAAAGAGCACAAAGACAGCTCACACACATGCAAAACAAAGCTGGCAGCATCCTTCCCTTCCCTTGCCGTGAGATTCTTGTGTCCATTACCTTGCAATTCTTTTCATTTCCAACCTCTATATAAGCACCATTCAGCCTTCAAGGAAGACACACAGAAATTCATACACATTTACATTAGTTCCAAGGCTTGCAAAGAAGGAGTAGTGCTTGGAGTTGTGCTAGCCATTCCATTGGAGTTGTTGGAGCATTCTAGGTGTATTCTACTTTGTTTTTCTATGTTTAATATCAATTGTTTTTGTTTAATTGCAAGTATGAGAAACTAAACCCCCTTAGTTGGGGGGTGATTCGAAACCATGTACATGCTTGCAATATGATTTGATTACATTCAGTTGTTATTTCATAAGTTGCGGATTCAATTCGTTCATCTACTTGATTGATAACTTATTTGTGTATGTTGATTGAGAGTGCACGCTTAGTTTTCATGCATGAATATGATGCTAGATTATGAGGGAGTTTCACCTAATAGTTACAATCTTATAATCACAAGTAGTGAAGGTCGCTTGAAAACGATCGCGTTGAATGAATTCTTGGCACTAGTTTCATGCTCATCATAGTAACGAATGTCTCGTCAACACTTATAGTTCTCATTATGCTTCATGATTCTTGATTGTATCTTTATTGTGCTCATCACGTAAGGAACCTTTGAGGAATGCTTTGAATTGTTGTATGCGCTTTTCCATCCAATTCATTAACTTAAGGAGAACTTGAAGGTTAATTTAAGCGTATCTAATTAACTTGGGGTGTTGAGTTTCATAATTTATTGAAAGAACAACTGAAAATCATTTTGTTTGCAAGTGTGTCATGTGTGGAGAAGAACCTCCTAACTAGCCTTTTATCCATCCTTTTCATCCAAAAATGTTTTACAATCTGTTTTGTTTTAAAGTTTCTGTTTTGTTTTCAAATTTCGTCCAAAACAAATCCCCCTTTATTTTGAAGTCTTAGATTAGTTAGAAAGTGTTTTGATTTGTGTTTCTAAGTGTTTTGATTCAAGTTTTCATCCAACTTCGTCCAAGTTCTTGTTAGGTTCTCAAAACTGCCCAGAAAGTGGTTTTTAGGCAGTTTTGAGTCATTAGGTTGCTGTTTTGAGTTTTATGTTTGTTTAAGTATTTTAAAGTATAGTTTTGCATTCTTTGAGTCTAGTTTAGTGTTTTAAATTTTTTTTTTATGTTTTTAAGTCAGTTTTCAAGTGTTTAGCAATCCCTCCTAATCCCCGGCCTAGAACGATCCCTACTTACATACTTTACTACATTTGATAAAAAGAGGGTTTAATTTTGTGTGTTCACTTATTTTTCACATCAAATTTTGGCGCCGTTGCCGGGGATTAGCAACTTTGCTAATCTCTTGGATTGTTTTCTTTCGAATTATTGTATTTTGTTTAAGTTTCTGTTTAAGTTGCTGATTTGTTTTGTTTTCTTTGTTTTTAGGTACTAGTTTATGACCCGTAGCTCACAACCTGTTCGTGAGCATATCTCCGACTTTGACTGTGATTTTGAGAGGACTTTGAAAAGGAAAAAGAAATTGCAAGAGTCTAATCCTCCTAGTCCCGAGCCTGAATTAGAAGAGCAAGAATTTGAGGTTGAAGAGAAGGCCACGGCACAAGTGGGTGGAGAAGAGCAAGGTATAGCCATGGACAACCGTACACTCAAGGAGCTTGCCGCCTCGGGTTTGGATAATGCCGCACCATTGTGTATCCAATATCCCATGGCTGCTCAAGGTAAAACCGAAGAGTTCGAATTAAAGTCAAGTTTGCTCCACCACATTCCAAAGTTCCATGGGCTGTCCATGGAGGATCCGAACAAACATTTGAAAGAATTTGAAGTGGTGTGCTCAAGTATGACTCCGGTTACCGTTGACGGAAGTATTTTAAAGATGAAGGCTTTTCCATTCTCTTTAATGGACAAAGCCAAGGATTGGTTATACGAGTTGGCTCCCGGTACAGTTACATCTTGGGAGAGTATGAAGAGGGCGTTTCTGGAGAAGTTTTTCCCAACTTCTCGCATCATTCTTCTTCGTAAAAAAATAAGTGGAATTCAGCAAAGCCAAGGTGAATCTTTCCCATCTTATTATGAACGATTTAAATCACTTGTTGCTTCTTGTCCACAGCATCAGATGAAGGAGGAGCTACTTCTTCAATACTTTTACGAAGGTCTTTTACCACTTGAACGGCAAATGTTGGATGCTTCCGCAGGATGAGCTCTAGTGGATAAGACACCTAGGGATGCCAAAACTCTCATTGCGAATCGAGCACTCAATGCACAACAATATGAAGGTGTTGGGCAAAGAGACACCCCACGGCCACATCATGTCAATGAGGTAAGTTCTATTTCTGAGTTACAATCCCAAATGGCTAACCTTACGTCTATGTTATCGCAGTTGGTTGAAGGCCCCAAAACGTAAGGAACTACAATCTGTGGTGTATGCTCCATTCAAGGACACCAATCTGATCAATGCCCTCAATTAATTGAGAATGGAGGATGGGAATCGGCCAATGCTGTGGGTTATGGGAATCAAAACCAACCAAGGAATGATCCTTTCTCCAATACATACAACCCGGGATGGCGTGACCACCCCAATTTCAGATGGAGAGATGCACCACAATATGGCCAACAAAGTGGATTCCGACAACCCCCGGGTTTCTTTCCAAGGCCAATGGAACCACAACCACCTCCTCAGGCACAATCTTCCCAAACTAACCCAGGTACGTCTATGAATGATGATAAAACATATCAGTTACTAACCACCATGGCGCAGGGAATGCAGAACCAAGCAAAGGAGGTTAATGAGCTGAAGAAGCAAATGGGCCAAATGGCCGAATTTTTGGGGTAATTCCGTGAAAATGGTAAGTTACCAAGCATTACGGTGGTCAATCCAAAGGGTGGCTTCGAATCTGTAAAGGCTATCACATTACGAAGTGGAAAAGAGGTGAGAAACAAGGAAGATAAGAAGATACAACTCGAAGAAGATGAGAACACCTACCCCACGGCAAGGGTACCATCACCCATGCCGCAGCCATCTAAGACATCCCATCCGTCCACCTCAGGTAAGAATGTTCCAAATGTTGTGATTTCGAACACTAATCTGCCCAATGTCCCATTTCCTAGCAGATTTTTGCAATCAAAGAACGAAGAGGAGGAAAAAGATGTTCTAGAGACATTTAGAAAGGTGCATGTCAACATTCCCCTCCTTGATGCCATAAAGAAAATCCCGAAGTATGCCAAGTGTTTAAAGAAGCTTTGTACAACAAAGAAACGTGTCCGGGAGAAAGAGGTGGTACATGTAAGTGAGAATGTCTCCGCCATCTTGCAACATAAACTACCCCCCAAATGCAAAGACCCGGGAAGTTTTACAATTCCATGTGTCATTGGTAATACCCGTTTCAAATCTGCCATGCTAGATTTAGGAGCATCTATTAATGTTATGTCATATTCTGTTTATGCATCTATGAATCTAGGAGCACTTAAACATGATGGTGTAATCATACAATTGGCCGATAGATCTAACGCTTATCCAAAGGGAGTTTTGGAAGACGTTTTAGTGCAGGTTGATCATTTAGTCTTCCCAGCGGATTTCTATGTCCTCGAAATGGATGAATCGGACCATGCCCCTTCATTGCCCATCCTCCTTGGAAGGCCATTCATGAAAACAGCTCAAACGAAGATTGACGTGGCCAAAGGATTAGTCACTATGGCATTTGGTGGCGACATGATTAGTTTTAAAATTTCTGAATCCATTGAGACTCCTAATATTGTTCATTCTTGTTGTGCCATTGGTAAAATTGAAAAGATAAGACCGGACCATTCAGCACCAAGCACGAAGGATGCATCAAGAACCATGCAAGACGAGGGAATTGGAGTGGAGTACAAGGACCATACGGCCACTGCCCTCAAAATGCTCAAAGTGGCCGAAAGCACCATGGGGAAGAATGTTCACATTGCTGCCACTTCATCACATCACATAGGTAAGCCACCTAATCCAAATCCAATGCCATTTAAAGTTGATAGGTGGTTCCCTTCTTTGGTGCAGGTACCCAAGCAAATCCCCGATGGTGGGCGTATGAACATGAACCTTAGGCAACACAACGCACCCATCAACAAACATCACTATCCATTTCCGTTCAAGGATGTAATCTACGAGAACTTTGTGGAGCATGTTGTGGAGGATATCCTACTGCATGCCGTGGGTTCCAAGGAGAAGTGAAGGTGTTCATCGTCCGGCTGGAAGACGTTAAAGCAAGCGCTTTAAGGGAGGCAACCCATTTATTCTGCTTGATTGTCAATTTTATTACTTGTTTAATTATTTTTGGTTATGATTTTCTATTTTGAAATATTAACAAATATGCAAGGGATTTTTGACATTAAACTTCATGAAATGAACAGGAATCTGGGAAATAAAGAAACATAGCATAATACAAGAGGGAGCCTTCACAAAGGCTGCTTGGGAGAGGTCGCAGTAGTCGGCAGAGTTGCAGTAGTCGGCGGAGCCACGGAAGGAGGAGGTATCAGAGGTTGATCAGTTGGAGCTTCACTACGCGGTGCCGCCCCAGAAGACGAAGGCAGATGCGGTTGGAACAAACCCACAAACCTCCGGTGATCAAGTAAAATCTGACCATCATTTTCCTGCAGCTGGTCAATTTTCCTCTTCATGTTTATGGCATAACTGTGTGCAAGCTTATGCAATTGTTTATTTTCATGCTTGAGTCCTCTAATCTCCTCTTTGAGACTCTGTATTTCAGCCACCAACGATTCAACGTGACGGGTTCGAGCAAATAGGCGTTGGGCCATGTTGGACACAGAACCCGCACACTGCACGCTAAGAGCCAGAGACTCCTTAACCGCCAATTCATCAGACCGTCTAGCGAGCAGTCTGTTATCTCTGGGGGTGACAAGGTTCCGGGCCACCACCGCAGCGGTCATGTCATTTTTCATCATCGAATCCCTAACGGTAAGAGGACCAGTAGGGGATATGAAGGACGGGCGCCATATGTTGTCTGGAGAAGGCGGGGCTGCACCTTCACCAAGGTTCAAATCAAAACGACGATCAGAAGGGCCAGACATTTTTAAGAGGTTTTGGAGAAAGAAGAGATCGGACAGATTAAGATTTCGGAAGTGCAAGAAGGGAGTGTTTACAGGAGGGAGCTCAAGTGTGTTGTGGAACAAAATTAATGCCTCTATAAAAAGAAGAAATCAAAGAGGCACTCCTCAGAAATCGAAGAAGCGTCCTCTCGCAAATCGAAGAGTCGAGGCTCATTTCTCAAAAGCCGGATTCTTTTCTCAAAAGAGGCGTTTCATTTCTCAAAAAATGGGCTTGCTCAGAAACCACGAGCCGAACCCCGGATTTCAAAAGATCAATTTGTCCAGACGTGTCGTCACTCGTCACATGCAACTTGCAGCTTTGCGGAAATTACGGGCAGCTTTGTCAGAAAACGCGTAATTTGTACTATTCATCCATCCACCGGCTGCCGACAATGAGTGAGAGAATAGTTCCGGTTGTGAAGAAAAGCCCTATAAGTATCTACCTTCGCCTTCCACAGCAAAGGCACACCCTCTCAGCACTTCTTCATCTCTATGAAATGGCTTTCCAACAAACCCTCTCGAGTCACTCTGTATTTCTCATCCCCTGGGATACCCTTGCAAACAACCCATCCAGAGCACAAGTATTTCATATCATACAGGTTGAAAGCACGAGTATCTCATATCATGCTTTCTCCCTGTCCTTTCTCCAGCCAGCACTTGCTCTCGAGTACTCATCATCTTGTGCTTTCTCTTTGTTTCTCACTTATAAGGGAAGTGAAGATGATACCTCGAAGCATGTGGAGACAACGTGTTGATTCATCCTCAACTAGGGACAAGGAGAAAGAAAGCAAGAGGTGGGCACTTGGAAAGATTGAAGAAAGAAACAGACCAACACCTTTCCCTCGTGCCTGCCCGTCGTGCAGAAGAAACAAGCAGAGAAGAATGCAGCTTGCACAATCATCCCAGCGGAAGGAGTCTGAGATGAAGAACTAGAGAAGCTGCCACATCTGCTTGGAGAACAAATAAGGAATTGCAACATCGCCAAAGAGAAAAGCTTCGTCGTACAATTCCAATCCAGTTCAAGATCAAAGCTGTGGAAAGTCAACAAGATCAACTATCTCCAAAACCAGATTTGCGTTCTTAAACTCTACTCTGTCTGGTTTTTACTTTGCCATATTTGTCATGTTTTTTTTATCGTTTATTATTTGCTTGTTTTTGGTGTGAGTATATGCTTGAAACATTGAGGACAATGTTTGATTTAAGTGTGGGGGGGGGGTAACTAGTGTTTTACATGAAATTCGTAGAAAATTATCACCCATTACTTCTAGTATTGTTCCTTGTTGTTTTAAGTATTTTTAAGCTGTTTTGGAGTGTTTCAGTGTGTTTTGACATAAAAATCCGAAAATTCATAAAAATTTGAAAAATTGTTTTTGGAAATCCAAAAAAGAGTTGTTTTTGTGCGCTTATTTGTGTCTTAGGGTACCTTCCAACACAATAATGAGGATTTGGTTTTTAATTGCATGACTGTTAAAGAAAGTTATAAACATGGATGGAAGTTTGATATGCTCTTGATTTATGCTTGGTTATAGTTATAGTTTACGAATTCACATGTAATCACGAAGAAAAAAAAATCAGTTTTTGTAACATGCTTGAAGGCAGGAACTCAAACTAACACTACAACCCTGAGAGACTTGAGCCTAATACGTTCTTTGGAGAGTTATTAATCTGTGCATTTTTGTTGTCTAAAGTCGTTGCATGATCTCATCATTCTTTGCTTGGTTGCTACTTAGAAGGCGTTTCATCATTTAGTTCCAAATACTAGAACTTATGCCCGTTCCATTCAAAGCATGACATTGATTTGCATAACACATATTCAAGATGAAAGTTGTGTAGTGAACTAGAGCCAAAAAGCCTATCTCGTGCATATTTGTTTAAGTTTAACTCCGTTGAGCCTTGTTTAGCCTATTTTCTTTATTAACCCACATTACCCTTACCTAGCCTAGATTAGGACTATCCATACCCTTGTTTTTAAAGCGTAATGAAGCATGACTTCAAATGAATTCCTTTTGATTGTCCTTATGCAGAAAACAAGTGTGGGGGAATAAGATTTTTGTGTGTTGAGTGCCAAAAGAAAGTAATAAGGCACGGGTTAGAAAAAGAAAAAGTGTTGAAAAGAAAAGAAAAAGAGTTTGAAATAAGTGAGGAAAGGCTCACAAGTGTTGTTTGTTGTAGAAAGGGTCCAAAAGTTGAAATCGGCCCTAAAAAGTTGAATGAATAACCCCATTGTGTTTAAAGTTAGTTGCTGCATTCAAAGGGAATTCTAAGCATCAATTTCATTACTTTGCTTATTATGCTTTAAAAACGTTTGTTTCCTTACCTTTCATTGTTAGCCAATCACCCCTAACCCCGTTACAACCCTTAACTTCAATCTTGAGTGTTATGTGTTTCAATATGTGGAGTTTGGGATTGGTATGAGCATATGGTGTCACTGGTTCTCGCATCTAAGTAGTAGCATTCCAGTCATGAGATCATATCTATACATGCTTAATAACTCCAGAAATTGCTTTCTTTGCTATAAACATATGTGAGTGTTCGTTTTCATGTTTACATCAATCTTCTCACATACATCTAGTGTAGGGTAAGTAGTCAGAAAATCAGAGTGAAAATAAGAGTGTATCTTGTAAGGAATTGAGCAAATTCTCTAAGGCATGTTACTACATTCAAAACATCGTTTTAATTGGTTATATGTGAACTAGTATGTGGTGACTATGATTAAGTATGTGCTCAAGGGTAGGGAAGGCAAAAATCTGTGGTTATGATGATCTTTTGCATGTCATGTTGCATTGAAAATCCCTAAGGTAAATGTTGGAAGGTTTAGGTTTTGTTTTGTTCTTATGTTTTGTTTCTTTGTTTTGCTCGAGGACTAGCAAAAGCTAAGTGTGGGGGAATTTGATAGGAGCATATTTATGCGACTTAGTATGTTTGTTTTCGTGCATTTATGTTCTTAGTTCTTAGTTATGTTAGTAGTTTAAGCCATTTTCGTGTGTTTATAGGTTCTATGGGCCAAGGATGCAAGAAGATGCATTTTGGAGCATTTTTGGGCCAAGATTGGATGGTGCAAACATGGAGACATGAGGATGGACGAATTTGATGATTCAAAGGGCTAGAAATCTGCATGTGTGTGTGCAAAGTGTTGGCCTACAACTTCAAACATCATAGCTGCCATGTGATGGCAGAAAATGTGTTTATTGCTAGCTAAATGGATGAAGAACATGTATGTGCAAGTATAAACACCACATGGGCAACAAGAAGGAAAGAAAACAGCAACACACACACCACATGGGCAGCAAGGAATCAGAAATTAAAGCATGGAAGAGTGGGAAGTGATGAGGACAACACAAACACACACACACATGCACACTCACGGCAAGAAGAATGGAATCAGCAAAGGGGAGTGAATGGACAGCAGAAAAAGCAAAGAAATTGGACCACTATGAAGTGGATTTCTTGTTGGTCTCCCACTTATAGCTTTGGGTGGCTTTGGCATGATTATTTCTAGGTGGAAAGAGCACAAAGACAGCTCACACACATGCAAAACAAAGCTGGCAGCATCCTTCCCTTCCCTTGCCGTGAGATTCTTGTGTCCATTACCTTGCAATTCTTTTCATTTCCAACCTCTATATAAGCACCATTCAGCCTTCAAGGAAGACACACAAAAATTCATACACATTTACATTAGTTCCAAGGCTTGCAAAGAAGGAGGAGTGCTTGGAGTTGTGCTAGCCATTCCATTGGAGTTGTTGGAGCATTCTAGGTGTATTCTACTTTGTTTTTCTATGTTTAATATCAATTGTTTTTGTTTAATTGCAAGTATGAGAAACTAAACCCCCTTATTTGGGGGGTGATTCGAAACCATGTACATGCTTGCAATATGATTTGATTACATTCAGTTGTTATTTCATAAGTTGCGGATTCAATTCGTTCATCTACTTGATTGATAACTTATTTGTGTATGTTGATTGAGAGTGCACGCTTAGTTTTCATGCATGAATATGATGCTAGATTATGAGGGAGTTTCACCTAATAGTTACAATCTTATAATCACAAGTAGTGAAGGTCGCTTGAAAACGATCGCGTTGAATGAATTCTTGGCACTAGTTTCATGCTCATCATAGTAACGAATGCCTCGTCAACACTTATAGTTCTCATTATGCTTCATGATTCTTGATTGTATCTTTATTGTGCTCATCACGTAAGGAACCTTTGAGGAATGCTTTGAATTGTTGTATGCGCTTTTCCATCCAATTCATTAACTTAAGGAGAACTTGAAGGTTAATTTAAGCGTATCTAATTAACTTGGGGTGTTGAGTTTCATAATTTATTGAAAGAACAACTGAAAATCATTTTGTTTGCAAGTGTGTCATGTGTGGAGAAGAACCTCCTAACTAGCCTTTTATCCATCCTTTTCATCCAAAAACGTTTTACAATCTGTTTTGTTTTAAAGTTTCTGTTTTGTTTTCAAATTTCGTCCAAAACAAATCCCCCTTTATTTTGAAGTCTTAGATTAGTTAGAAAGTGTTTTGATTTGTGTTTCTAAGTGTTTTGATTCAAGTTTTCATCCAACTTCGTCCAAGTTCTTGTTAGGTTCTCAAAACTGCCCAGAAAGTGGTTTTTAGGCAGTTTTGAGTCATTAGGTTGCTGTTTTGAGTTTTATGTTTGTTTAAGTATTTTAAAGTATAGTTTTGCATTCTTTGAGTCTAGTTTAGTGTTTTAAATTTTGTTTTTATGTTTTTAAGTCAGTTTTCAAGTGTTTAGCAATCCCTCCTAATCCCCGGCCTAGAACGATCCCTACTTACATACTTTACTACATTTGATAAAAAGAGGGTTTAATTTTGTGTGTTAACTTATTTTTCACATCAGCCGAAATTCAATCGGGTTGAAGTCGGGGTTTGTGGGTGCACGGGATGACGAAAATGGAATGGGAAAAATCCCCCTTTTTTTTATTCTTCCCTTATTGGTCCTTTTTCCCCTTCTAAAAATCTGATTTGGTCGTCTTTTAAACTAACTTAACCTTTAACCCACATGTGGGAATTAAATAATTCCCACAATCTATAGTTCACAACTTCAAACGTCCATAACTTTACCGTTATAACTCGGACTCGCAAACGGTTGTGTTCGTGGGTTCAAGATCTATTTAAAAACACTAGTTAAAACTTGAAAAAGTCAACGAAAGATAAAGATTGATTTTGAAAATTCAAACCCGATAACTATTCAATTTAATTCCCAAAATTTACGGAATTAAAATTAAGTAATAAAAATAACGTAAACGTGAAATACGAACTTAAATTACGAGATACATAATGAATAGTGAAATTCCGGGGACGGGATTTCACACGTAATCGGAATGAAAATAAGGAATCCGATTCTGATTACGAATAACTCTTGTGTTTACTACAATTTAGAAAAATCAACGGTGTGTGGGACCCACACGAAAAATGGAATTCAATTCTTGAAATTGGAGGAATTGGACTCCCTCCATGGGTGAGGTATTCGGATTCCGGGATGATGAAGGAATCGGGAATTCATTTCTTCTTTCCTATTATGCCCTCTTATCAAGAGGCTTCGCAGATGCTTCGACAGACGTAGCACCACCAAGTGTTGGAACTGGGAAGATGAATTTGAACTAGCAATCGTGACTATGGTCTTCCACCGAGTGTTGGATCCTTCTACATCTTACACAACCCAGCAACCCTTTCCGGCTCTCTCCCACCCCAACCTCCCATGCTACAAATTCTTCCTCTTCGAGTTGAATACAGTCCCAATTCAAAGGACCTACAAAAATATCACTGAACATACAACAAAAATTAAAGATTCTAAGATAAGAAATACAAAATAAACAAGGAATTTAATTGGGGTGGGCTGAGGTTGAAGAAGATTGAAAAGATGCAGGTGTGGCGGTGGTGAGTGCTTCCAAGTGAAGGAGAAAGAGAAGAGTTGAGCTGGGAAAGAGAGAGAGAAAGAGGTGAAAATAATTTGGCCGTTGGATCTGAGTCCATTTTAAAGTAACTAATGAAAATGTGATTAAAAATAAATGTAGATGAAATAAAAAAATAAAAAATAAAGAACTAAAGGGCATTTTAGTAAATATATTGATTTCTATTCTGATTCAGGTGAATTAGTAAACAACTGATATGAATTTCATTTCATTTTTACTCCGATTCCAGAACATTTAAATAAACAGCTTCAACTGGAATCCAATTCCGACTCTTCCTCAATCCAATTCCTCCTCAATTCAATTCCTCCTCAATCCAATTCCTCTATTTTGATTACGGTTATGTAAACGCGCCATAAGTGTTTTGGAACTTGTACCCACATCTTGACCATAACATGTGACCATCAACAACAGCGAAGTTGTTGATGAACATAGCTCTCAACCGTTGGATGGCAGAATAGTTAAGATAATTATTATTGAATGATATATTGTGGTTTTAATCATGATATAATCCCTTGATGTTGAATTATCTTGATACTTTCTTGTACAAGATAAATGGGGCGATATCTCCAACTTCGAGACTCATGCAGCAAGGAATTTGATCAGATGGTTTTGAAGTAGTAAGGATGATGAAGAGTGTCGTCCGAAAGAAATATTCGTTAACTTTTCTCTCTGGTCAAACAACAATTTTCATCAAAATTAAATGTTTGTTAGATAAGAGAACAAGGGGGTATGAATGAGATTGAATAGGTGTTTGACTAATGTCGTGCAAGAGTTGGATTACAGTGACATATTGCAATTCACATTGCATGTGTGGTTGCACCTAAACAGATGTCATGGAAAAAGAAAGCTTTATAGTTGCATTGGGAGTCTTAATGGGATAAAGCAAGGCATTGATGGGAGTTCTGATGTGATAAGCCTAGAGGCCTAGATAGGTTTTTGCTTTGTTTGAAAAGCCATGAATAGCAATCTGAAGGACAGGCCTCTGATACAAAGCAATTTTTACTCCACGAGTTTGAGTTGCAATTGGACTCTGCAATATTATCAGTCATTACCAAGCAGAAAATATGAATACTATAAATACAAGGTGCGCTGCATCATTTGAGCCCCCTCCAATTCAACACACAAACTGTCATGCGCAAACACTCGCTCTACGCGAAACCTCTCAACAACCTTGAGATTTTTATTTTCGTTTTCTTGCCGATACATCTTCAGTTTGGATAAACAGCACTGTGGAGGCAATCGGCGAACACGTTCAGTTTGGATAAATAGCACTGTTGCTGTAGAATGAGCCGACCGTAGAGCACCTTCAATTTGGATAAACAGCATTGCGTCGAGGCCAACTAGTTACCTATCCAAGTCTCGGCCAAGAAGGATTTTCGAGTTCTTATTGGTAGAGGTCATCTCATTAGCCTTCTTGGCGAAGTGAGGTGTTACAGATTATTGGGCTCGACACATTGAACGCCGAGTTGTTTTATAATTGGATACTCATAAGTAGGATTTAGAGTTCGGCATTCTGACGACCGAACCACATTTACGATTAAGATGTACATCTACTTTGAGTACTTGTGCCCATATAGTCTGGTGTCGATTCGTCGTGCTTATACTCTTACGAATATAATCACTATGACCGAATTCGGCACCGATGATTTGTAAACTTCGCAGAACTAGTAGACTTGTCTTCAGACACTATAACCCGAAGGTCGAGACGAGTTCCTTCCTCGGCCGCAGTCGCAAGATCAAAAAGTCATCAGTACGTCCAACGCCACGCAACACACTCTACGCCCCGGCCGAGCTCGACTGCCCAGTTGGCACGCCCCGCACATAATTGAATGACATAGTTAGCTCATTAGTTACTCAGCCTGCGCGCCATGTAAGCTTGGTAGTTTTTAGGGTCAACATTTAGGCACGCCCAGTGGGACCAAGTGCTAAAACTACGAAGTTCACATGATATATCAAGATCACAGTGTTGAGCAAAAATTGTACATAATATGTAAACAAATAATTCACTCGACACAATTTCACCCTCGTTCATTTTTCCGAAGAGGGTTTTATTAATTCGAGTTCGACCCATTCTAGGCTACGCGCCTATTAATTACAGCCTTTCTTTTGGGAAAGGAATACCCTTTGATTCTAATTTGAATAAAAATGTAACTTGAGGATTTTGGTGTTTGTTTGATTTTGTGACTGTACCTAGATTGAATCCTAGATTGCCTACGTACCCTCTTAAGGGATCAAGTCACTCGTAGTTCATGTATTTGTTGAGGGTTGATGCCTTGTGCAGTTTCAGCTCGTGCAGGCAAGGAGCATAATGTGGCTTCGTGCTATTTAAGTCTTGTTACGGCTTCGTGCCCTTTTGATACTTGATACAGCTTCATGCCATTGAAATTTGTTGTGGCTTCATGCCTTTTGATACTTGATACGGCTTTGTGCCTTTGAGATTTGTTGTAGCTTCGTGCCCTTTGAAACTTTTCTTCGGCTTCATGCCATTTTGGTATTTAGTAGTAGGAGTGAATTTAGTTTATATAAACCAGGGATTCGTTTCTGTTTCACGGTTGCGTCTAAAACTTGATATCAGACTGCCTACGTATCCTTGACGGAATCAAACCGGCGTAGTTCATAGACTTGATTTCATGGTTGCGTCTGAAAAATTGATATCAGACTGCCTACGTATCCTTAACGGAATCAAACCAGCGTAGTTCATAATTTTTGAGACTCATCGCGACTTTGTGCCATTTGGTACTTGATATGGCTTCGAGCCATTTGAAGTTTGACGAGGCTTTGTGGCATTTGTGTCTTGTAAATATTTGTGATGAAACCACTTTTATTTTGCAACAAGTACCAGAAAAATGACTAGTCATAATCATGACTAATGTTTGAAAGCCACGTGATTGGTTATGGTTTTGGCAGTAGGCATTGGAGACCTCTTTTTGTCGCCCACTTGCTCCAATATAAATTCATATGCCTAGCAAAACCAATTTGCTTTCAGTGCCCGGCATAAGCAAAGAAAATAAAGAAAACTTTTCTTTAAAAATTGTCATTCCTGCCAGTAGAAATGATATGTGGATGGTGGACCACGAAGTGTTAACCATGATGGTTCTCTGTCACTGTGCGGACCTTGGTTTAGTTAGAGCTTTAGGTCATCTTCCCATTATTTCTTTAGGCCCTTTCTTGATGTCACTTTTCCTTTCTTTATTATATATATATTTGTAGTGTTTGGATCAAACAGGCTCATAAGATGGAAAAAGACATATGGCAGCCCATTTCATTTTTATTATATATATTCTTCTTTTGATTTTTTCGATCTCATTCAGTATGGGTCTCTGAACCCATTTGTCCCACCAAACTCCTGACAACAAACTTTACTTTCTCTCTTTTTTCTTTTTATATGTGACTCTTCCAAGTCCAAAAACTTCTCTTCTTTTTCTACGTGACCAAGCTCCCACGTGAGGTGCAGCTTTTGTTCACCCTTTTCCTTCACCTTGCGAGATGGTTTTTCCAATCTCTTTTTTCCAATTCTAACACACGGTGCTCTTCCATCAGAAACCAAAGGTAGTTCCGCAATATTTGGGCTCCCGTGAAGTTCGCCATGTTTTTGAAATTCCTTTTGGGTTTGTCAACTGTTGATTTTCAAACGAAGATGGGTAAGATTTAGTGGAACTCAAACTCTTTTGAATTGTTCTGATTTATCTTCTTTTCCCCTTAAACCGTAGAGTCCTTTTTATGCAGGCCACGGGCTCTCTTTTCTTTCTACTGTACTACTTTGCTTCTGTACTTCCTTTGTGGATCAGAGACTTGAAAACGAAGAGGGGGAGAAATCAAGCAGGTTGCCCATTTTCGTTTTCTTTATGTTCTGGGTTTGTTTTATGTATTTGAGGTGGAATGAAACTCTAACTGTAATGAACTTTATCAATTCTTTCATGCAGGAGTCCCAGGAAACGACGTCTCTTCGTTTTGGTTGTTGGACCAACTATTTTGTAGTACCGAGTTTGTTGAAGACAATTGTTGATTCATGGCTCCAAAGGTGAGATTTTGCCTTCAGAAATTTGTAGTAACGTGCTCATAGTATCTGCTATACTTTTGAATGGGTTTTGATGTATTATCACTCTCTGGCATTTCTGTTTCTGCATAGAGGATTATTTGACTAGTCTTGACAGTGGGTATTTCGACACCCTTTTTGTGTTCCCATTTATGTTTTGTCTTCGATGCTTGCCATTTTTTTCTCAACTTGAGACAACCTGAACCTTTTTTTTAATCCAACTTTTCCGTGGTAGAGAAGCAAATTTCTTTTAGCTATCTATTTAAAGATTGGGAAATTTCCTTTCTTTCCTTGTCTTTATCAATGGTTGAATTGGGGACTTTCTTCTATGGACTTTAGACCAAACATGAGTCGGTCAAGGGGAGTTTAGGCTTTCTTTTCCTTTGCAAACCATCTTTTCCATTTTTTCCTTTTTCTTGGACTCTATCCCCAATAAGTTTTCATAGGATTTTTAGCCAAAGGCATGCTCCATATCTTGTACCCGTGAGCAGCAAAGAAAACACCATGTACCCGTGAGCAGCAAACAAAACACCAAACACGATAATTTCTTTCCTCTCGAGTTTCATCTTGGTATATGTTGCTTCCTTGCTACTTTTCTTCATAGAGACCAAATATGAGTTAGTCAAGGGGAGCAAAAGTTGCATTTTGCTTCTTTTCCCTTGTTTATTTGTCCACAAATGCATCTGTTTTCTCGTTGGACCGCAAAGAATGAGTTTCTTCTGGCTTTATGCAACACGGCATTTGCCAAACCCATCTACTTCAAGTCGCATAATGTACGAACGGCAAGTATGGGTTACTTAGACTTTGATTGGAACTTCACGGGGTGGTCTAGGCCACCCCAAAGAAATTCATGGGATTTTTGGAGATCATTTCTGCTGCAGTTAGTGGTTCAGAATCTCCACCTCCATTTGTTTGGTGCAAAAAAAATACCAAACAACGAAACAAAGGAAACAAAAAAAACACTAAAAGAAATATTAGAAAATTTGATTTGTCCTTCTCTGTTTTTTTCCTTTTTTCCCTTGCGTTGTGGACCATTGCCAAGCAAAGGGGAATGTCATGGACCCTTGCCTGGTGGTCTTCGGCTGCCATTTTTTCCGTTGCTTCTTCCTTCGTGTCCTTCTCTGTTTCTTGTATATATATACAACATAACAAAAATCAAGAGAAAAATAATTTTAACAGGGCTTTGTTTTATACCTGGTGATGAATATTCTCCCTTGGTTCTTGACTTTGAAAGCACGAATAATTGAATTCCTTCTCTTTTCTGGCAGCACTTCGTCGCTCTTGGTATTTTCTCTCAATGTTTCTCTATTTTTTTTTGTAGAGTATCCCCTCTTTTTTCTGTCTGTGCCCCCTTTACTTGCTGCAGGTGATGCTTATTTATAGGCATCCTAGGAAAGCTCTGGAATTTGCTACGTGGGGGAAGTTGGAGGCCATGATCTCCTGCCACTTTTACTTAACCTCTCCCACTAACTTGTGCAGTTTTTTTCACACCCTGCAGAGAAGGAGGTTTCTGTGTTGCACATTTTCTTCCCCCTTTTGTAGGAAGAAATTCATATATTATTTTTTTATTTGTTTATTTCTGGATGTTGTTTTGTATGTAATGCCCATCCTCATCTTTTGTATGTAAGGCCCATCATCATCTTTTGTATGTAAGGCCCATCCTCATCTTTTGGGCTGGATTGCATTTTGTTTTTTTTTTTCGGCCTTGTAGTTTGGCCTAATTTACATGGACTCTATTTTTTATATGTCATGTATTTTTATTGTTCAACAGATTGCCCCCTCAAGCCTTATGCGTGAAATTTCTTTGAGCGTACAAGGCTTGATGTGATTGCATCATATAATGAGGTTTTGACCAATGGTGCATTAAATATTTCAGGGAATGAATGCAGATGGCCAAATTTGTATTGAGCAAGCTGTTGACAAGGCCAGGAAAGAGTTTGCCAAAAGTCGAGCGTACAGGCGTTCTTCTTCATTTGCTCAATTTTCATTTTGGCTGCTTCTTTGCTCCTCCGTGTTTAACTTTAGAATGCTTGTCATTACTTTTATATAGAAGAGGAAACCACATTTAGCTATCCGTTTATTTTTGATATGACAAAAGCTCCTTTTGTATCGTTTGGCTTGAGCTCCCTTCTTGAGTTTTAGACTCATTTTTCTCCTCTTATTAGCAAATAAACAATCTTGGAAGTTTGGAACAAAGGATAGTTACTGCTTCTTGATGGGCTAGAGGTGGCGCCCTGTACTTCTTTTTGTTGACAGCAACGGTGTTGCAACGATGACAATGCTCATTTAGGCCTTCGGGGATTTCTTTTGTTGGCGGAATTCTAGTAAATGTCAAGGTTGCTACTGTCAGTACACATGAGCAAATACAGTTTGATATTGGAAGGTTTTACACGGCAAGTTTCTTCAATCATGGATGTTCCATTCTTCAAACATAGCTACCACCTTTGACTTTTTAGTCAAATATAGCTACTGTGCAGCACCTTTGGTGGCTTGAGTGGCTTTTGCCTTGATAAATATTGAGAACGTTAGCAATTCAAACAAATGCTCATTCCATTGGGGGAAAAATATAATTTTTGATGAGTTATGGTTGCATCTAATTTTGGGGTTTAGATTGCCTACGTACCCTATGAAGGGATCAAGCCAAACGTAGTTCATCCCTTGATTTCGGGAAAGTGATTTTTACGGCTGTATCTAGTAATAAAGCTAGACTACCTACGTATCTCATGAAGGGATCAAGCCGAACGTAGTTCATCCCTTGATTTTGGGAAAATGATTTTTACGGTTGTATCTAGTAATAAAGCTAGACTACCTACGTACCCTATGAAGGGATCAAGCCGAATGTAGTTCACCCCTTAATTTTCGGGATTTGATTTTGATTTTGATTTTGATTTTTTTATGACTGCACCTAGCTTTTTAATGCTAGGCTGCCTACGTACCCTTTTTAAGGGATCAAGTCATACGTAGTTCAGAGGAAAGGATTTTTCCCTTGCTTACTTCCCTCTCGGAGTTCGTTAGGCACTGTTTTATGTGTAGAACTTCTTCATGAGTTTTCCATTAACGCACGGGTATATGCATTTCCCATTGGCGTTAGAGAGTTCGTAGGCACCTTTGGTGAAGACTTTGGTGACGACATACGGTCCTTCCCATTTGGCTTCAAATTTTCCTTGCATCTTTCTGGTGATGACGACGGGTCTTCGGATGGTTAAGACTAAATCTCCAACAGAGAACGATCTAAACTTAACCTTTTTGTTGAATGCACCTGCCACTTGAGCTTGATAGACTTCAAGTCTTTGTTGCACTGCAAGTCGTTTTTCATCAAGTGCTTCAAGTTCCGCTAGCCTGATTTTTACATTTTCTTCGGGATTTGTCAGTTGTGTGGCTACTCTTAAGGAAGGTAGTTGAATTTCCAAGGGTAGCACAGCTTCTGATCCATACACTAGACTATATGGAGTACATTGGGTGGATGTACGGACGGTGGTCCTATAGGCCCATAATGCTTCGGGAAGGCATTCATGCCAGTCTCTTTTGTTCTTTGCCACCATCTTTTTTAAGATATTGCACAATACTTTGTTGAAAGCCTCTGCTTGACCGTTGGCAGTTGGGTTGTAACTTGCGGAGAAGGCCTGTTGAATGTTGTACTTTTTGCAAAGATTGACCATGGCCCTACACTTGAATTAGAGAGCGTTGTCCGAGATTATTTTTGATGGGACTCCGCAACGATAGATTATGTTTTTCTTTATGAAATTTGCAACATCTTCTGCTTTCACTTCTTTCAATGGTATTGCCTCAGCCCACTTTGAGAAATAATCCGTGCCTGCTAGGATGTACTGATGTTGGAGAGACGATTTTGGGCTTATCATGCCTATCATATCTAAACCTCATGCATTGAATGGCCAAGACAAGATGGTCGGATGGAGGGGCAATGGATTTTGGTGCTTGAAGTCTCCATGTAGTTGACATGCCCGACATGACTTCACATGTTTCATTGCGTCTTGAACCATTGTAGGCCAGTAATACCCAAGTCTTTTTAATTGAGATGCGAGCTTAGGTCCAGATTGATGGGCTCCACAAATACCGGCATGAGTTTCGGAGAGAGCATAGACTGCTTCTTCTTTTGATAAACACCTTAACAATATTCTGTCAAAAGACCTTTTGTATAGTATGTCATTCAGATACACAAATCGGTTAGCCCTTCTTCGTACATCAACTCTTCATCTGGGATCAGTTGGTAGTTTTGCATATTGAAGATAGTCAATCAAAGATTGCCGCCAATCAGAACATTCATCTACTTCCAGGACTGTAACCGCGTTGACTTCACGGTTTTCTTCATTCTGCTCTAGTGTTGAAGGAAGTAAATGTCGTTCTCCCACTGTAATTTTAACTTCTCGTTCCTCAGGGAGAGTTAAAGATGCCGCTAGCTTTGCCAATGCATCGGCTTTGTTATTTTCAGACCTTGGAATATGAGCAATGTTGATTTCTTGGAATTGTGATACCAAGTGTTTTTCTCTTTCATGATACAAGGTTAGATTTTCATTTTTCACGGCATATTGACCATTCATTTGCTTGATGATTAGTTGTGAATCACCATAAGCTTGAAGGCAATCAACATGTAGCTCGAGTGCAATTTCAAGTCCAATGATGAGTGCCTCGTATTCTGCCACATTGTTTGAACATAACTCTATGAGCGAAAATAAATACGGGATTAGGCCTCCACATGGTGTGATGAACACAATACCTGCCCCCGCACCTTTTTTCCTTACTGCTCCGTCAAAATAAAGTTGCCATTGAGAAACGTATGTTGAGAATACTTCTTCATCCGGCAAATCGCTTGGTAACTCCATATTGTCGGGAACAGGATGAGATGCTAAGAAATCAGCTAGTGCTTGTCCCTTTATAGCTTTTTGAGAGACATACTTGATTTCAAATTCCGATAGTAGCAAAAACCATTTTGCAAGACGACCGGATGGCACTGGTTTTGACATTAAGTATCTAAGCGGGTCTGCTTTAGATATCAAAGTAATGCTATGTGATAGCAAGTAATGTCGTAATTTTTGCACAGCGAAAACTAAGGCTAAGCAAACCTTCTCAATAGGGGTGTAATTTTGCTCTGCCCCTACAAGCGTTCGACTTAAATAGTAGAGCACATTTTCTTTTCCCTCTTCAGTGTTTTGTGCAAGCATTGCCCCCAGTGAGCATTCAAGTGCTGCGATATACAAAATTAAAGGTTTCCCTTTTTTTGGAGCCATCAACACCGGGGGTTTCAAAAGATATTCTTTAATGCTGCTGAGAGCGTTTTGACATGCGTCATCCCATATGAAAGGCACATCCTTTTTCATCAGCCTTGTGAATGGTTGACATCTCCCAAATAAGTTTGAGATGAATCTTCTTATGTACGCCAATCTTCCTTGTAGTCCTCATAGTTCTCGCAGGTTTCGAGGAGGAGGCATTTCCATGATTGCCTTGATTTTTTAAGGGTCGACTTCAATTCCTCAGTACCTTACCACAAAGCCAAGAAATTTTCCAGATGTCACTCCAAATGCGCATTTTAAAAGATTCATCTTTAATTGATGTTTTCGGAGTCTGTCAAAAACTTTCTTTAAGTCATTCAAATGACGTTCCCTTTTTCTTGTTTTGATGACAAGATCGTCCACATAACATTCGATGGTGCTATGTAACATATCACTGAAAATAACTATCATGGCTCTTTGGTATGTGGCTTCTGCATTTTTAAGTCCAAACGGCATTACTGTGTAGCAGTAGATTCCTTTCGGAGTGCGGAATGCTGTAAGTTCTTCATCTTCAGGTGCCATTTTAATTTGATTGTACCCTGAGAATCCATCCATGAAAGATAGAGCCTCAAAACCGGTTGTGGCGTCTACCAATAATTCAGTTATTGGGAGCGGAAACTCGTCTTTTGGACATGTGTCATTAAGATTTCTAAAATCTATGCAGACACGAATTTGTCCATTTTTCTTCTTTACCGGTACAATACTGGCGAGCCATGTAGGGTACTGCACTTCCCTGATAAACCCAACGTCTATCAGTTTGTCAATTTTAGCCTTAATTTGTACTTCAAGCTCAGGTCGAAAACGTCGTGGTGCCTGTTTAACATAACGTCTTTCTTTTGATACAACTAATCTATGAACTGCTACCTTAGTGTCTAGACCAGGCATATCTTGATAGCCCCATGCAAACACATCTCGGTAATCTTGGAGAAGACTTTTATAATCTTCTAATTCTTCCAGTGTTAGTAGGGCACTTACAAATATAGGCTTTGGCTCGTCATCTATTCCGAGATTGATTTCTTAGAGTTCATCCACAGTGGCTTGGCCCCCGTCTTCTATTTGGGGTGGTGCCGGTTGAGCGTTATCAATAAACTCGACTGAGTTATCACCATTCTCATCTTTTTCATCTTCAATGGTGACACAGTTTACTTGAGCAACGTTACGAACCTCTTTTTCTGTGCTTGATTCCTCATCCATTTCATAAGCTTCATTTAGAAGTGGCGGTGCATTGTTGTAGGTTCTGAAGCTTGCGCAAACACGACTTTGCCCATTTTTCTTTTTGACAGGAAAACAGGTGGGGAATTTCCTAACAGGCTCAATTGGCTCGTTATTAGACTCCTTACTTCTTTCTTTGCTACCGATCATGCTAACTTGAACAACATCTTGTTCCTCTTCTCGTGCATCTTTATTTTTGACTTGGTTTATCTTCACCTTTTGGCTTTTGACTCTCCATTGCTTTTATGAGATTTCTTAGGCTGAGAGTTGGTGATTTTACCAAGTCGTTGGAAAACAGAAACTCGAGGTGGCTTACTGCTAAATTCTCCTTCAACCAGCATTGTTTTCTCGAGATCAGTAAAGACTTCAAACTCATGATTCTCGGTATTTGAGACAAATGCTTTAAGCATATCATTTTCTTGGTGTACTGTGACGTTGATGGCACTCCTTTTAGCCTTCCACCTCTTCGCTTTTATCTTTAATGGAACTTTTGATGAAGACTCATTTCTTTTGAACAAAACAATGCGACCATGTCAACCATTATTCCTTTGCAAATTTGTTGAGACTACCAAATTGCCCCCAGGAATTGATTGGTTGATTTTGCGTAGAGGCTTTGTGTAGCAGGTCATGAGTGCTTCAAATGCATTTTGGATTTACTCCATTGCTTTCTTTTCAGGTTCTCCTTGATCTTTTAATGAACGGTTGAGAACCACTTTTCGGGACTTTGGAGTTTTAAAACTCATAATTTTGACCAACCTTGACGGCTTTACCTTTTCCATATCTGGTAATTATGATTCCTTCTGCACTACTTCATCTTTTGTCGGTTGTGAAAAAGTGACTTTTGACTGTTTGTAGAATTTTGCATCTGCATAATTCACTTCTTCACCCCTAAATGGGTCGATGTCCGCTAGTACTATCTTAACTTCGCCATTTATCAAAAACTTGAAGCACTGATGAAGTGTAGAAGGAATAACACCATATGTATGAAGCCACGAACGCCCCAATAAAACATTATAAGATGTGTCAACATCGATTACATGGAAAAGGGCGTCGGAGTACAACTCCCCTATCTCCATTTGTAATGCTATCGATCCCATTGCTTTCTGTCCGACTTGATTGAAGCCTTGAATAGTTAACATTAATGGTGTCAGTTGACGAACATTCATCCCCAGAGCTCGAAGTGTTCGAAGAGGAAGTAGGTTTACTGCTGATCCACAATCAAGCAAGATTCGATTTATTGATGTATCTCCCACTAGTCCACTGACGTACAAGGGCCGATTATGATACTCGTCTCCAAGTATAAGGTCATTTTCATCAAATGTGATACTTGCAAGGCAGCAGACGCAATACTTTGGTGATGTTGTATCCACTTCTGCAAATGTGAAGTTTGTTTCAAATGCTTCAGGACTTGTCGAAGCCATGATAAGTGCTTCTTTAAGCTCCTTTGACATTTTCAGAGCATCGTACACACTGAGAAGAGATGGAATGCGCTTAAGATGGTCGACGATGTCGTATTTACCATCTTGGGACTGTGTTACATCTTTTGCATGTCTCTTAGAAGTACTTGTTTTTGTGGTTGAGACCAAAATTTCTACTGCAGGCTTTGCAGTGGTAATGACTGGGACTTGTCTTGCACTTGGTTTATCGGAATGATTGACTGAATCAACCATTTCATTTCTTTCTTTCTTGTCCGCAGACGGGATCCTTTGGCCAGAGCGTAAAGTTATTTCATCTACCTCATCATCGTTGTGGATTTCACATGAGGTCGTGCGACGATTTCCAATTTCTTCCTCACTTCCCTTACTCTTAAAAAGTTTTGGAGGGAGGTAGTCTCCAAGGGTTATTGGTGCTCTGAAAGGCTGCTTGTACTCATCATCTTGAAAGACTCTAGGCCTTCTCTGAGTACTTTTCTTCTTTTTCTTTCCATCTTTTGAGGATGGTCCATTCCATAATTTTCCTTTTGATCGTTTTGTGGAAGAAAGATGTTTAGCAATCTTTTTCACCTTCTTTTCACTGACGATTTGCCATTCGTCTTCGGATTCAAGTGATGACGAATCTTCCCAAACATCAAAACTTGGTGCCGTCATGAGCTCGTACAGAGTTGGAATTTTTGGATTTCCAGAACGAGGCATGCCAGGATAAGCATGGACAACTGTGGTTTCATTGTCAACATGGAATCCTACAGGGATTGTTCCTTTTGGTAATGGAGCAGAGGGTGTTGATTTTCCTTCGATCATATTGGACGTTGTCGTCTGATGTTTCGAGGACGAATCCACCTCGATCTCATGCTTGTTGATCTTCTCTTGAATTATATCCTTAAGCATATAACAATCCTCTATCGTATGGATGATGAGTCGATGATACCGACAATACTTTCAATCATCGGTCTTATTTACTTCAGCGGGACACTTTGGTTCAGGAAGCGTGATCATCTTTGCTGCAAGGAGTTCGTCGAAGATAGTTCCAACATCTTCATCATCGAAACTATATTTAACTTCTTTTCTTTCCTTAAGCGAAAGCCTCCTCGTCCCCTTGGTTTCTTCTTTTCTTTCTACATTGTCACTTTTCTTGTCTACTTTGACAAATGTTGCCATAGAATCTCCCTTCTTTGGCGTTCTTTTGTTATCTCCCTTCTTGATGTCAGACTTCTTTTCTAAGTCTTGGATCATTTTTCCAATCACATTTTTTTGAGACATTTGCTTCTCCACGTTACTTGCTTTAGATACCAACTCGTCGAAAGTTCGAGGCTCCGCAATTCCTACAAATGTTGCAATCTCAAGGATGAGGTTATTGTAACATATTTGCACTGCCGAAAATTCAAAAATCTTTTCCATGCATTGTAGGTTAAGGCTTCTCCATCTTGTGATGAATTCGCTCGCGCTTTCTCCGAACCTTTGTGTCGTTTGCGCCAAATCCATTAATGTGACTTTTTTCTTTGAACTGACAAATTGAGCTAGAAAAGCTATTTGCATATCATCCCACGTTAGAATAGATCCTGGCTCTAACTGAGTATACCATGTGAAGGTAGACCCTTTGAGTGATTGAACAAACTGTCGAACCAATAAGGGATCTGACTGCGATGTTTCCCCACAAGCTGAGTAAAAATGAGCTAAGTGTTCTTGAGGAGAACCACTTAAACCATCAAATTTATCAAAGCTCGGTTTTGATACCCTTAGGGAAATGACACCGTGTCATAGTGAGCAGGATAAGGTTTCCGGTATCTGAGAATTGGTGTCGTTAAAGACATTTGAAATTCACGAATCTTTTCAGCGAAAATTGCATTGATATCTTGATGCGTGAGTTGGGTACCGGAACTTTCTCCTTCTGTTTCTTTCCTTCCTCTTTCTCCAGCATTATTTATGCTAGCTTGAGCGGCTAACTGAGCTGCTAAAGTTGCAATCTCAGCTTCCTTATCAGCTACCAAATCCGCCATTTCTGCTTCTTTTTCTGCTAGTTTTCGTTGCATTTCTAGCAATTGTTCTTCTGTATTTGATGCGCCAATCATCAGAACTTGCATGTTCTCAAATTCGACATCTTCATTTATCTCCAACCTTTGGAATTGAGTCATTATTCTAGGAACTTCTTCTTGGGAAAAAGATTTGTTTCCTCCAGAGGTATCTCTAAAGGAAGATGAACTCTCGGGAGAGTGGTTTGCCAATGCTCGGGCCCTTGCACGTGTGATAGGCCCCTCGAATTGAATGTTGTTACCTTTCTTGACAACTTCATAGGCCTTGGCCTTTTGTTGAACATTTCCAGACACTATTGGCAAGATTTCTTCATTTTCCTCAACATAGGTCATCATGACCGACTCCATTGTAGGTAAAGTGATTGGGATTGTTCCGATCATGATTTTGAGTAATGACGGGAACCTTGGTAAGTGGTGATGATGTCACTTTGACAATCTTGCGTCAAGGCACCTTGGTGTCCTTATATGAAATAGCTCCAAGAAGCTCCCTTGAGATGATTTCGATATCATCAAGTACGCGCTGCTTAGCGATCTTCTTCCTAAGAGCTCGTGCTGCTCTCTTCCTTGCATTCCTCAGGGCGTTCTTGGACGGGCATTTCTTTGGTCCAACTTTGATGACTTTGATAGCCACCTTGCTTGTTTTTGTCGCTACCTTGGTCTTCACAATGCTGCAATTAGTTGGTGCTTGATCAATGGTGAATGAGATTCGGTGACTAGCATGTTTTCCATGTCCAAGTTTGGATTCAACAGCAGGGAGTTCGTGGAAGTAAACAGTAACTTGTGGCGCCATGTTTCCTGTTACAAAAACAAAAAACATAGCACATTAATTATCTTCAAAATTAGAGATGAAAGGGAAAATGGGTCCCACTGGGCGTGCCAAAAATTATGTTGAGCAAAAATTGTACATAATATGTAAACAAATAATTCACTCCACACAATTTCACCCTTGTTCATTTTTCCGAAGAGAGTTTTATTAATTCGAGTTCAACCCATTCTAGGCTATGTGCCTATTAATTACAGCCTTCCTTTTGGGAAAGGAATACCCTTTGATTCTAATTTGAATAAAAATGTAACTTGAGGATTTTGGTGTTTGTTTGATTTTGTGACCGTACCTAGGTTGAATCCTAGATTGCCTACGTACCCTCTTAAGGGATCAAGTCACTCGTAGTTCATATATTTGTTGAGGTTTGATGCCTTGTGCAGTTTCAGCTCGTGCAGGCAAGGAGCATAATGTGGCTTCGTGCTATTTAAGTCTTGTTACGGCTTCGTGCCCTTTTGATACTTGATACAGCTTCAAGCCATTGAAATTTGTTGTGGCTTCATGCCTTTTGATACTTGATATGGCTTCGTGCCTTTGAGATTTGTTGCGGCTTCGTGCCCTTTGAAACTTTTCTTCGGCTTCATGCCATTTTGGTATTTGGTAGTAGGAGTGAATTTAGTTTATTTAAACCAGGGATTCGTTTCTGTTTCACGGTTGCGTCTAAAACTTGATATCAGACTGCCTATGTGTCCTTGACGGAATCAAACCGGCGTAGTTCATAGACTTGATTTCATGGTTGCGTCTGAAAAATTGATATCAGACTGCCTACGTATCCTTAACAGAATCAAACCAGCGTAGTTCATAATTTTTGAGACTCATCGCGACTTTGTGCCATTTGGTACTTGATATGGCTTCGTGCCATTTGAAGTTTGACGAGGCTTTGTGGCATTTGTGTCTTGTAAATATTTATGATGAAACCACTTTTATTTTGCAACAAGTACCAGAAAAATGACTAGTCATAATCATGACTAATGTCTGAAAGCCACGTGATTGGCTATGGTTCTGGCAGTAGGCATTGGAGACCTCTTTTTGTCGCCCACTTGCTCCAATATAAATTCATATGCCTTGCAAAACCAATTTGCTTTCAGTGCCCGGCATAAGCAAAGAAAATAAAGAAAACTTTGCTTTAAAAATTGTCATTCCTGCCAGTAGAAATGATATGTGGATGGTGGACCACGAAGTGTTAACCATGATGGTTCTCTATCACTGTGCGGACCTTGGTTTAGTCAGAGCTTTAGGTCATCTTCCCATTATTTCTTTAGGCCCTCTCTTGATGTCACTTTTCCTTTCTTTATTATATATATATTTGTAGTGTTTGGATCAAACAGGCTCATAAGATGGAAAAAGACATATGGCAGCCCATTTCATTTTTATTATATATATTCTTCTTTTGATTTTTTCGATCTCATTCAGTATGGGTCTCTGAACCCATTTGTCCCACCAAACTCCTGACAACAAACTTTACTTTCTCTCTTTTTTCTTTTTATATGTGACTCTTCCAAGTCCAAAAACTTCTCTTCTTTTTCTACGTGACCAAGCTCCCACGTGAGGTGCAGCTTTTGTTCACCCTTTTCCTTCACCTTGCGAGATGGTTTTTCCAATCTCTTTTTTCCAATTCTAACACACGGTGCTCTTCCATCAGAAACCAAATGTAGTTCCGCAATATTTGGGCTCCCGTGAAGTTTGCCATGTTTTTGAAATTCCTTTTGGGTTTGTCAACCGTTGATTTTCAAACGAAGATGGGTAAGATTTAGTGGAACTCAAACTCTTTTGAATTGTTCTGATTTATCTTCTTTTCCCCTTAAACCGTAGAGACCTTTTTATGCAGGCCACGGGCTCTCTTTTCTTTATGCTGTACTACTTTGCTTGTGTACTTCCTTTGTGGATCAGAGACTTGAAAATGAAGAGGGGGAGAAATCAAGCAGGTTGCCCATTTTCGTTTTCTTTATGTTCTGGGTTTGTTTTATGTATTTGAGGTGGAATGAAACTCTAACTGTAATGAACTTTATCAATTCTTTCATGCAGGAGTCCCAGGAAACGACGTCTCTTCGTTTTGGTTGTTGGACCAACTATTTTGTAGTACCGAGTTTGTTGAAGACAATTGTTGATTCATGGCTCCAAAGGTGAGATTTTGCCTTCAGAAATTTGTAGTAACGTGCTCATAGTATCTGCTATACTTTTGAATGGGTTTTGATGTATTATCACTCTCTGGCATTTCTGTTTCTGCATAGAGGATTATTTGACTAGTCTTGACAGTGGGCATTTCGACACCCTTTTTGTGTTCCCATTTATGTTTTGTCTTCGATGCTTGCCATTTTTTTCTCAACTTGAGACAACCTGAACCTTTTTTTTAATCCAACTTTTCCGTGGTAGAGAAGCAAATTTCTTTTAGCTATCTATTTAAAGATTGGGAAATTTCCTTTCTTTCCTTGTCTTTATCAATGGTTGAATTGGGGACTTTCTTTTGTGGACTTTAGACCAAACATGAGTCGGTCAAGGGGAGTTTAGGCTTTCTTTTCCTTTGCAAACCATCTTTTCCATTTTTTCCTTTTTCTTGGACTCTATCCCCAATAAGTTGTCATAGGATTTTTAGCCAAAGGCATGCTCCATATCTTGTACCCGTGAGCAGCAAAGAAAACACCATGTACCCGTGAGCAGCAAACAAAACACCAAACACGATAATTTCTTTCCTCTCGAGTTTCATCTTGGTATATGTTGCTTCCTTGCTACTTTTCTTCATAGAGACCAAATATGAGTTAGTCTAGGGGAGCAAAAGTTGCATTTTGCTTCTTTTCCCTTGTTTATTTGTCCACAAATGCATCTGTTTTCTCATTGGACAGTAAAGAATGAGTTTCTTCTAGCTTTATGCAACACGGCATTTGCCAAACCCATCTACTTCAAGTCGCATAATGTACGGACGGCAGGTATGGGTTACTTAGACTTTGATTGGAACTTCACGGGGTGGTCTAGGCCACCCCGAAGAAATTCATGGGATTTTTGGAGATCATTTCTGCTGCAGTTAGTGGTTCAGAATCTCCACCTCCATCTGTTTGGTGCAGAAAAAATACCAAACAACGAAACAAAGGAAACAAAAAAAAAAAACTAAAAGAAATATTAGAAAAATTGATTTGTCCTTCTCTGTTTTTTTCCTTTTTTCCCTTGCGTTGTGGACCATTGCCAAGCAAAGGGGAATGTCATGGACCCTTGCCTGGTGGTCTTCGGCTACCATTTTTTCCGTTGCTTCTTCCTTCGTGTCCTTCTCTGTTTCTTGTATATATATACAACATAACAAAAATCAAGAGAAAAATAATTTTAACAGGGCTTTGTTTTATACCTGGTGATGAATATTCTCCCTTGGTTCTTGACTTTGAAAGCACGAATAATTGAATTCCTTCTCTTTTCTGGCAGCACTTCGTCGCTCTTGGTATTTTCTCTCAATGTTTTTCTATTTTTTTGCAGAGTATCCCCTCTTTTTTCTGTCTGTTCCCCCTTTACTTGCTGCAAGTGATGCTTATTTATAGGCATCCTAGGAAAGCTCTGGAATTTGCTACGTGGGGGAAGTTGGAGGCCATGATCTCCTGCCACTTTTACTTAACCTCTCCCACTAACTTGTGCAGTTTTTTTCACACCCTGCAGAGAAGGAGGTTTCTGTGTTGCACGTTTTCTTCCCCCTTTTGTAGGAAGAAATTCATATTTTATTTTTTTATTTGTTTATTTCTGGATGTTGTTTTGTATGTAATGCCCATCCTCATCTTTTGTATGTAAGGCCCATCCTCATCTTTTGGGCTGGATTGCATTTTGTTTTTTTTTTTTCGGCCTTGTAGTTTGGCCCAATTTACATGGACTCTATTTTTTATATGTCATGTATTTTTATTGTTCAACACACAGTCAGGATGAGATTCGACGCCTATTCCAGGAAATTGTCGAGCAACAAAAACTCCTTGACCAGATCCTTAAAGCAGATGAAGAAAGGCAAAAATCTTTCTGTCAAATGATAAAGGTGAAGGTTCATCACAGCTTACAAGATCAATGGTTAAATGAAGATAGAACTCGATTTTATGAGTGGCTTGATAAAAAAACGTCATTTGGGTTCAAATCAATTTCATTTGAAGAATGGTTGGATAAAGGCTGGGGGGTAATTTTTCGTTTCGGCCACAACCAACATTAGGCCTAAGAAGATTGTCAAGACGGCCGAAGAAGAACCTAGGCCACCTGTTTTTTTCGTCGAGACTAAAATGGTGGTAGGCCTAGAAGCAAAAGTTCAAGTTTCTAAGCCACAAATCGACTTAGAAAATGATTTGTCAGAAGAGTGTTCCAATGATGAACAAGGCCGATACACAGCTTCGGACGGAAAAGCCACATCAATTGATATGGTAATTGGAGACATGGTCTTAGACGCCGAAACTACACCAATTGACATGGTTATTGGTGATAAAGCCGATATAGAGAAATCTCATTCAGCTAAGTTGTTCGAGTTAAGAGCCGAAATTGGCGAAGTTATTATGCCCGGGAGGGGGCATAATAATTGTTTAACACATTCGGTACCCGAAAATAAAAAAAAATTCACCACGTCAAAAGTATTTGGAGATTATTCTTTATTCGGCCTAAAGCGAAATCAAATTGAAAATTTTAATATGAAAAGATCTCAACTAGGAATAAAACATCGTTGGCCTCCTCCTTCTCATGGATCGGCCACTTTATTCCCAACATATTAGATTTTAGTTTTCTTTTTATGATTTCTTATCCATCTGGCTGTTTGAGCCGATGATGCATAAGAAAATAGGGGGGCAACAAGCATCCTGACCTCGTAACTCGTACTAAAAAAACAAAAAAAACAAAAACAAAAGTTTCGGCTGTCTAGGCCGAGGGTAAGCAAGCAAGGCGGTGGGTTTCAAAGGCCGAGAATCAAGTAGTTGCTATGGTCTAGTGATGTTTTTTGCAATTCGGCTGGAATCCCCACTTCTAGATTGGTCGAATAAAAGATTGGCAGATTGAGGTCAGCTTTGGAGTCCATACTCTTAAAATATTGTCTTGGTGGTGGAAACTTGGTAGTTCAGCTGTCAAATCGAAAAATCAAGGTATTTAACTAAAGATAGGCTCCGGTGGAATATATAAAAAAAAAGGCCTTGGTTTTAACATTTGTTGGCATTTGTTTGAAATTTCAAGTCAAACAATGTCATTTCAAGCCTTGGTTTTAACAAGGCCTTCACGTGGCTCTATTAATATATATATATATATACACACAACAGTATCACATCAGGTAGTCAGGCTACCTATATATATATATATATATATATATATATATATATATATATATATATATTTATAGCAGAACCGCATCAGGCAACTTTGTTACCAAATTTAAATTGCCAAGGAATGGATGGTTGAATGACTTATCGAACGGTTGTCCTTGTTCTCACTGCAAGTTCTGAGTACCATGAGAACCGAAGGGCTAAAGTCCTGGATAAGGATTGTCTGCCCTCCACTTCCGATGCCCTTCCCGTGCCCTCCTGTTTTGTGTAGTCACGGTTAAGCCACATCAACATTTTATATTACTATTCATTTTTGTCTTACTATATCTATAAAAAAAAACAATATAAAATGTTGACGTGGCTTAACCGTGACCACACAAACAGGAAGGCACGGGAAGGGCACCGGAAGTGGAGGGCAGACAATCCTTGTTCGAGAGTCCCCGAGCCTTTGACCCCATTTGGTTTGTCTCGGCTCAGATTTTCTCGGTGTCATTTGCAAGTTCTGAGTCTTTCGACCATGTGAGTTGGATAGTCGAAGTGTTTACAAGGTTATTTATTAAAGTTGCCAAGCCTTGTTCAGAATTTTGGTATCCGAGGAAAACCATAGTGTTGGCGAAACAGAGATGTTATTGCCGAGGAACAAAGTCTCTTTTCCTTCGGGCCGATTGTGTAATTTTGGGTCCAAACACACATCATTTCAAAAGTTGAAGACTTAGACTTCAAAAATTAACTCGTATTAGTCAAGAGTATCTTTTACGCATGTAGAAGATATGTGATACACTTGTACCCGTTACACCCGTCTCTATCACTTTTAGAAATTATATTGCTGAAATTTTTTATATCGATGACAATCTATAAATACTTGTGTCACTTCATACTTCCATACACAGCTAAGAGTAGGGGTGGGCAAACGGGTAGGGGAACCGCGGGTTGGGAAGGGTACGGACCAGTTCCTTTTTTTTTGGAATAAATGGGCGGGCCGGGCTGGGCCAGGCCATTGTTATTTACGGGGCGGGCCGGGTCCATACACTTAGAAAAAACGAAGCCCCGAACTGACCCGTTTCTAATTATAATGAACGGCCGAGATTGAATGATAACCTATCATCCAATCTCAACCGTTGGTTTCCAAAATCAGTCTCACACTCACTCCACCTCCCCACCATCCGTTGACTCCCTCAACTCCCTCGACTCCTTTGACTCTAACTTCTCCTCCTCGACGGCAGTGCTTAGCAAACCAGCCATCCTATCATCCAGTACCGCCATCACGACCAACCGGCACCACCCATCCAGCCATCCTCCTCGACGACATCCCAGAGAATCCAGGTTCCAGAACCACAACGGCTTGATTGTCTCATCTTCGACAACACCACCGCTATCGAGGACACTGCTACCACCAACATCCCTCTAAAATTTAGGTAATTTTGAATTAGGGTTTTGATATTAATGTGAATTTCTGGTGTAGGGGTTTTAGGGTTTTTAAATTAGAATTTGTAGATTGATGAATTTCTGGTGTAGGGATTTTAGGGTTTTTAAGTCTTGACTCTTAAATTAGAATCTGTTGCTATCTGTGAATTTTTGGTGTAGCAGTGGATAATGAAATAATCTGGTTTTATTTTGAATCTCTGATGCCATTTGGGGTAGCACCAACTCGTGAAGAAATCAAATGTATGAACCCGAATTATACAGAATTCAAATTCCCACAAATCAAGGCTCACCCATGGCACAAAGTGAGTTTCTAGCTTCCTTTCTGAAAGAATTTTGCATTTCTTCTGTGATAATTTTGCATGCTATTTTCGTTCTTATGCTCTTCTTTGCATGTAGATATTCCATAAGCGCATGCCTCCAGAAACAGTAGATCTTATGTCAAGACTGCGTCAATATTCTCCAAGCCTAAGATTCACTGCTGTAAGTACTAGTAGCCATTTTCTTTCAAAGTCGTTATGCTCAAACTGTAAAAGGATGAGGAGTGAGGATTTGTTGGAATATAAGTGTGTGTGCTGTGTTTTTCTTAATGTTTCTAAGTTTAAATGTGAGCCATTGGATTATAGACCAATTGGACAGCTGAGATGTAATCTTAGCTTTAGTTTTATATATTGCCACTTGTATCTATCTTATAGGGTAGATTACATGAAGGGTTGTGATTGAATTGTGAATTCTCTTCTCTTCGGGTATATCTTTGCACATGTCTTGTGTGCAGATTATGAATGAAGAAAAGCTTTGTTAGTTCTGGTTTTCTTTTGAACGTTCTAGCTGCATTCATCTGTGTAGGAAGAAATCATTCATTTTCTTCTTGATTCCATTTCTACAAAACAGGGTCATATTCCTAAATGCTAACATGGCCTCCGAGCCAGGTTCAATCGTTTAATCTGGGAGATTGAATCTGTGAAGAGATCTGTGTCTAACATGGCAGGATCTGGATGAGGTGAGCTGAGAACGCCGATCTTCACCGGCGAGAATTATGAATTCTGGAGTATAAGGATGAAAACCATTTTTAAGTCTTATGGACTATGGGAATTTGTGGAAAAAGGAATCGAGAGCTCAGATTCGAAGGGAGCTAATTCAGATCTGAAGATGAAGGAGAAAGAGGGATCGAGTGACGCTACATTTCTCACGGAGAAGCTCATGAAAGATGCCAAGGCGCTTGGGCTGATTCAGGGAGCAGTCTCGGATGAAATTTTTCCTCGGATCTCACACGAAGAAACTTCTAAGGGAGCCTGGGATATTCTGATGCAAGAATTTCATGGAGACAAACAGGTTAGAAGTGTTAAACTACAAGGTCTTCGTAGAGAATTTGAGTATACCAGAATGAGAGATGATGAATCAATTTCTGTTTATCTTACAAAATTATTCGATCTGATAAATCAAATGAGAAGTTATGGAGAAGAGTTATCTAGAGAGAGGATTGTGCAAAAATTATTAATTAGCTTACCTTCTGCGTATGATTCTATATGCTCTGTGATTGAACACTCAAGGGATATAGATGTGATTGAGGTTCAAGAGGTAGTTGCCTCACTGAAAAGTTTTGCACAGAGGTTGGAGAGACATAATGAGAACAAGACTGAGAGGGCATTTGCGAGTCTAAGTGTGAATCCCAAGTCTGTCAATTCTCCTGGAAATCAAGGAAATAGATACCAAAAGAATTGGAAGCCAAAATACAAAAATTGGAATCAAAAGCCTATCTACCAATCTGGAAAGCAATTTGTAGCTGCAGAAGGGGGAAGAAATCCTTGCAAGCACTGTGATAAGTACCATTATGGAGAGTGTTTTCTTAAAGGCAAGCCTAAGTGTCACTGTTGTGGAAAAATTGGTCACATTGCAAGGGATTGTAATACTAAGAAAAATGCTCAAGGTGTTCAGCAACTTAACTTTGCAGCTCAGGTTCCTTCTACAACTACTATGTTTTATGTAAGTAATGAGGTTGACAAGAAGACTATTGAAGATGTATGGTATGTGGATAGTGGTTGTAGTAACCACATGACTGGTAGAGAAGATGTATTGATTGACATTGACAGAAGCATAACTGCCAAGGTAGAAATGGGAACTGGACAGTTGGTTGATGTTATAGGAAAAGGAAGTTTGGTAGTGGATACAAAGATGGGAAGGAGATATATACATGAAGTAATGCTTGTCTCAGGTCTCAAAGAGAATCTACTAAGTGTAGGGCAGATGATGGAGCACTGGTATTTCCTTATTTTTGGAGATAACAAAGCAGAAATTTATGATGATTGTTCTCTTTCAAATTTGGTGGCTAAGGTTCCAATGAGAGGAAACCGAAGTTTTCCTTTGAAATTCCAAACAGATTTGCATCTTGCATTAAAAGCAAGTGTAAATGAGTCAACACTGATCTGGCATAGAAGAATGGGGCATCTAAATGTTAACAGTCTGAAGCTACTACAGGAGAAAGAAATGGCACTTGGATTGCCAGAAATCAAGACCACTAATAATGTGTGTGAGGGGTGTACTCTTGGGAAACATTGCAGAGACTCTTCTCAAAGGGAGACAACAAGTAGAGCTACTGTTCCATTTGAGTTGGTACACACAGATGTGTGTGGACCAATGCAAACCATTACCAAAGCTGGAAATCGGTATTTTCTTACCTTCATAAATGATTGTACTCGGATGTGTTGGGTCTATTTTTTGAGATATAAATCAGATGTATTCAATGTGTTTAAGAAGTTCAAGGCCACTGTTGAATTGCAAAGTGGATATAAGTTGAAAAAGCTGAGAAGTGATCGAGGGGGTGAATGCACATCTATTGAGTTTAATAGATTCTGTGAAGAAGTGGGAATGGAAAGGCAACTCACTGTGGCATACTCACCACAGCAGAATGGAGTAGCTGAAAGGAAGAATAGAACTGTTGTAGAGATGGCTAGATGTATGATGGTTGAAAAGAATATACCACTGGAGTTTTGGGCTGAGGCAGTCAACACTGCAGTGTATGTTCTAAATAGGTGTCCAACTAAGGCATTAGATAAGAAAACTCTATTTGAGGCTTATAGTGGAAGAAAGCCAGGAATCAAACATCTAAAAGTGTTTGGTTCTCTGTGCTATGCACATATTCCAGAGCAGCAGAGACAAAAGCTTGATTTAACTAGTACAAAATGTGTGTTTCTGGGATATGGAAGTTGTGAGAAAGGCTACAAGCTTTACAATATTGACTCTGGAAAAGTCATTATTTCCAGAGATGTGGTGTTCAATGAGGAAGCTTGTTGGGACTGGAATACACAAAAGGAGTGTAGTCTTAAAATACCAATTACTGACTCTTTCACTGAGAAAGGACATGAAACTGAAGGAACAAGGTTGAGTCAAGCTGAGATCTCTGAAAATAATGTTGAAATACCAGAAGAGAGTGAAGAAATACATGTTAGATCCGATTCAGGTCCACAGGATATTGATCACACACCTCTGAAATATAAAAGTATTGCAGAAGTGTATGAAAGATGTAATCTGTGTATACTTGAACCTGAAACATTTGAAGAAGCTGTCAAGGATGAAGCATGGCAGAAAGCAATGGAGAGTGAAATTGCAATGATAGAAAAGAATAATACCTGGGAGCTAGTTGATAGACCATCTGATAAACCAGTAATTGGTGTCAAATGGGTTTATAAACTTAAGCTGAATCTTGATGGCTCGGTTCAGAAAAACAAAGCAAGACTTGTTGCAAAGGGATACTCTCAAAAGCCTGGTATAGACTTCAATGAGACTTTTGCACCGGTTGCTAGGCTTGATACAATAAGGACTTTGGTTGCTTTGGCTGCACAGAAAGGGTGGAAAATTTATCAGTTAGATGTGAAGTCAGCATTTTTAAATGGAGTCTTGCAGGAAGAGGTTTATGTTGATCAACCCCTTGGGTTTGTGATTAAAAACAAGGAAGATGGGGTGTACAAACTCAAGAAGGCACTTTATGGTCTTAAGCAAGCTCCAAGAGCTTGGTATGAAGAAATCAATTCCTATTTCACCAAGGCAGGTTTTCAAAGAAGTCCTAGTGAAGCAACTTTATATGTGAAGATTACTAAAGGTGGAATACTTATTGTTTCACTGTATGTGGATGATATAATCTACACTGGGAATTCTCAAGAATTGTTGATGGAGTTCAAAACTGCAATGATGAGACAATATGAAATGACTGACCTTGGTTTGTTGCATCATTTCTTGGGTCTTGGTGTGATACAATCTGATAATTGCATTTTCTTGCATCAGAAGAAATATGCAAAGACATTGTTAGACAAGTTTGGTTTCAAAGATTGTAAATCTGTGGCTACTCCTCTGGCTGTGAATGATAAACTGTCTAAAATGGACGGTAGTGAACAAGCTGATGAGAGTCTATATAGGCAGATTGTTGGAAGCCTATTATATTTGACTGCAACAAGGCCAAATATCATGTTTGCAGCAAGCTTGTTGGCAAGATTCATGCATGGTCCTACTAGAAAACATATGGGAACAGCTAAGAGGGTGCTGAGATACATTCAAGGCACGCTTGATTATGGTATAGCATATGAGAAAGGAAATGAAGCAATGCTTATTGGCTACTGTGACAATGATTGGTCAGGTAGTGAGGATGACATGAAGAGCACATCTGGATATGCATTTAATCTTGGTTCAGGAGTGTTTTCGTGGGCATCAGTCAAGCAAAGTAGTGTTGCATTATCTACTGCAGAAGCTGAATATGTTAGTGCAGCAGAGGCCACAGCACAAGCAATTTGGTTGAGATTTGTTCTTTCGGATTTTGGTGAAGAACAAGTTGAGCCAACTACAATTTTTTTTGTGACAATACATCTGCTATTGCCATAACCAAAAATCCTGTGCATCATCATAAGACAAGACATATAAACAGGAGGTTTCATTTCATTCGTGATGCACTGCAAGATGGAGAAATTGACTTACTGTACTGCAAGACAGAGGAACAGGTTGCAGATATTTTCACTAAGGCTTTGTCCAGAGATTGGTTTGAATTTCTGAGACAGAAGCTTGGAGTAATTTCAGCACAACACTTAGAAGGGAGTGTTGGAATATAAGTGTGTGTGCTGTGTTTTTCTTAATGTTTCTAAGTTTAAATGTGAGCCATTGGATTATAAACCAATTGAACAGCTGAGATGTAATCTTAGCTTTAGTTTTATATATTGCCACTTGTATCTATCTTATAGGGTAGATTACATGAAGGGTTGTGATTGAATTGTGAATTCTCTTCTCTTCGGGTATATCTTTGCACATGTCTTGTGTGCAGATTATGAATGAAGAAAAGCTTTGTTAGTTCTGGTTTTCTTTTGAACATTCTAGCTGCATTCATCTGTGTAGGAAGAAATCATTCATTTTCTTCTTGATTCCATTTCTACAAAACAGGGTCATATTCCTAAATGCTAACAGGATTTAGTTCTTCACATATCTTCTCTCTCCCTTCACCCCATCCTATCTGAAATGATATTGAGTGTTCAATTTTTTGTTCCCTTGAACTTCAATTTTTTTGGGTCTGTAATATAGTAACTTCAGAGAATCATAATCAAGAAAGTTATGGTGGACCTCCATTTCTATTTATAAGAAATGCAAATCACGTTGTCTCTGTGTAATGAACTATTTTATGTTTGTTTTAAATATCAAAGTATCAACTGTAATTGTTTATTTTGGCAGCTCGAGTCTCCTGTCTACCCATTTTTTTTCCAACTCCGTGATCCTAATACTCGTCTTCTTAATGGACGCCCTTTGCCTCCACTCTTCAACTTCGAGCCCCAAGGTTTGTTCTTCGTTTCTGTGATTCCATATGCTTGTCCATGTACATAACATGATATTGCATGCTTCAAAATGATGATTGATTATGCAGAGCTGAAAGGAGCAACTCTTGAGCTTCTGTCCAAACTGGTACCCGAGCATGCCCGAAAGCAATGTGCCTTTCTAGGTACCTTTTTCATTCATCTCTTTCACGTCTACGATTATACCAGATGCACTGCTGTATTCTTTTCTCTTCTTACTGTTGTAGTTTTTACTATGAGAAGATTCATGGCTAGCGATTTACGGTTTACTTCTCTTTCCGTCTCTCCGATTTGTTTCCTCAACCTATCTCATTTCCCAATTTCTCACAAGTTGGTTTTTTGAAACTTACATAAGGCCTTCTCTGCTGCTGATTCAGAGTATGTAGTTTTTGTGATAGGAGAGGCAAGCCTTTACATTATACCAATATGTTAAGGTCAAGGGGCCTCTTTGTAGTAGGTGCAACCGTGCAATGAGTCTTGACTCTTGAGGTATTTGGATGCGGGTCAAGGGGCCTCTTTGATGTTGCTGCTATATATCAGAAGTCAGAACCTACATTCATAGTTAGGGGCCTTGCAAATCAATATGCACCTTTAGATTGCAGGCCAAGTTGCAGTCTCAATTGTCACTACTTCGGATCAAGGCCCTTTTGACATTGTTCTACATAAGGCTCTCTGGCAGCTGTCTGAAAAGAGTGGAGTCGAGGGAGTGAATTTGTGCAATGTGAATCTGTGCAGGGATTGGATTTTGTAATGTTTGGATTTTGTGCAGAGTGAACTGTGAATTTGTGCAAAACAGAAAATTTTAGGTTTTTTTTTTCTTTTTCACAAAAAAATAAAAATAAAAATGACCTGTGGACTCGGCCCGTTTCAACTGGGCCAGGTTAGGTCCAGTTCCTATATTGAAATCTGTTACCCTGGCCTAGCCCGTGCCCACCCCTAGCTAAGGAGAAAAACTTGTGTAGGGCTTGGTTTGCCACTGGATTTCGCTGAGTTACACTACAATCCACTCAAAACTTGTCACGTGACAAGTCTTAAATATAATATTATATATATTAATGTTATGTTTCTTTTTTTATTTTTTTCCCTCCTATTTTTTTTCTTCCCAACCCCCCCCCCAAACAAAACTTTGTTTTGCCGTAGGTTTTGGGTTTCAGTACTCCCTCCCCTTTGTTTTGCCGTAGGTCTTTGGTTTTAGTACTCCCTCCCCTTTGTTTTGCCGTAGGTCTTGGGTTTTAGTACTCCCTCCCTTTTCTTTCTTTCCCAGTTTCGTTTCTTTCTTTCTTTAAAAATAAAATAGTTCTCCACCCACTCCAATTTTATCATGGAAAGCAACCAATAATCTGTAAGTTTCTTTTCTTTCTTTATACAATAGTTGCTTTGATCAAATTAAGAACTATAGATAATACTATTTGAAATAAAACTTTGATCAAAACATAAGCTGTTAAAAAACTTGATATCCAAGGTGAATCTAAGGGTTATTTTGACTAATTGTCAAGCAGCCAGACTATATAAATAAAAAGAAAAAAAAATCCCACATCGTCTCTTCAATTCATCCATCTTCAATCCATGAGCTCTATGTTTCCAGCATCTACGCATTTTTCTAAGAATTCTTGAAGTTGAAGAGCTAAAGTTGTGTTATCCAAGATGTCTACTGCCAAAATGTTAGAATGATAACACAAATTATGACTTATAACCCCAAATATAAGTTTCAATACAAACCTGATTATAAAAGTCATGAAACGATGGATATGAGGTTGTCATATTTGATGGAGCATTGATAGTCTCTTGATTATGTTGCTCTGCAAGTGTACATATATTCATTACATAATAATATAGTATATTCACAATAAAAAGTATAAAGTACCTTATTGAATGAGTATTACCAGAAACTATAGTATTAGGTGGTGACATTTGCAAGGTGTATCTAACTTTTGCCACTTTCTTCGATTTTTCCAAAGCACTCTTCAATCTCTTGTTGGTTACCCCTTTAGCTCTCACGGTTGGAGGATCCAATATATGTTGATCATCATCTTGAACACCGGAACTAGAGAGGCTATTTTTCTTTTTAACCTTATCCGAGGCTTTATTTGCTTTTATGTCTTTTTCAAACAACTTCATTGCCTCTGATAATTTTTCACTAACAACGTGAGCACCCCAATCACTCATTGACACTAAGCTGAAAAGACTATTTCCTTTATGCATCAATTGACTGAGACGTAATGATTGAGCAGACTTCAGATTTCCTTGTGGTGATGAATCATCTAAATCACTACTCAAACGCATCACTTCTTTGATCGTTTTGGTCCATCTCTTTAATACATATTGGGTTGGTATACTAGTAAGATATTTCGAATCAAACACCCTTAAAATATGACGGCACAATATGCCCTTAGCTTCATACATTTTACATGAGCAAGAAACCATAGAACTATGAGAGATAAACTCAATTGTGTTCACTCTTTTATGACCTTCTTCGGTTGCTTCATAGATAGTAACTCCTTCTTCATTTCTAACATCTCTTAACCTTACTTTCAAACAGCTCATGTACTCAATGTCAAAGAAATTGAATATTTTATTGGTGTACGCCTCAGCTGCATGACATAAAATTCCACTAACTACTTTGAGACGAGGCATACCTTGTTTGCAACGAAACAACTCTGTCAAACGCATGTCTTCTAGCTTTTTCTCATAGTGAAGCATAAACTCAATAATACTTGTTGTCTTTGTACACATTTGATGGAAAACATTATTTGTACTCTCAACTCTTTGAGTGGATTTCATCTTTGTAGAGAAAGTATTTAAGCTAAAAGCAGGACACCACTTATTACGAAGGTTATATAGCTTATTACGCAAACCCGAACCCAAAAGCCCCCAATTAAAAGAAAAGAAAATAACCCTAATACAGCTATATATGTGGGTTATTCATGTCACATGATCAAAGCAACTATTGTATAAAGAAAGAAAAGAAACTTACAGATTCTTGGTTGCTTTCCATGATAAATTGAAGTGGGTACATAACTTCTTTTTTTTTTTTTTTTTAAGGAAAGAAAGAAACGAAATTGGGAAAGAAAGAAAGGGGAGGGAGTACTGAAACCCAAGACCTACGGCAAAACAAAGTGGGGGGGGGGAGGATTTGGGAAGAAAAAAAATAGGGGGAAATAAATAAAAAAAAAGAAACATAACATTAATATATATAATATATTAATTAGTTAAAAATTTAATTATAAAAAATTTAAATATAAAAGAATGATAAAAGATTATATTTAAGACTTGCCACATGGTGAGTTTTGAGTGGATTGTAGTGCCACTTAGCGAAGTCCAGTAGCAAGCCAAGTCCCACACAAGTTTTTCTCCTAGCTAAGAGTGCAAAAAAAATATTTCAAAAGAGTGTTGTTAGGCAATTTCTAACTTTTGGGTTAAAATTTAAAATTGTTAATCTATAAAATTTAAGTTTTAGCTCCGAAACAGTTTTCTGCTTCAATTCTTCTGAGTTAAATTTTTGGCACAAAATTATTAAAAAATGAATTTAAGATAATTGTTTTCTTCTTAAAATAGCTTTAAAAAATGGGAACTTTAACGAAAAGCTCCTGATATTGTTCACTTTAACGAAAAATCACATTTTTACACTAAAAAATCAATCATAGTACCATTCACTTTACCCTTTATTTTGTCCTTATGGTTAAAACTCAAAGTTTTCAAGCCTTTTTTTATTAGTTTTCCTTTAAAAAAATTATGTCTTGTTAGTTTTCCTTTAAAAAAAATATGTCTACTTTAATTTTATGAATAATTTAACCTAAAAATAAATAAATTTCAATAAATGTTGAAAAATCACTAAACCGATACCATGAAATTGGTGGAACACTATGAAAGAATATGAAACACATTGAAATAATTTTTTTTAAATTATTTTAGCTGTTGGAATTAAATTTGAACAGTTAGATTTTTTTTTATTGTTGGATTTGATCATATTAGATCTTAGCCGTAGATTCAACGAATTTATAATGATAAATTACATAAAACTACCTCAAGTATGAGTCAAACCATAATCTCATACCCAAGGAAGAAAATATCGGTAATATCGGAAATATCGGTAGTCCGAAAACACGGAAATATCGATGGAAATATTGGTAAAATATCGATATCGATAAAAATTACATGGAAACCACAGAAATTGTAAGAAAAACTTGGAAATTTTTATTGAAACTTTGTAGGATGTTTATTTAGTCAATTATCTATTAGTTTATCACAAAACATTGGAAGGAAATGCATTGCATGATGGATTTAACATTATCAAGTTGATTATATAGCGATCTGACAAACATTGTGAGTGTAGAAAATATGTAGTAATTAATGAAAAGTGATGCTATTATTCGTTGTCCATTGTCTGCAATTGTAAAAAGTGATTGAAAAATTCATGAGGTGAGTCAGATGGGGTCACTCAACCACAGAGGCACACACACACACAGACATGCCATCACACACGCACACATATCTCACACGTATACGGCTCTCTCTCTCTCTCTCTCTCTCTCATTCTCGATCCTTCTCTCTTCTTCTCTGAGTCTGAGGCGCCGGACCTCTCTTCTCCCCCTTCTCCATTCGACCCACACACACACAGATCTCCCCCTTCTCGATCATTCTCTCTTCTTCTCTGAGGCCCTCGATCCTTCTCTCTTCTTCTCTGAGGCCTGACCTCTCTTCTCCCCCTTCTCCATTCGACCCACACACACACAAATCTCCCCCTTCTCCCACTCTCTCGATCCTTCGCCCACTCTCTCGATCCTTCGCTGCCGTTGATCGTGGCTCTGGCGAAGTCGGACTTGGCTTAGTCATCTCTGGTGGTGCGCCGCTGAGCAAGGAGTTGGCCCAGTCATCGATTTTTCAGGTGAGATTCCATTGAAACCCTAAGCCCTAAACCGACATCACATATGTTGAATCGTTGATGCATGCGTGAAATTTGAAGCTTATATGTGAAACTGAAGTTAAAAATCATGTTTTTGCAAGGTTTTTGGGACGAAATCGGCTCGGAAATAGGCACACCATCTCCGGCGTTCTTCTCCGGCGTTCGATATCGGAGTCCGATTGCACCGTTCAACAAAATATCTCGATATTTCCAAAATATCGCGATATTATCGATATTATCGATAATATCGCGATATTTTGACGAAAACCACACGGATACCTATTTAAATATCCATTCCTCGAAAAATCGATATTATCGGCGATATTTCGCCGATAATATCGATATTTAAATCCATGCTCATACCTCAGGTTTTAAACAATGCAATGTCATACCTTATCTTACAAATTTATTACAATATCAGATATCCGTTAAATTTTCTGTTAAGTTTGATTGTTAGATGATGAAGTGGAAAGCGGGGAACCCATATATCCTGACCCAACTAAATTAAAAAATTAATATTTAAAATTAATTAAATATTGTGGGACCCACCCCACACCCACCTTCCACGCAGCTTTTTCCATCTTTCTGTTCCGAAAAATCCACTTCTCAATTTTGTGGGGCCATACCAAAGAGTTGGACTATTGGAGAGACTCCATTTTTCAATATCTATCAATGGAAAACCGAATCGTTGATGGTCTTTTCGTGCAAAGTTTTGCAAAGATGAAATTTATTACGAATTAGTGTGTTGTTGCATGTCGTTATTGATTAAGACTTCTTGACTTGACTTTAGAAGGCAGAATTAGGGGTGGTTCGGTATGGGATCCCATACCGAAACCCTTGTCCCGATTCCCATACCGAAATTTTCGGGAATCCCAATTTCAATACCGATCCCAAACCAAATTTTCGAGAATCCCGAAATAGTTTCGGGATTTCGGGACAAATCGGGAATCCCGAAATAATTTTGGGCTTTTGGGCTTTTGGGCTTTTGGGCTTTTGGGCTTTTGGCAAGCGGCCCAGCCTCAAACTTGATTTATACGGCCGGCACGATGATCAACAAGACCGGCCAGCAGCTCGGGCACCACACCAACCTGTACAATAAATGTTCAGAATTATACGTAGGTTGAGAGTGGTAATGAACAAAATTAATCAACTGCCTAGAAATGTATTTTCAGCCAAAGATCTTTCTTTTCTTTACCTGTTCCTTTCATGAAAAGAAAGAAGGGAAGTTCACAAATTTGACTCCTTGGTCGGTGGGGAAGGAAGAAAACACAATTCTCTTCATCAACCATCGCATTTGAACCATGTGCTTGAACCTGTAAGAAGATGAGTTTCAAACAAGAATGCTTCATAAGAAAATGAATAATCCGGTTCATGCTCAAAAACTTCACCAATCCATACTTGCCAGTATCCCGATGTTGACAAAGTGCAATGGAAAAATGATCAAATGCACAAAAAACAGGTTTAGCCTGTGTACTAATACTAGAACTGAGAATAACTATCCTTTTCTGCCTATAGCAGCATATGGCACACGGACAAGGCGGGAGGTAGCTTTTTGACTCAAAACAGAAACAAGTGTTGATGATTCCAAACTAAAATCTTACAAATTAAAATGTAGGAAAATGCAGTCTTCAAATATCAACTCAGCTTTCCCAGGAGTTGGTGCAATAAGTGTTAATACAGTTGAACTTCCGAAATAAGCATTCACTCAATGATTTTAGAGTGAGACTATTTTAGACACTCATGCTTTCGAACTCAGCATTTACTCAATATTAAGTTCAGAAACTAAGAGTAACTCGCACTACTTAAAAAAATTCAACAAAACGTCATAAGAGAAGAGGTGATATACAAACATGTATAAAATTATACCGATAGTGATGTGAAATTGCACCCATACAGATTGCAAAAACTTCACCATTGCAAAAGAAAAAAAATGCAGAGCAACAATCAAAATCATTCCTTGTCCTTACCACATAAATCTCTCGCTTAAACTCTGTGGCAAGACACTCAATTGCAATGTCATCTCCGAAAGCTGCAGCATGACCTTCTCTGACCCAAACTCACGCAATACTTCAACTAATAACCCTTGAATCAATGCTCCCTAGAAAACCACAACAGACCTGCCTAAATTCTGTGAAGAGACAAAATCGCAAAAGAAAAGAGAAAGAGCGAGAGGTGTGTGTGTGACAGTGAGATAAAGAGATTTCAGAAAACTAAATTAATTACCTAATTTCAGAAAACCAAGTGAGACCGTGAGAGAGATCCCCAGTTCTGTCCGTGAGAGAGAACCCTCAAATCAATGCAGTTCTGTGACCATGAGAGAGAGAGATCGCGAGAGAGAGTGGTGGTTGTGTGGTGAAGGAAGGCTGGAGAGTCAGAGACGAGAGTATGGTGTGGTGGTGGGCCGGTGGCTGGTCGGAATTCGACAGTCTGGTGAGGGACGGACGACGTTGGTGAGGGCCGGAGGCTAAGGGTTAGGGCTGCACTTCGAAACAAATGAACGGAGGAACTGAAATGTTCAAATGTGATCTGACCTAAAAAAGAAATCAACGACACAGATTAAATCCAAAACAATCAACGGTTGAAATAATTCTCTTATAATTAAAAAATTATATATATATATATATATATATATTTTTTTTTTCGGTTCGGTATGGGAATACCGAAAAAATGAAATGCAATACCGAATCCCATACCGAAACTTTCGGTTTGGTTTGGGATTACATCCCGAAAATTTCGGGAATTTTGGTTTGGGATTTTTTTGGTTTGGGATCGGGATTTTTTTGGTTTGGTTTGGGATTTTTGAGATTTTTTTCCAGCCCTAACCAAGACCAAGACCAGTATCCACTCCCCCAATCGAATTAAAACCTAATTATTATTAATGGTCAGTATCCACTCCCGCAGTCGAATTAAAACCTAATTATTATTAATGGTTCTTTCTTTGCAAGTTGCAAAAACATAACATGACAACAATGATTGATTGATATTTGGTTCAATTCATTATTTGTTCATAAGAATACTTTAGATTAGTTTATTATATTATGTAAGAAAATTGAATTTTGAAGGAAGGAGTTATAAGAACATTTTATCGTATAGTATTTTACAAGTGATGGATTAACTTGATAGATAATTTTTTATTGTGTTATGTGCCACAAACCTGGATTAACTCTTTTTTTTTAAATATTTGTTGTCAGTTTTATTATTATTATTATTATTTTATCTTTCTTTGTGCCCGCACTCTGCAGGAGACTCTGCATTCAAAATTTCTTATAATATTTTATTGTGTTCTGTGCCACAAACCGTGTTCCGTGCCACCTACTGCAGGAGACTCCGCGTGGAAGACAAAAGGCCGAGCAAAATCAAAAAATAAAATAATCAAAAGGCAAAGGAATGGAGACAGGTGGGTTTCTCACAATTTTTAATAATTATTTTGTCCATGCATTCAATTTTTTTATAATTGTTTATTGTGTTCTGTGCCACAAACCGTGTTTCATGCCACCTACTGCAGGAGACTCGGTGTGGAAGACAAAAGGTGGAAGACAAAAGGACCGAGCAAAATAAAAAAATAAAATAATCAAAAGACAAAGGAATGGAGACAGGTGAGTTTTTCACAATTTTTAATAATTATTTTGTCCATGCATTCAATTTTTTTATAATTTTTTATTGTGTTGTGCGCCACTAACTATGTGGCCTTATTTAAGTCATATTTTTTAAATAATTATTTGTCAGTTTTTTAATTAATTATTTTATCTTTGTGCCACAACTCGACGATCATAAACACGCAACCTGGGAGGATAAATGATGATTAACACTTAGCAATCATAGGCAATACAGGTATTTTACTGTGTGAAGAAGGCAGCAAAACGACAATGGAACGAAAAAATCAGCGGCATTTCCGTCCTTTTACTATTGTTGAACAGTGCTAAAACTCAACTGAGTTTTTTAGTATATATAATTTGCGGAAGAATTTTATACTGGTGCCAGTCTATAAATAGTTGTGTCACTTTGCACACCATACATAGCTAAGAATGCAAAACAAAACAAAAACGAAACAAAAATCAAAAGATTGTTATTATGGGGTTACTTGATATCTCCATCATTCGCATGGTTTCAAAACTAGTACTAGTTTTGTTGCTGTTTCATCATGTGGTTATTGCTAACTCTTCCTACTCTTCGCAGAAGCAGTATCCATCTTGCCCTGATGAGGAGAAGTCCGCCCTGCTGCAATTCAGAGACAGCTTTACTATTGACAAATCTGCTTCTAGATCTCCCGATGCTTATCCAAAGGTTTCATCATGGAAACCAGCTGAAGGAGGAAATAGCACCTGCTGCTCATGGGAAGGTGTCAAGTGTGATGAGAAGACGGGTCATGTGATTGGCCTAGATCTTGGTAGCAGCTGTCTCCACGGCTCTATCAACAGCAACAGCAGCCTCTTCCGCCTTGTTCATCTTCAAAGGTTAAACCTCTCTGACAATAACTTCAATTACTCTCAAATTCCTACTAGCATTAGGAATTTTCCAAGCCTTACTCATCTTGACCTCTCTACCTCTGTCTTTTCTGGTCAAGTCCCTTCTGAACTTTCACTGTTATCCAAGTTGACATACCTTAATCTAGCTCTCAATCTCGATAGATTGTCAGAAGATAAGGATCATCAGTCGTCAGAAGAGGAGAATTATCCCTTGTTGAAACTTGAAGCATCAGATCTTGGAAGCCTAGTTCAAAACTTAACCAGTCTCGAAGTACTTTCTCTCAGTTTTGTAAATGTATCTTCGGCAATTCCTCATTCCATGGCTAATTTATCATCTTTGACAACCCTCTACCTCAGGGACTGTCACCTGTTTGGTGAATTTCCGGTGAGAATTTTCCAACTGCCAAACCTAGAATCTCTTAGTGTGAGATACAACCAAGATCTGACTGGATATTTTCCTGAATTTAATCAAAGCAGTCCTCTCATCTTACTGAAAGTCGGCTTTACTGGCTTTTTTGGAACAATACCCTCTTCAATTCAAAACCTTCATTCACTGCAAAACTTCGATGTGGCTGAATGCAATTTTTCGGAAGGGTTGGTTCCATCTTTTTTTGGGAATCTTAGGCAGCTCACTTATCTAGACATTTCAAACAACAGATTTGGAGGTCCAATTCCTGATTCCTTGGCAAACCTTACCCAACTGGCTACTTTTAGGATTAGTAGTGGTTCAAGTCGATTAACTGGTCCAATCCCATCTTGGCTAGGCAGATTTAGCAAACTAGAGTACCTAGATTTTGCTTATAATAGATTAAATGGTTCAATTCCTGCATCATTTTCAAATCTCACAAACCTTCAGATCCTTTATCTACATTACAATAGTCTGAGTGGTGTAGTTGAGTTTCAAATGTTTCAAAATCTACACTTTCTTTACCAACTCCAATTAAATTGGAACGGTTTAGAATTTGTCACTGAATCCAAAATTTTGAATACAACAGTTCAACAGTTCACCATTCTTGGATTGAGTAATTGCAGCCTAACAGAATTTCCATCCTTCTTACAATATCAGAAGGGTTTGCAGCGTTTGGACCTTTCTGGAAACAAAATCCGAGGCCTAGTACCAAAATGGATGTGGAACACAAGCATAGAAACTTTGGTCTTTTTAGACATTTCTCAAAACTCCATTTCAGACCAACCTCCACTTTTCCTTCCTTGGGTGAAACTGATATGCTTAAGGTTTACGTCCAACATGTTTCATGGATCATTACCGATTCCTCCACCAACCATGAAAGAATATGCAGCTAGAGACAACAACTTTACTGGAGATATCTCACCGTTGCTTTGCAACATGAAAAATCTTCAGTATCTTGACTTGTCGAAAAATAACTTGAGTGGCATGCTTCCTCAATGTCTCGGAAACTTTAGTGATGATCTGATTCTTTTACTTCTTGGAAATAACTCTTTTCACGGAATTATTCCTCAGACATACAACAAAGGAAGCAATTTGAGAATGATTGATGTGAGTTATAACAAGTTGCAGGGGCAGTTGCCGAGGTCATTGGTCAATTGTATGATGCTTGAGTATCTTGTTTTGTCAAACAATCGATTCAATGATGTTTTCCCCATTTGGTTGGGGACTCTTCAAGAGCTAAAACTTTTGGCAATGCGCCATAATGGATTCTATGGTGTGATTGGAAAGTCTAGAAAGAATGTCGATTTCCACAAGTTACGCATTCTTGATTTGGCTTACAATGATTTTACTGGTGCGGTTCCATCTGTGTTTCCAGATATTACTGTAAACAAGTCAGCATATATGTACACACACGTAGTTATTGACGTCAATGGATTCACGATTGTTAAAGATGTTGATTACCAACTCAAGATAGCAACAAAAGGTTTGGAGCAATACTACCCAAAGATTCGAGAAGAATTTGCATCCTTCGATATCTCATGCAACAAATTTGAAGGGAAAATTCCAGAATTCATTGGGAATCTTACGGAGCTTCGTTCGCTGAATCTATCCCACAACATTCTCACTGGTTCTATCCCATCATCCTTTGGAAACTTGATGAAGCTTGAATCGTTGGACCTTTCACAAAACAAGCTCTCAGGACGTATCCCCCAACAGCTGGTGCAACTTAATTTTCTTTCCAGTTTCAATGTGTCTCACAACAATCTCACAGGTCCTATACCACAAGGAACCCAGCTTACTTCCTTGAATGTCACTTCATATGAGGGAAACCTAGGGTTGTGTGGAGATCCATTGCCAAAGAAATGTGGAAATCCTAAGGCCCCTGAACTTCCACCTTCAACCGTCGACGAGGATGATTCTAGCTCAGAAGGCATATTTGAATTTGATTGGAAAATTGTTTCAGCCGGATGTGGAAGTGGGTTGGTAGTGGGAGTAGTTCTTGCAGATGTTGTGATCACAAGGAGGCCCGACTTGTTTCTTAAGATTGTAGGAATGATCAGGCAAATGATAAGGAAAATTTAGAGTACTAGTGGGGGAAGTAGAAATTCAGTTTGTTACCGTTACGCATTTCTTGTTGTCGTTTGTTTTCTCTTATGTGGTTTCTTTCTCTTCCTATATGTTTAGTTATAAGTTTGTATCAGGTTATGTAAGTGTATGTCCTTCCTATTTTCTTGTACCTTCGGTTTCTTTTCTTTCTTCTTTCTTTATTTTGAGTGATAAGGTTTATGTCTCCCCTAACTAGGTGTAACTTTTATTTTTTATTCAATAAATTTTCCATCGTACCATCTTGGTTTCTTTAAAATAAAAAAAAAACAAGATAGAATGTATTGGTGCTTTTTAGCTTTTAGTTGATCGTGTTGTTCAAGTTCAAGACTCTACCCTATATATCATATTGTTTTTAAGTTATATCAGTTTGCTTGTATTGTCGAGTTTCTTTAACAATTAAATGGAGATAGAAAGTAATGTAAATAAAGATAGTAGAGTGCTGCATGTTTTCATGGATTTGGATTTTCTGAAATTAGAATGAAAGCAGCTATGTTCATTTGAAAGGATTCTTATTCATTCGATTAATTGGAGACAATCTTTTCAATCAAATGAAATCGAAACTTTCCTATGCCTTAGTAACTAAGAATACTTATTTAAGAGTAATGTTTATAGCAAGAATTGTCTAAAATTCTAAAACCAGAGCTACGAAATTTGTACAACATTTTGTTCCAATCATCGGAGGGAATGAATGAGAATCGTGAATTACAAGGGAACCGGTTTTGTAGGAACAACTTGTAAACTGAATACATCAGTTGTGCAATAGGGCCATGGGCAACAAATGCAAAAGGGCTGGTGGACTTGAAGTGCAGAAACAGAAAACATCAATGTCGTTAGCCCTAAAACTTGTGTTTTATCATTGATGAAATAATAATGTTATCATTAATATAAATATCTATCTTATAAATTCTCCTCAATAGTTTTCATGCTCATTGTGACTTAATTTCTTTTTTGTTGTGACTTAATTTCTCTTTTGTCGTGCAAGGACAATACATCTTTTATTCTTGCCAAAAACATTTTCACATGAAGATATTATAACTTTATAAGAGTACTTTTATGTACCATTTTTCAAAATTATTGACATATTTTAACAAGAAAATTAATGGGAAAAAACAAGTCATTGGTACATGTGAAGAGGTGAAGGAGAAAGTCCCACATTGGAGAATAACAAAACCTTTCATATTATTGACATATTTTAACAAGAAAATTAATGGGAAATAACAAAACCTTTTTGTGTTTTTGTGTGATGAATTCATATTTATGAATAGAGAAACAAGACTGTTAAAGCAGAAATGACAGATAAGGTTTCCAATCCAAATCCCTAATCGGAAAAATATATCATACAAAAACACAGCTGTGATCCAAATTTTAATCAGCAGAAAGACCAACTATAGTTGTGGATCCAAATTCTAATCCAGCAGAAAGACTAACCTTTTGGAATCCAGGAATCAAGGTGGGTTGTCGAGACTCGAAACGGCGAGAGGAAGCTTATGGGCCGCGAGGGGTGAGTGCGAGGTGGGCGAGTGGTCGACGTCGAAGAAGGACTGAGTGAGGCTGAGATGAGGCACGAGTCAGGCTTAAACAGTATTGGATATATATGCCCAGGTGTATTGAATATGTGCCAGGTCATTAAAACTGCCATATCAACAGTAGCTTAGGATATAAGCCATTGTATGTTGAACCGACTATATAGAATATTATTTTCCTTGTATTAGATAAGCCATTGTAATAACTGTTTGGATATTCTCAGAAATACTTCTTTCTTCCCTCTAAGCTTCTCTGTGTTCTTCAATTTTGTGATTCTTTCATGGAGGTTAAGATGGTATCATGAGCTTAGAAGTGCTTGCGCTCTTGATGCTGGGTTAATTTTCCGCTGCTTAATTGAATTTTGAAGGTGATTTCGTCTCTTTTCCTCTGTTCTTGGGTGTGATAGAGATGTACAGTTTGTAGTTCTTGATGTTTGTGAAATTTTTTTTTCTTGCCATAAATCATTACTATTTTGTTGATTGTTGAGAAGTTCCAAGGCCGATGCCACGAACGAAGAGTTGTTATGATTTTCTTGATTCTTTGATGAAGGCCGATGCCATGTACTTTGATTCTTGAATAATTACAGATTGTTATAGTTTGGAATTGATCTGTTGGTGTTGTTTGGAAGAAATTTGGTTACTTCTTCATCTGGGTTTTTCTTGCTGTGGTGCAATTTTATTTGGGTATAATTTGATATCTTGCTTCGATCTTTTGGGATAATCTTACTATTAGTAATCATGTCGACTTATGTAAAGATTGAGAGTTTATTGGGAATGCTCACTATTAAGCTCAATGATGAGAACTTTATCAAGTGGAGTTTTCAATTTTGTTCTGTGCTTCGTGGATACGATCTTCTTGATCATTTCACTGGTGAATCAGTTTGTCCTCCCAAGTTTGTTCTTACTCCTGATCTTGGTGTTACAAATGAAATTAGTACTGCTTATAAAGAATGGGTTAAGATAGATATGGCATTGCTTAGTCTTTTAATTGCTACACTAAGTGATGATGCAATTGAGCATGTAGTGGGATGTAAGACTTCATCCGAAGCCTGGAATACTTTGCAAGACCGATATATGTCTGTTTCTAAAGCCAGTGTGAATCATTTGAAAGCTGAGTTATACACTATGCAGAATGGTGGTGATTCTATTGATAAATACTTGCTGAGATTAAAGGGTATTAAGGATCAACTACAAGCAGCTGGTGAAAAGGTTTATGACAATGATCTTATAATTGCTGCTCTTACTGGTTTACCTTCTGACTATGATATGATTCAAGATTCCAGTCCATGTTTTTCCAACAGTGATGAACTTAGGTGTTATTTCTCCAGCTTCTGCTTTTTTGAGACATGCAGTGAAATCGTCTTTATGGCATCAGAGATTGGGCCATCTATCTAATGACATTTTAGCTACTATGCTTAAGTGTTCTAATATTCCTTGTAATACTGATGACAATGCTAGAATCTGTTCACATTGTCTAAGTGGGAAAATGAGCAGATTACCTTTCTTAGAAAAGACTGATACAGTTGATATTCCATTTTACAAAGTTCATGGTGATGTATGGGGACCTTCTCCTACTATTTCTCTGGAAGGCTATAGATACTATGTGTCTTTTATAGATGAGGCTACTAGGTTTGTATGGATATTCCTATTAATAAATAAAGCTGAAGTTTTTGGTACATTTCTCAAATTTTGTGCTTATGTTGAGAATCAGTTTCATGCTAGAATTAAAGTCTTGCAAACTGATGGTGGTGGTGAGTTTATGAGTACTGTGTTTAAGAATTATTTGGAAAATAATGGAATATTACATCATATATCCTATCTTTATACACCTCAACAGAACGGATTGGCCGAAAGGAAACATCGACATCTCATTGAAACTGCAATTACTCTTTTATTTGTTGCTAAGCTTCCACAAAAGTTTTGGTTTTATGCGGTTGCACATGCTGTATTTCTCATCAATCGAATGCCATGTAAAATACTCAAGATGGAGTCTCCTTTTAGTAAGTTGTTTGGTCAGCAACCTAAGTTGGGATCATTGAGAATCTTTGGTTCTGCCATTTATCCTTACTTACGGCCCTATAATATTCATAAGTTACAACCTAGGTCCACACAATGTGCATTTCTAGGTTATTCTTCAGGTTATAAGGGTGCTCTTTGTTACAATATAGTGACTGGAAAGGTGATTATATCCAAGCATGTATTATACGATGAAACTTGTTTTCCTTATAAGGATTTGGAATCTGTCAAGAGTTCTATTCAATCTTAGTCTTCTGATACACTAAGTTCAAGGCCCATAGTTGTTACACTAACTTCTCCAGCAGTTATATCTCGGACTGAATGTTCAAATCAGTTCAGTAATCCTGGAATGCATCTTTCAACTACATCAACATCAGATACTGATGGTTCTCACAGATCATTGTCATCATCTCAGGACTTACATTTGTTGCATATATTGTTGATGTTTCAGAACCTACAACATTTAAACAAGCTTCTCAGATTCCTCAATGGCAGGTTGCCATGCAAGAAGAATTTGATGCACTACAAACTCAAGGTACTTGGGTTCTTGTTCCTTCCTCTTCTGAAAAAAAATGTTATAGGCAGTAAGTGAGTCTATAAAATTAAAAGGAATTCTGATGGTACAATATCTAGATACAAGGCTAGGCTTGTTGCTCAGGGCTTTAGTCAACATAAAGGTTTGGACTACACAGAGACTTTTAGTCCTGTGGTTAGACACACAACTGTGCGATTGATCTTAGCTTTAGCTGCAACACATAAGTGGGATCTTAGGCAGCTAGATGTCAAAAATGCATTTCTTCATGGTGACTTGCAAGAGGAGGTTTATATGAAACAACCTAGAGGTTTTGTGCACCCTGATTACCCTACACATGTTTGTAAGTTAGTAAAGTCTTTATATGGGCTTAAACAAGTCCCCCCGGGCTTGGAATGATAAATTCACCAGTTACTTGCAAGTAGTGGGGTTTCAAGCATCACTTTCAGATTCCAGTTTATTTGTAAAGAAGAGTGGTGATATGTGGTTATTCTTTTGTTATATGTTGATGATATAATCATCACAGGATCTAGTTCTACATTGGTTCAATATGTGATAAACAATTTAGGTGCAGTTTTCGATCTCAAAGACATGGGAAAATTGGCCTATTTTTTGGGGTTTCAAGTGGAATATAAGTCCAATGGTGATATATTTGTTAATCAAGCTAAGTATGTTAAGGATCTTATACATAAGGCTGGGATGGATGACTGCAAGCCTTGTTCAACACCTTGCAAACCTCACAATCAAGTTTTTACCACTGAAGTTACTCTTCTTCCTGATCCAACACACTATAGAAGTTTGGTTGGAGCATTGCAATATCTAACCTTCACTAGGCCCGAAATTGCATTTGCTGTAAACACTGTTTGTCAATACATGAATTCACCAACAGATGTTCACTTTAGTATGGTTAAACGTACATTATGATTTCTTCAAGGGACTCTCAATTGTGGTCTTACATATACATCAGGAACTCCCATGGCCTTGTCTGCATTCAGTGAGATTGGGCTGCCGATCTCAACACTAGACGGTCTATCACAAGATATGTTGTTTATTTGGGGGACAATCCTATATCTTGGCAATCAAAGAAGCAAGCTTCTGTTTCAAGGAGTTCTACCGAGGCAGAGTATAGGGCTCTTGCACATACTGCTGTTGATATAGCATGGATCAGGTTGATTCTTCGCGATGTCCATCAGTTCCTAGTTTCACCTCCTTTAATTCATTGTGATAATCAATCTGCAATAGCACTTAGCTTGAATCTAGTTCAGCATTCTCGGATCAAACATTTGGAAATTGACTTCCATTTTGTTCGAGAGAGGGTACAAAAAGGAGACTTGGTAATTCAATATGTTTCAACAAAAGACCAGGTTGCTGATGTTCTCACAAAAGGTCTTCATGGTCCAGCTTTTCTTCACCATTGTTTCACAATCTTAAGCTGGCCTATCCCAACTAAGATTGAGGGGGAGTATTGGATATATATGCCCAGGTGTATTGAATATGTGCCAGGTCATTAAAACTGCCATATCAGCAATAGCTTAGGATATAAGCCATTGTATGTTGAACCGACTATATAGAATATTATTTTCCTTGTATTAGATAAGCCATTGTAATAACTGTTTGGATATTCTCAGAAATACTTCTTTCTTCCCTCTAAGCTTCTCTGTGTTCTTCAATTTTGCGATTCTTTCATGGAGGTTAAGAAACAGCTGCTGAGTCGTGAGTGAGTCTTACAGACTATGAAAGTGAGATAGCACGGGGGAGAAAATACGAAGAATGAAAGGAATGAAGGGGAAGGCTGCCAAAACGAAGAAGGGAAGGAAGTAGGACGTCGCGCACAACTTAGGGGTAAAAAGGATGTTTTCTCTATGTTGGTCTCATTCTCCCATCTTCTTTTTCTCATTGCTTCTGAAGAAACCAAATCGCAGATTTCTTTTCAATTTCTTATTTACATGTTTTAAGTTATCTCTGTAAATTTAGGTATTTTTTATCCTTTTTTTTTAACCTTTCATTTTGAAAAAAAAAAAGATGAGGTTTTACTATAAAACTAATTGGCAATATGAAAAATAACATAACTTCTTATAAGTTCATGCAAGGTCCATCCTCCCATCGACGTGGAACTCATTCTCAACACACCCTCTCACGTGTGGTGAATTTTCAAGCCTAACACGTAAACAACCCAACGGGTTGACGTGAAACGTGTGTGGCCATTTGGCTTCACATGTGGGACGACATGCTCTGTATCATGAAAAAAGTTGAGATTCCACCATAAAACCAATTGTTGTAAATTTAGGTGTTTCGTCTCTCAGTTGGTTCTTCTTATGCAAATATTGATACGCTTAAAAGCCTGCTGCATATGTGCAATGGAGCACCACAAATTTCTATGTATTATGGTTGTTTGGACAATAGATTAGGGTGCACAATACATTACCTGCTTCCTCATGAAGAATGGTTGTTTCTTATCAATCATTATTTGAAGGAAAAGACCCATTAGAAGCTTTTTAGTTGCTTGGTATCCATTCACACATCCTCAATTCCTATTTATCTCTTTTATACATGGTCCATATTAGCTTATGATGATCTTCCCCATTCAGGTTCATTTTTTGTGATATGTGCTGTGCTTAAATGTTTTAGAAGGTTATTGGAGCTCTCTTTGTTAAAGTGAAATCTTACAAAGGCCTGTGAAATTTCTCCGAACATGGGGAACTTAGTCAAATTACAAGCTACATATGTTCTTTCACTAACTGCTTAAATCATTTAGTCCACTTACTAGATTGTGAGAAAAGATCGGCGAGAGAAACATTAGCTGTGTTATAGTTTTACTAAACAACCATAATTATATAACACATATTTTGTATCCTTCAGCTCATCACACTAATCATAGTTGGTCAGTTTAATAATTAACAATTGTTTGTAAAGAATTTAGTGTAGCCATGGGAATTTAGACAAATTCAAATTTATAGATTCCAATGGGTCAAGGTTGATGTGGCAAGGAATTTATGGACACACACATATATATTTTATATATATTAGTCCACCCTATGCGTATTCCTTTGTCAAGCATTACCCGTCTATAAATAGTTGTCACTTTGTACTTCCATACATAGCTAAGAGTGCAAAAATTCAAAAGATTATTGTTATGGAGTTACTTGATATCACTACAAGAAAACACCATTTTAGACGAACCATTTCGTCAGGTAAAAGTAAGTTTTCAATGCTTAAGCTTTTACCTAACGAAATTTATAATTTTTGATTATGATACGCAAGTTGGGAGTTGTGGATCTTCACTCTCTAACTTGAGAGGGAATGATAGTTAATTAGATTCATTGAACAATTAGGCTTATTAAATCTACTACATGGATTCAATAGCGTTTCAGCATTAGGCTCATTATATAAAAGAGTAAATGGTGTGTATTTATAATTAATCCATATATTTTTATTTACTATATATATATATATATATTGTACATTTGAGAATGAATGAAAAGTACAATTGAGCCAAATACGTTTTTCTAGAGTTTTCCTATGGTTGGGGCCTCAACTCCAACTCGAAGTATTTCTCCTCTTCCTTGCTTTCTCTTGAGTTAATGAGATATTCCTTTTCTCAAGAAAAGGACTTGTAGTTTGAAAAATGCAACATAGACTAAATCCAGCATGATAAATTTCGTTACACCGCACTCTAGATGTTAGGAGTTTGAAAGTCCTAAAATGATGAAGAAATTGGGTATCGAATAAAAATTTCGGGCCTCAAATCCATTGCACTTCAAGCCAATGCAGGAATTGAAACTGATGACTAATAATTTGATGCTCAGAGTCTGACACTTTCATCCTCTATACTATCTGTTGGTAACCTGTAAACGGGTCTGGTTGATTGGATTTGGGTTATGTTTCACCTAACTCGTTAAGCTAATGAGTCACCCCCAACTCATTAAGCTAATGAGTCATCCAAACTCAACCTGTTAAGCTCATGAGTCACACGTTAACATTTTTTTTTTTGTTTAATTTTGCATTCCAATACAAATTACATATTTTTGAATCAAGATTTCAAGCATGAAGGTCCAATACATTTAGAAGTACCCAAATGTGAAGTTGATAAGTCTTGCAATTAGCCATATAAATATGACAAAACCTTACAAGAGTGTCAATACATATATCATAAACCCTTACGGAAGGAACTCATGAGATCAACTATAAATGTGCTACATATATGCAAAAATTAACTTCATTTTTTTTCTTCTGCTTTTTGTGGAAAAAATTTCAAGCCTAACATGTGGACAAACAAACGGGACGACGTGGAGTGCATGTGACTACTACGATATTATGGTGGAACCTCAACTTCTTAAATGGAAATTGCTGGAAACAAAATCCGAGGCCAAGTACCAAAATGGATATGGAATACAAGCTTAGACACTTTGCTATTGTTAGACATTTCTAATAACCTCATTTCAGACCAACTTCCACTTGTCCTTCCTTGGGTGAAACTGTTATGTATAAAGTTTTCGTCCAACGTGTTTCATGGATCACTACCGATACCTCCACCAACCATGCGAGAATATGCAGCTGCAGACAACAACTTTACTGCAGAAATCTCACCGTTGCTTTGCAACATGAAAAATCTTCTGTCCCTTGACTTGTCGAAAAATAACTTGGGTGGCATGCTTCCACAGTGTCTCGGAAACTTTAGTGATCATCTGATTCTTCTACTTCTCGGAAACAACTCTTTTCACGGAATTATTCCTCAGACATACAACAAAGGAAGCAGCTTGAGAATGGTTGATGTGAGCCATAACAAGTTGCAGGGGCAGTTGCCGAGATCATTGGTCAATTGTGTGATGCTTGAGTATCTTGTTTTGTCAAACAATCATTTCAATGATGTTTTTCCCATTTGGCTGGGGACTCTTCTAGAGTTAAAACTTTTGGCAATGCGCCATAATGGATTCTACGGTGTGATTCGAAAATCTAGAAAGAATGTCGATTTCCCCAAGTTACGTATTCTTGATTTGGCTTACAATGATTTTACTGGTGCAGTTCCATCCATGTTTCCAGATATTACTGCAAACAAGTCAACATATATGAACACAGGCGTAGGTTATTACGTCGATGGATTCCCGGTTTTTAGCAATGTTGATTACCAACTCATGATAGCAACAAAAGGTTTGGAGCAATACTACCCAAAGATCCGAGAAGAATTTGCATCCTTTGATATCTCAAGCAACAAATTTGAAGGGAAAATTCCAGAATTCATTGGGAATATTAAGGATCTTCGTTCGCTGAATCTATCCCACAACATTCTCACTGGTTCTATCCCATCATCCTTTGGAAACTTGATGAAGCTTGAATCGTTGGACCTTTCACAAAACAAGCTCTCAGGACGTATCCCCCAACAGCTAGTGCAACTTAATTTTCTTTCCAGTTTCAATGTGTCTCGCAACAATCTCACAGGAGCTATACCACAAGGAACCCAGCTTACTTCCTTGAATGTCACTTCATACGACGGAAACCCAGGGTTGTGTGGAGATCCATTGCCAAAGAAATGTGGAAATCCTAAGGCCCCTGAACTTCCACCTTCAACCGTCGACGAAGGTGATTCTAGCTCAGAAGGCATATTTGAATTGGATTGGAAAATTGTTTCGGCCGGATGTGGAAGTGGGTTGGTAGTGGGAGTAGTTCTTGCGGATGTTGTGATCACAAGGAGGCCTGACTTGTTTCTTAAGATTGTTGGAATGATCAGACAAATGATAAGGAAAATTTAGAGTACTAGTGGGGGAAGTAGAAATTCAGTTTGTTACCGTTACGCATTTCTTGTTGTCGTTTGTTTTCTCTGTTGTGGTTTCTTTTCTTCACTTTCTATACGTTTAGTTATAAGTTTGTGTCAGGTTATGTAAGTGTATGTCCCTCCTATTTTCTTGTACTTTCGGTTTCTTTATTTTGAGGGGTAAGGTTTATGTCCCCCAGACTAGGTGTAACTTTTTTTTTATTCAATAAATTTTCCCTCGTACCATCAAGGTTTCTTTAAAAAAAAAAAAGATAGAATGTATTGGTGCTTTTTAGCTTTTAGTGGATTGTGTTGTTCAAGCCCTATATATCATATTGTTTTTAAGTTATATCAGTTTGCTTACTGTCGAGCTTCTTTAACAACTAAATGGAGATAGAAAGTAATGTAAATAAAGGTAGTAGAGTGCTGCATGTTTTCATGGATTTGGATTGTCTGAAATTAGAATGAAAAGCAGCTATGTTCATTTGAAAGGATTCTTATTCATTCGATTAATTGGAGACAATCTTTTCAATCAAATGAAATCGAAACTTTCCTATGCCTTAGTAACTAAGAATTGGCTAAAATTCTAAAACCAGAGCTACGAAATTTGTACAACATTTTTGTTCCAATCATCGGACGGAATGAATGAGAATCGTGGATTACAAGGGAACTGGTTTTGTAGGAACAACTTGTAAACTGAATACATCAATTGTGCAATAGGCAACAAAGGCAAAAGGGCTGGTGGACTTGAAGCGCAGAAACAGAAAACATCATTGTCGTTAGCCCTAAAACTTGTGTTATATCATTGATGAAATAATAATGTTATCATTAATATAAATATCTATCTTATAAATTCTCCTCAATAGTTTTCATGTAATTTCTCTTTTGTGGAAATAACAAAACCGTTTTGTGTTTTTGTGTGATGAATTCATATATACAAATAGAGAAACAAGACTGTTAAAGCAGAAATGACAGATAAGGTTTCCAATCCAAATCCCTAATCGGAAAAATATATCATACAAAAACACAGTTGTGATCCAAATTTTAATCAGCAGAAAGACCAACTATAGTTGTGGATCCAAATTTTAATCCAGCACAAAGACTAACCTTTTGGAATCGAGGAATCAAGGTGGGCTGTCGAGACTCGAAACGGCGAGAGGAAGCTTGTGGGCCGCGAGGGTGAGTGCGAGGTGGGCGAGTGGTCAACGTCGAGGAAGGACTGAGTGAGGCTGAGATGGGGCACGAGTCAGGCTGAACAGCTGCTGAGTCGTGAGTGAGTCTTACAGACTCTGAAAGTGAGACAGCGCGGGGGAGAAAATACGAAGAATGAAAGGAATGAAGGGGAAGGCTGCCAAAACGAAGAAGGGAAGGAAGTAGGACGTCGCGCACAATTTAGGGGTAAAAATGATGTTTTCTTTGTGTTGGTCTCGTTCTCCCGTTTTCTTTTTCTCATTGCTTCTGAAGAAACCAAATTGCAGATTACTTTTCAATTTCTTATTTACATGTTTTAAATTATCTCTGTAAATTTAGGTGTTTTTTTTCCTTTTTTTTTTTTTTTTGTTAAGCTTTCATTTTGAAAAAAATGTGAGGTTTTACCATAAAACCAATTGACAATATGAGAAGTAACTTAACTTCTTATAAGCTCATGCAAGGTCCCTCCTCTCATTGACGTGAAACCTATTCTCAATACACTCCGTCACCTGTGGTGAATTTTCAAGTCTAACACGTGAACAATACAATGGGATGACGTGGAACGCGTGTGGCCGTTTGGCTTCACACGTGGGACGACATGCTCTGTACCATGAAAAAAAATTAGGATTCCACCATAAAACCAATTGTTGTAAATTTAGGTGTTTCGTCTCTCTGTTTGTTAGTCCTTCTTATGCAAATATTGATATGCTTAAAAGCCTGCTGCATATATGCAATGGAGCACCACAAATTTCTATGTATTATCGTTGTTAGGACAATAGATTAGGGTGCACAATACATTACCTGCTTCCTCATGAAGAATGGTTGTTTCTTACCAATCATTATTTGAAGTAAAAGACCATTAGAAGCTTTTTAGTTGCTTGGTATCCATTCACACATCCTTAATTCCTATTTATCTCTTTTTTACATGGTCCATATTAGCTTATGATGATCTTCCCCATTCAGGTTCATTTTTTGTGATATGTGCTTTGCTTAAATGTTTTAGAAGGTTATTGGAGCTTCTTTGTTAAAGTGAAATCTTACAAAGGCCTGTGAAATTTCTCCTAACATGGGGAAATTAGTCAAATTACAAGCTACATATGTTCTTTCACTAACTGCTTAAATCATTTAACTAGATTGTGACAAAAGAGAGGCGAGAGAAACATTACCTGTGTTATAGTTTTACTAAACAACCATAATTATATAACACATATTTTGTATCCTTCAGCTCATCACACTAATCATAGTTGGTCAGTTTAATAATTAACAATTGTTTGTAAAGAATTTAGTGTAGCCATGGGAATTTAAACAAATTCAAATTTATAGATTCGAATGGGTCAAGGTTGATGTGGTAAGGAATTTATGGACACACACATATAACACGTATTCCTTTGTCAAGCATTTCCAAAGTTCTATTAGCTTAAATACAAATTGTTTTTCAGAAATCAAACATGCAAAATTTCTATGCGTGTTTTACATTGGTGGTAGGAAGTAGGCTTCTGAGTGGACATTCTGTGTGAAGGTTATTTTGGTCAGATATGCAATAGAAATTTGCATAACTGGGGAGTCTGGTGTTTGTCAATGTTTAATGGACTTCTAGCTTTAAAACCCCACAATTAGCAAGCAAGACGAGGCTTAATTTGTGGTCATGTAGGGAAGGTTAAATCCTTACCCTAATAGGCTTAATTTGTGTTTTATTCCATTACATTACCTTTATTTGTATTTGTAGGGAATGTTAAATTCTTACCCTAATAGAATTACAGCTCTAATAGAATAATATCAAAATAATATCTAGTCTAAGAGATATGATAAAATCTCATAAGAATATCCTAGATATGTTAGAATTTACACAATCACATGTCTAATTTAATAGGACTACAACATAAAGCTTGTTATTACGAACGTTTGTATATATATGTGTGTATATATATATATATATATTTTTTTTTGGGTCTTATATATATATTTTTTATATTCTTAAGACTTTTACGTTAATAAAAAAACTATTATTAAAGGTTGCCACAACAATCTTACTTATGATTAATCTTTACCAGTGTTCTAAAATCGGCCTGGGCAGTGCCTAGGTGCTCCACAGCTGATTGCCGATCCGATTAAGGTCTAATCGTTAGAAAAATCGGATAAATAATTCGGCGGCGTTCAGCCAAGACCTATGTGGGCAACGCGGTGTTGGACGGGCGGCAGCCGAGCTGAGTCTTATTAGAAATATTGGAACACAGCCGTATAATCTTCCAAGCCAACTGGGTAGAAAAGCATGCGCAGCGGCAATCGAGAAGAGATGAAGAAGATGATGAATAGTAAACAAATTTAAAATAACCCAACCATACGACGTCGTTGATTTTAAGTGAATTCTCATAAAACATCTTTGCATTGAACTTTAATAATGAGCTTCCGGACAATTTGGGCTTGTCACCAAACTAGTAAGGTCCAAAGTGAACCCAAAAAATATCTATAAATAAAAGTTGTTACTTAATGAATTTTTTATACTGTTTATTAATAGAACAAATCTTTATCAATAAAAAAATAAAGAAAAATGCAAGTTTTAGTGTAAATAGCTACTTATTTATATGATATGTAATAAATTTATTTAAATTCGTTTAATTCACCTGGACTCCCGCAGCCTTAGGTCCTAACCAGTCATCCGACTGAAGCCTAGCGTTTTTTAGAATCATAATCTTTATTATTGGATTATTTGATCTCATTTACGTTTTTCTTTGATTTTTTATTAATTTAACCTTTTTTTTACTATAACATGTAACGTCATATTACGTGTTAATATTAACGACGGTCAGATTATATTACTCATTTATTTTAATAAATATTATACGGCATAACGGTTAAGCAATGGAGATGTCTCGATGCGAATGCCAGGTGCCCACAATAGAATCTGACAATGCATCATTCTACCCTTAGATCCTTTCTCCGAAACCCCTATTTTCTCCTCAATCTCTTCCCCGAAATTCAAACCCACCAAATCCCTAGCTTTCCACTGCTGAACTTTTCACCGTCTCGTCTCGATTTTTCCATCGTTGCAATTAGTAGTTTATGTTGTTTTTTGAGATGGAGATTGAGCAAAAGCTGTTATGATCTTGCAATTGGCCTATTAGTGAATCCTTGGATCACTATGAAGTAGTAGTTAAATAATGGGGGTCAGATTGTATTAGAGTAAGGATTAGATTGTAATAGTCTTGTTAATTGTGGGTTTTAGTTTTAATTGAGTTGTTGTTATTGTAGACATCGAAATTTCGTAAATAAATGTTGACTGATAAATCAAAGTGTCAACGCTCATGTATTACATAAATTTTGCACGTAGCGTGTGACTCAACGAAAATTGAAATGAGTTGGAAAAGTCATCAAATAGGACACGTGTCAACACCTGGCAGAAACGACTTATTTCATCTGGGATATTATATTCAAAATTAGGCATTGGAAAATTCTATAAATACAAGCCCATTTCATTCATTTTAGGGGACCAATTCATATTACACCTTGAAGCTCTGAAGCTCTGAAACTCCGAAGCTCTCAAGCATCCAGGTTCCCGAAGAATCAAGAAAGCCTTCTTTGTTCTTCGTTCATCGTTCTTCCAAGATCAAGCCCCGACGGCCCTTGAAGAAAGTGTTCTTCGTTCATCGTTCTTCCAAGATCAAGCCCCAACGACCCTTTGGATCAACAATCATCCACCAACTCAAGATCAAGCCCCGACGGCCCTTGAAGAAAGTGTTCTTCGTTCTTCGTTCATCGTTCTTCCAAGATCAAGCCCCGACGACCCTTGGATCAACCATCCACCAATTCAAGATCAAGCCCCGACGGCCCTTGAAGAAAGCACCATCGTTCATCATCCGTTCATCCAAGATCAAGCCCCAACGGCCCTTTGGATCAACAACGTCGACAAATCCACACATCCAACCGTTCTTCAAGATCAAGCCCAAAAGCCCTTGAAGATCCGTTCATCACTGTTCTTCAAGATCAAGCCCAAAAGCCCTTGGAGATCCGTTCATCGCTGTTCTTCAAAGATCAAGCCCAAAAGCCCCTTTGAAGATCCGCTCAAATCCACCTTCAAGATTAAGTCCACGGCCCTTGAAGAACGTTCATCCTTAGATCAAGCCCAACGGCCCTTTGGATCAATCACACATCCACAAATACACACCTTACGGAGATCAAATCAGAGGATTAAAATAGAGAGAGATTGTAACCCAAAATCATCAAATACAAATATTTGTTTGTGCACGTTGTTCTTGTCTCTTTCGTTTCAGGAATTTTCCGTGTTCACAAATTGGCACGCTCGGTGGGACAATCTCTACCTCTCATCTCTTTCTCCGTTCAAGGAATCCAAGCACACCTCAAAGTCAATGGCATCAAGCAAGGGACAAGCCGTTCTTGCAACCACTGAGGGAAGGATCCTAAGCACTTCTGCCGCAAACGGACAATCCATTGGCGCCACGACCGCTCCTCAACATGCCACTTCAAAATTGGTGCCGCTAAAAGAGCAAGGGGAGCATCCAAGGTGTGAGTCTGTCATCAACCTGACCTCGCTGGGGGCACCGAAGCATGATGCTGAGGCACATAAGATGACATCCCAAAGCAGCCAACGACGTTCTTCATCAGCATCCTGGATGTCTAAAGGAAAGTCACGTCTATTGGTCGCACAAGTCATGACTATCGGCGTTACCTCCGTTGAAGAACAACTGGCTCAGATGAATGAAGCAATCGCAAGGCTAACCCGAACTGTGGAAGAAAAAGACTTGCAAATCGCTGCACTCGTCAGCCGACTGGAGCCACAGGACGACGAGAACCCTAACCCAGAAGATGAGCCTCAGGTGGAGAAAAACGATGCGAAGCCGGAGCCAGACCAAGCAGCGGCACTCATGGGATCTCTTTCTATCCAGCAGCTGCAAGAGATGATCACCAACACCATCAAGGCACAGTACGAAGGGAGCTCAAATACCTCCGGGTTGTACTCAAAGCCGTATTCAAAGAAGATCGACGCCTTAAGGATGCCGAGGGGTTATCAACCACCAAAGTTCATGCAATTTGATGGAAAGGGAAACCCGAAACAGCACGTTGCCCACTTCGTTGAAACTTGCAACAACGCGGGGACGGAGGGAGACTACCTCGCCAAGCAGTTTGTGCGCTCGCTGAAAGGAAACGCCTTTGAGTGGTACACGGATCTAGAGCCTGAGTCCATCAACAGTTGGGAGCAATTAGAGCGGGAATTCCTCAACCGCTTCTATAGTACCCGCCGTACTGTGAGCATGCTAGAGCTAACGAGCACAAAGCAGTGGAAGGACGAGCCAGTCATTGACTACATCAACAGATGGCGCACTTTAAGCCTCGACTGTAAAGACAGGCTCTCGGAAACCTCTTCAATCGAGATGTGCATCCAAGGTATGCAATGGGGTTTGCAATACATCCTCCAAGGCATTAAACCACGGACCTTCGAGGAATTGGCCACCCGCGCCCATGACATGGAGTTGAGCATCGCCCATCATGGGAAGAAAGAACCGATCACCGACTACAAGAACGACAAAGTTCTTGGGACAAAGGTGGAAAAGGCTGCATGGAAACCCACCAAGGAAGCAATGGCGGTCAACACAGCTCCCGTCAAAATCTTCACACGAGGCAAGGCAATTCAAACCGAAGCTTTTCGTGATCAAGAGATGCGTAAACGCACTTTGAAGGAGCTTGAGGAGAAGACTTATCCATTCCCCGACTCTGATGTGGTTGCCATGTTAGAAGACCTGTTGGACAAGAAGGTGATCAGTTTGCCTGAGTGCAGACGGCCGGAAGAAATGAATCGTACCGACAACCCAAGATACTGTAAATTCCACCGCTTCATCAGTCATCCAACGGAAAAGTGCTTCGTACTGAAAGATCTCATCCTGAAGCTAGCATAACAAGGGGAAATCGAGCTTGACCTCGAAGACACGGCTGCGGCACACACTACTACTATCGTGTTTGAATCACTCGATCCTGTGCATCTCCGAAGCATGCATGACCATTCCCGTCAATGTTCAAGTCACATGGCACCTCCTACACAACCATCACCGGGGGCAAGCAACCAAGATGCATCTACTGGTGATAAGAAAGGGTGGACATCGGTGACCTACAAAAAAACGAGGAAGCCAAGACCACAAGCCATAAGGCCAAAAGATGAGCCTAAACCCGCCCTTCGAACTTCAGTCTTTGAAAGGCTGAATTATTCAAAACCTAGAATTGCAGCACTTGATCGCATCAGTGGTCGAGACCAAACTTCCGTCTTCAAAAGGCTTGAGACGCCAACACCTCAAAGATCAGTCTTTGAAAGGTTATCAAAACCCAAGAAACAAAGCGGCACAGCTAGATCTCCTCCGCAACGGTCGGCTTTGGACAGACTTGAAGAAACTAAGAAGCCTTCTAGAAACAGGAAGACAACACCAAAGGGAGAGAAGCTCGATAGTCTAGCAGGAAAAGACGATGTTCAAAGCTTGATTCCTTCAAGGATGAAGCGCCAAGCAACTTTGGAAGTCGACACAAAAGGACCACTGAAGGTAAGGAGGCGCACAATCATCTACACCGGCCAATCTTCACGGCAACAAACCCAAGAGGACCGCACTAAAGAGAAGGCCCAAGAAGACAAAGAAGACGAAATCCTGGAAGAAGACGTCACTTCCGGCTCTGTTAACTCAAAATGTTCACCTCAATCGCTGGGGGCATGCTCCAAAAACATGCCAGTTAAGCCGAGTGAAGTTGAAGGATGGACTTATGTCACTCCGAAGAAATTGCACAAGAAGCATATGTCTTCTCCACAAGCTCACCAATGGGAAAGGGGGCAAAACAGCTCCTGTTCACCTCTAGAACAATGTGAAAGTGTTGGAGATAATGAAACTTTGACACGAAGATCGTCCATCCCCATCACGATGTGCGATTTCTTTCCTGAAGACTTCTTCAACTACTTAGTCAAGGCTCCTTGCTATGAAGATTGCGAGGAACGACTCTCTCAGATCGCTTGACGAACCAAGCTCCTCGCCTGCACGAGCATAAAAGGCAACACCGAAGCTCCTCGCCTGCACGAGCCTAAACTGCATGGCACAACGCTCCTGGTCTGCACGAGCATAAAAGGCAACACCAAAGCTCCTTGCCTGCACGAGCTGAAACTGCAACACGGCACCAAATGCTCTTTGTCTGCAAGAGCCTAAACTGCAAGACACAAAGCTCATTGTCTGCAAGAGCCTAAACTGCAAGACACAAGGCTCATCGCCTGCACGAGCCTAAACTGCATGGCACAAACACTCCTGATCCGCACGAGCATAAAAGGCGACGTCAACGCTCCTTGTCTGCATGAGTTGAAACTGCAAACGACACAAAAAAAAAAAGAAAAAAAATATATGTATGTATTTGAACTACGTTATGACTTGATCTCTTCTTTAGAGGGGTACGTAGGCAGCTTGAATATTCAAAATTTCGAGTTCAGTCACATCAAAGTATAAATAAATGTTTTATTAAAGAAAGTCAATTTTCTTTAATTAAAAACAAAACAAAAAAAAACAAAAAAAAAAAACAAAAAAAAAAAACAAAAAAAAAAACAAAAGAAACATATATATATATATATATATATATATATATATATATGTATTTGTATGTCTTGGCCCAGCTACAATCAGGCTTCCTTCATTTCACAGGCCCAATAGCCAGGCCCACCTGTTGCACACCAACTCCAAATCGTCAGCCTGCTGCTTTTCTGCATCAAACACCAGCCGTGGCCAGCGATGCCCTCTGCTCACACATTTTCGCCGCACAGCCAGCAAAAGCAGTTGAAATTTCTCTACGGTCCTTGCTAGCGGCACGATGGCGAAGAAGCAGCTGATCGTGGTCGTTGAAGGCACAGCCGCCATGGGGCCCTGCTGGGCAACCGTCGTCTCCGCAGCTTCAGCAATTGCAACAACGGCATCAATAGCAACAGCAATTGGGTCCAGCAGATTGAAACCCACCGCCAGATTTGTGTGGATGAGTAACGAGTCGTAGGGACGATTCAAGAGAGATGTGAAGTAAGAAGTCCATGCTCTAGCAACAAAGTCCCCCAATTCTATCCGCAGGTAAGCAAATGCTCCACCAGCAGCTCTTCTCCGCCGTGACCCTCTTCCACCTCCGGCGCACTTTGCCATCCTCGATCTTGAGCACGAAGTAGGCGGCGAACAGCTCGCTGGAGTTCGGATCCTCCAGCCGGATCTCGGCACCGTCAGAGTCAGCAGATCCATCCTTGCCACCATGTTATGGAACCTCTCGGCCCAACCCAGGACCAATCTCCCATCTCCTCTTTTACATCGGAGCCACTGCCTCCCAACAACAACACCGCCGCCTCTTCTCCCGCACCCCGTCCTGGCCGTTGAAGTAGACCCAGTCATCATCTCCGCCGCTTACGTCGTTCGCAGCGATTAGCCTGCTGTCAACTCCTCCTCCCCAAAACTCGCAGGCCGGAGATTCTTGAAACCCTTACAATGATGGTGGAGCTGGTGAACTTCCCGAAGACAGAGATCTCGCCAACATTCCAGTCCCCAATCAAGCTTCTAGCGGAACTGACAGTGGAAATGCATGGAGACCTCAGTATGATGATAACTCTGCAGCCTCGTTTAATCGGTAAGGGTTCAAATGGAGAAATGATCAAGTCTTCGGCAGATGAAATTCAATCTGGTTTGCAACTGTGAGCTGTAATCCATGTGAGCGGAATCCCTCTCATGAGATACTGATACAATGATCAGAACTGGAGTCTCTCCAATCATTAAGGGAAAAAATTGTTCGTCGTCCGTTCGGTGTGAAAACTACTGATTCCACGGGTTTGGCGGATTGAGCTCCCTTAATTTCCGATAGCAGCTTCAAAAGCTTTATGGAAACCACGAAACCACTCATTCGACTGCATCTCCGAGATAAACCCAGTGCACGGCAGGGACAAATCAGTGCAACACCATTAAAACCCCGTGATCCTACTGGGTCCTCGTCCTCTTCGATGCTCCGAAGCTAATCCGCTGTTTGGGGGATTGGGATACGGTTTTGGAAAAGCTTGGAAATGGGAACCGGGGTGTGATTGAAATTCACCTGGAGAGGTTGCAGGTGGCCGATTTGGGGCTTTCCGCCATTTCGAATGCTCAAATTTGGAGGTTTTGCACATTGTTAAGGCTCCTGAGTGTTCGAATTTTGGGCTTATTTGTGTTGCCGAAAACTGCAAGCTGCTGAGGAAGCTTCACATTGATGGATGGAGGACGAATAGGATTGGGGACGAGGGTTTGATTGCCATATCGAAAGAGTGCCCCAACATACAGGAGCTTGTTCTGATTGGTGTGAATCCCACCTCTTTGAGCCTAACTGCAATTGATTCCAAATTGCCAAAAATTGGAGAGGTTGGCGCTCTGCGGTAGCGGGTCAATTGGAGATGCAGAGTTTGCTTGCATTGCTGCGAAATACGTGGCGTTGAAGAAGCTGTGTATTAAGGGGTGCCCAATTTCCAATGTCGGGCTTGAAATGCTTGCTTGGGGTTGTCCCAGTTTGTCCAAGATTAAGGTCAAGAAGTGCAGAGGAGTGAGTGGTGAGGCGGCGGAGTCTATTGGCTGTGCTCAGTGGCTGCAATCTGCCCTTTGCTCATCACCCAGCGCCGTTGTGACTTCTCGCCTTCTTCTTCGGCCCTCAACTCACGTGCGTGCTATCCATGCTCTCTGCCCTCTTTCTCCAACTTCATAACCGCTGTCAAACGACTAGCCGGTCGTGAAGCTCGAAGCACCATCTTCTCGGCTTCCATGCTTCGCTCAGGTGGAGGGTCTTGGGTTCGAAGGTTGGCGTGCTTCTCATGCTCAGCAACATTTGATTCGGCCTCAACATCATCAGCAACGTCAGCATCAGCAGCGTGATTCTCGACTCGGAGCTCGGCTTCATCCCTGCAAATTCCCCATCCCATCGTCAAACTTTATACAAAAAATATATATTAAAAAATGGGATGGTGGAGCAAAGTGGTGATGGCACCGCGTGAAAAAAAGGAGAGGTGCATCTGGCACCATGATTAAAGGCCAAAAAATAAAAAATAATAATAATAATAATAAATAAATAAAAATTGTTTGATATTTGGTGCTCTGGCACCATGTGCAAAAAAAAAAAAAAAAAAAAAAAAAAAAAAAAAAGGCATTCAGAGAAATAAAAGTTCATTTTATTTATTTTTTCTGAAAGTTTTACATAAATTCGCATTATACATACCTTAAAAAAAAAACAATCAAATCAAATTAAATTGACAAGAGGGGATATTCAAGGACGATCAGGTGGCGCCTCACAACTCGGCAGAGCTCTAGGAAGAGAAGGCGCTGGAGGTTGACTGTTTGAAGCCTCAGCAGTCGGTACAGCCCCAGAAGACGAAGGTAAATGCTGCTGGAACAAACCCACAAACCTCTGATGATCAAGCAAAATCTGACCATCAGATTCCTGCATCTGGTTCATCTTCCTCTTCATGTTTGTCGCATAGCTATGTGCAAGCTTATGCAACTGTTTATTCTCTTGCTTGAGCCCTCTAATCTCCTGTTTGAGACTCATCACTTCAGCCGCCAACGATTCAACTTGACGGGTTCGAGCAAATAGGCGTTGGGCCATGTTGGACACAGAACCCGCACACTGCACACTGAGAGCCAGAGAATCCTTAACAGCCAACTCATCAGACCGTTTGGAAAGTAGTCTGTTATCTCTGGGAGTGACAAGGTTCCGGGCCACCACCGCAGCGGTCATATCATTTTTCATCACCGAATCCCCAACGGTAAGAGGACCAGTAAGGGATATGAAGGATGGGCGCCATATGTTGTCTGGAGAAGGCGGGACTGCCTCTTCACCAAGATTCAAGTCAAAACGACGGTCGGAGGGTCCAGACATTTTCAAAGTGTTGAAGGAAGAAGAGATCGGACAAATCAAGATCTTAGAAGTACAAGAGGGGAGTTTTCACAAGCGAAGTGTGCTTTGAAACGAACTGCGTGCCTCTATAAAATCAACACTCGACGGCATTTCAGAGATCGAAGAGGTGAGCTCAGAGTTCGAAAATGCCGATTCAAAAATCGAAGAGGCAAGCTCAGAAATCGGAGAAGCATCTTGCTTTTCCAGACGCGTTAGCACCCGTCACATGCAAACTCAGCTTTGCGGAAATCACGGGCAATTTGTTAAAGCGCCAATCCCAGATATCGAAGAGGCGCCAGTCTTTTTCAACCTCGTCAGCACCCGTCACGCGCAAACTCAACTTTGCGGAAATCACGGGTAATTTGTCGAAGCGCCGATCCCAGATATCGAAGAGGCGCCAGTCTTTTTCAGCCGCGTCATCACCTGTCATATGCACACTCAACTTTGCACAAATCACGGGCAATTTGTCGAAGATTTTCGGTGAATGAGAAAACACGTGAAGTTTACTGTTCAATCACGCGTTAGTTGCCGACACGAGTGAAAGAATAATACCTCTACAGGTATTAAGAGACCTCCTATAACTGTCCACCTTCACCTTCCATAGCAAGGCAGACATACAGAGCCTTTCTTCATCTCCAAAAATGCTTTCCCAACGAAACCTCTCGAGTCATTCAATGTTCCTTATTCCTTGGGGCACCTCTGCAAGCCAATGACTCCAAAGCAAAAGTATCTCGTATCACCAGGGTAGAAGGCAAGAGTATCTCATATCATGTGTTCTCCCTGTCCTTTCCTTTGTCCTTGTTCTTACCTACAAAGACAAGGATAAAGAAAACAATATGCCGGAACTTCCACTCAAACTCGGGTAAGGAATCGACCGCTTGGAACCCTTCCCTGATTGCCTACCTAGCACTGCTCTCGAGTACTCGCCTTCCACTGCTGCTGTACTTTCAAAGAAGCTGCCACATCTGCTTGGAGGACAGATAAGGCAAGTGAAAATGATACCTTGCAGCATGTGGAGACAAGGTGCAGAAGGAACAAGCAGAGAAGAATGCGGTCTGCACGATCAACTCAGCAGAAGGAGTCCGAACTGAGGAACTCGAGAAGCTGCCACATCTGCCTAAAGAAACAAGCAGAGAAGAATGCAGCATGCACAGTTAACTCAGCAGAAAGAGTCTGAGATGAAGAACTCGAGAAGATGCCGCATCTGCCTGAGGACGGTGAACTCGTTTTGACCCTCAAATTCTTGGGTCGACTTACTAGGCGTTGTGGGCTGCACGTGCCGATTCACCACCCTTGAATCAAATCCTTAAAGACCAAGTCACCAATTGGAAGAGGAGCCCATCAATCTCGAAGATCATACCGTTGACCAAACTGCTCAGGTGTGAATTAGAAAGATTGAACAAAGCAACAAGTCGTCACCTTCACCTCGGGCCTGCTTACCATGTGTTCGAGTCAGCCTTCAAGAATCAAGCCTCAACGGCCCTTGAAGAAGCTTCCAGCCACCTTCAAGATCAAGCCTCGACGGCCCTGGAAGAAATCACAAGTCCAATTCAAGATTAAGTGTCTACCACCCTTGAATCAAAACCTAGTTCAAGAATAAGCTGTGGAAAATCAACAATTGGAGGAATCCAGAAAATCCTTCAACCCAGTTCAAGATCAAAGCTGTGGAAAGTCAACAAGCGCAACAAAATACGTGTCGATTCACCCACTACCAAAGCCAAAGATCATCTGCCACATAAAGCTCCTTGTGGTCCAATTTCAACCTTCAAGATCAAGCCTCGACGGCCCTTGAAGAAATTTCAAACAACAATTCAAGATCAAGCCTCAACGGCCCTTGAAGAAATCTCAAACCCAATTCAAGATCAAGCCTCAACAGCCCTTGAAGAAATCTCCAGCCCAATTCAAGATCAAGCCTCGACGACCCTTGGATCGACATCTACAGTAAGGGACTTCAAAACGCATCTCCTACACGTGACAAGCACATGTATACGACGTGCCTTGAAGTGGGGGCATTTGTAGACATCGAAATTTCGTAAATAAATGTTGACTGATAAATCAAAGTGTCAACGCTCATGTATTACATAAATTTTGCACGTAGCGTGTGACTCAACGAAAATTGAAATGAGTTGGAAAAGTCATCAAATAGGACACGTGTCAACACCTGGCAGAAACGACTTATTTCATCTGGGATATTATATTCAAAATTAGGCATTGGAAAATTCTATAAATACAAGCCCATTTCATTCATTTTAGGGGACCAATTCATATTACACCTTGAAGCTCTGAAGCTCTGAAACTCCGAAGCTCTCAAGCATCCAGGTTCCCGAAGAATCAAGAAAGCCTTCTTTGTTCTTCGTTCATCGTTCTTCCAAGATCAAGCCCCGACGGCCCTTGAAGAAAGTGTTCTTCGTTCATCGTTCTTCCAAGATCAAGCCCCAACGACCCTTTGGATCAACAATCATCCACCAACTCAAGATCAAGCCCCGACGGCCCTTGAAGAAAGTGTTCTTCGTTCTTCGTTCATCGTTCTTCCAAGATCAAGCCCCGACGACCCTTGGATCAACCATCCACCAATTCAAGATCAAGCCCCGACGGCCCTTGAAGAAAGCACCATCGTTCATCATCCGTTCATCCAAGATCAAGCCCCAACGGCCCTTTGGATCAACAACGTCGACAAATCCACACATCCAACCGTTCTTCAAGATCAAGCCCAAAAGCCCTTGAAGATCCGTTCATCACTGTTCTTCAAGATCAAGCCCAAAAGCCCTTGGAGATCCGTTCATCGCTGTTCTTCAAAGATCAAGCCCAAAAGCCCCTTTGAAGATCCGCTCAAATCCACCTTCAAGATTAAGTCCACGGCCCTTGAAGAACGTTCATCCTTAGATCAAGCCCAACGGCCCTTTGGATCAATCACACATCCACAAATACACACCTTACGGAGATCAAATCAGAGGATTAAAATAGAGAGAGATTGTAACCCAAAATCATCAAATACAAATATTTGTTTGTGCACGTTGTTCTTGTCTCTTTCGTTTCAGGAATTTTCCGTGTTCACAGTTATGCCAGATGGCATTCTCGCGAATGTAAGGGCTAGCTTGTGGGTTAAAAGCCTCAGCTAGTGGATTGAAAAGCATATATGAAAAACAATTAGAAATTTCCTTTTTCTTGCTGTGCAATTCCTCTCCTCAGTACCCACCATTACCACACAGTCAAGGTTGTAGCTAGGTATTGGCTTGGGTTTTATCATTGGTATCACCCTCCGATTCTGGTATCCCTTCTGTATATGCCCCGTTCCACCACCACGGCCCGCCTCTCTGCCATGGAATCTCGTGTTGCTGCTATTGAAACCATCTTAGCCAACCTTCCCAATCAGTTCGCTGAAGCCATTGATCATGCTTTTGAAACACGATTGCCTGTCTATTTCGAGCAATTTCATCGTGAGCAAGCTGCTCGCGGCAGCGGTGAGGGTTCTTCTGCTCCTCCTTTCACGGATCTTCATCCACCTCGTGACATGGACCGCATCCACGCGCCGCACAATTCGGTCACCCCTGGCAGTGCTACGGTCAAGCCACCGTGGTCTCCGCGCATCGACTTTCCCCGATTTGGCGATGGTGACGATTTGTTAGCCTGGATCTATAAGGCTGAACAATTTTTTGTTTATTATAGCATTCCCGCTTCTCAGCGCGTGGTCACAGCTTCATTCCACCTCGAGGGGGAGATAGGTATCGATGGATGGATTGTTCCAATACTACTCCCTGTTGGGAGGACTTCACTCAGGCACTGTGTAAGGAGTTTGATCCTTCCGAGTTTGACGATAGTACTGAGGCACTCTTCAAACTTCGCCAAACAGGTACCCTGCGTGATTATATTGCTGAATTTCGAAAACTGGCTAATCGTACTTGTGATGTTGGTCCTCTCTTGTTAAAGAGTTGTTTCCTTGGTGGCCTTAAACAGGAATTAAAGTATGATGTGAAATTGTTGAAGCCTCATTCTGTTCATGATGTTATTGCCATAGCGGTTCAGTTAGATACTAAGTTTCAAGAGCTCAAATGCGGTATCACTAAACCATCACCCACAGTCCCTAAACACCACCCAAACACTACTACTGCCATCAATCCATATGTTCCTCGGGTCCAAAATTATCCTGTTAAGAAGCTTTCTCCAGCTGACATCCAATTAAAATGGGACAAGGGCGAATGTTGGTTTTGCACTGACAAATGGGTTCCGGGTCATAAATGTGGGTTGAAGCAATTGCTTATGCTCGATGTTGCTGACCAAGCGGAGCTTGATGCGTTCACCCCGGACTCACCTCCTGAAGTTTATCACATGGAACTCAGTGAGTGTGCGTTCTATGGGACAACCGCCACCCCGAAAGCTCAAACTATGAAAGTGCAGGGCATTCTCCAGGGTCATTATGTGCGGATTTTGTTAGACTCTGGCAGCACGCACAACTTTGTCGACACTCGGTTGTTAAAACAATGGGGCCAACCAGTTCATCCTACTAAGTCATTTAAGGTCATGATTGCCGATGGTGGTAAAGTCCAAAGTTCAGGTTGTTGGCAGTCCGGTGCAATGTCCTTAGGAGGTTATACTTGCAGTGTTGATTTGTATTCATTGCCTCTCGGGGGTTGTGATTTAGTCTTGGGGGTTCGGTGGCTCTCTTCTATTAGCCCTGTCTTATGGGATTTCCATCACTTGACTATGGCATTCACGAAGAACAATCAGCACTACCAATTGTTTCATTCTGCGGCTCCACCTTCTCTTATTCAAGAAGTCTCCTTACAGCATCTTGAGAAGGAAGTTGCTAATTCCAACTTGGGCCTTTTGTTGTATTCTATAGAGATACAACCGATGCTTGTTCGTGACTGTGAGTTGTCCTCAGCTCAATCTACACAACTGAATGCGTTATTGGCCGACTTTGAGTCCCTCTTTGTGCTGCCATCTCAACTTCCACCCTCCCGCTCACATGATCACCATATTCCATTGTTGCCCGGTGCCAAACCACCTAATATACGGCCCTATCACTATGGGCCTCTTGCAAAGGATGAGATTGAACGAGCTGTCAAGGACTTATTGGATGCCGGTTTTATCCGACCCAGTCATAGTCCCTTTTCCTTCCCTGTACTTCTTGTCAGGAAGAAAGAGGGCACTTGGCGTATGTGTATTGATTATAGGGAACTTAACGCTCTCACAATCAAAAACAAATATCCAATTCCTCTTATTGATGATCTCTTGGATGAACTTTGTGGTGCCACCTATTTTTCCAAGTTAGATCTTCGCTCCGGTTATCACCAAATCTTGATGCAACCTGCTGATGTTGAAAAAACAGCATTCAAAACTCATGCAGGCCATTATGAGTTCTTGGTAATGCCTTTTGGGCTTACTAATGCCCCGGCAACATTTCAACAACTCATGAATGACATTTTTCGGCCTTTATTAAGGAAGTGTGTGCTTGTATTTTTTGACGATATCCTCATCTACAGTCACTCTTGGGAGGATCACATGTCCCACTTGTTGGCTGTTTTCCAAATCTTACAGCAACATCGCTTGTTCCTTAAGAAATCCAAGTGCTCTTTTGGTCAATAGTGTGTTGAGTACTTAGGCCATATCGTGTCCCGAGAAGGGGTAGCTGCAGATCCTTCCAAATTACAAGCCATCCGAGATTGGCCTATTCCTAAGACTTTTAAAGAATTGCGGGGTTTCTTGGGTCTCACGGGATATTATCGTAAGTTCATCGCTGGATATGGTCAGATTTGCCAACCCTTATATCAATTGACCAAGAAGGACAAATTCTATTGGACTCAAGAAGCTACAGTAACTTTCAATCAGCTCAAAGATATTATGACATCCCCACCAGTTTTAGCGTTACCTGACTTCTCCAAACCCTTCGAACTGGAGTGTGATGCCTCAGGTAATGGCATTGGAGCCGTGTTGCAACAAGGGGGAAGACCTATTGCCTTTACCAGTCAAGCACTTGGTCCAAAAAATCAATCTCTCTCAACCTATGAACGGGAGCTTATTGCCATCGTTTATGCTGTGAAGAAATGGCACTCCTACTTACAAGGCAGGCACTTCACCATTAAAACTGATCATTGCAGCCTCAAATACTTTTTGAGTCAGAAAGCCAATACTCATTTCCAACAAAAATGGGTCTCTAAGCTTCTCGGCTATGACTATGAGATCCAGTTTCGTAGTGGCAGTGACAACCATGTAGCTGATGCTCTCTCTCGCGTACATGGCTCTCCTCTACTTCCTGAATGTGCAGCAATATCATATCCTCATTTTGGTTGGTTTGATGAACTTCGACAATAGAATGAACATGATTCTTGGATTCAGAGTAAAGCTAAGGAGTATTTCCAAGCACAGGAGACTAATGCTACCACCCCTACATCTTCTAATTAGTCTTTCCAGAATGGGTTTTTACGGTACAAGGCACGGATATTGTTAAGCCCTTCCTCTCCTTGGTGCACCAAGCTTGTCGAAGCTTATCATTCCATATCTGCTGCAGGTCATCAAGGTGTGATTAAAACTTACCACAAGCTTAAGAAGGACTTTTATTGGCCGAGTATGAAGAATGATGTCAAACTCTTCGTTTCGGAGTGTCACATTTGCCAACAACATAAGTATGAAACAGTGGCACCTCCTGGAAAACTGATGCCTCTTCCAATTCCTGAACGAATTTGGGCTGATATAAGCATGGACTTTATCGTCGGACTTCCTAATTGCAAGGGTAAGACTGTTATCATGTTGGTGGTTGATCGGCTGTCCAAATATAGTCATTTTGTTCCTATGGCACATCCATATACAGCGGCTAGTGTAGCACAGCTTTTTCTTGAGCATATTTTCAAACTCCATAGCATGCCCAACTCTATAGTCAGTGACCGTGATCCGATCTTCATAAGCGCCTTCTGGAAAGAGTTATTCAAACTGCACAATGCCAAGTTGTGTATGAGTTCGGGCTACCATCCTCAAACTGACGGTCAAACTGAGGTTATGAACCGATGCTTGGAAACCTACCTGCGCTGTTTTGTTGGAGGCCAACCTAAAAAATGGGTACAATGGTTATCGTGGGCCGAATGGTGTTTCAATACCTCATACCACACTTCTTCTAAGTTCACACCCTTCGAATTAGTGTATGGTTATTCCCCACCTCATATCACACCGTATGAACCTGGTTCTACAAAGTTCGCTTATGTGGAGCAATGTTTGGTTGAGAGGGACAAGGTTTTGGATATTCTGAAAAGGAACCTTGAATTAGCTCAGACAATGATGAAGTCACAAGCTGATCAAAAGAGATTGGAATGGAGTTTTGAAGTTGGCGATATGGTTTATATAAAACTTATTCCTTATCAACTCCAATCCTTGGCTGCACACAGTTATCATAAACTGTTACCCATGTTCTATGGTCCCTATAAGGTTCTCAGCCGAGTAGGTGATGTGGCTTACAAAATTGAACTTCCTGCCATGGCTAAAGTCCACCCTGTTTTTCATGTCAACAGTCTTAAGAAGCACTTAGGGCCGAATGTGGTAGCCAACAACCTGTTGCCCCAAGTTACAGAAGATGGTCTTCAACAGTTGGTTCCTGCCTCCATTCTTGCCAGGCGCATGTATAAGAAGGGTAATTCTGCCGGCGTTCAATTGCTTGTTCAGTGGCAGGATCAAGATGCCAGTTCTGCAACATGGGAGGACTTTGAAGACTTCCAAGCTCGATTCCCTGCTTTCTCTCTTTAACCTTGTGGACAAGGTTTTCTCGAAGGCGGGAGTAAATGTTATGATCTTGCAATTGGCCTATTAGTGAATCCTTGGATCACTATGAAGTAGTAGTTAAATAATGGGGGTCAGATTGTATTAGAGTAAGGATTAGATTGTAATAGTCTTGTTAATTGTGGGTTTTAGTTTTAATTGAGTTGTTGTTATGCCAGATGGCACTCTCGCGAATGTAAGGGCTGGCTTGTGGGTTAAAAGCCATATATGAAAAACAATTAGAAATTTCCTTTTTCTTGCTGTGCAATTCCTCTCGTCAGTACCCACCATTACCACACAGTCAAGGTTGTAGCTAGGTATTGGCTTGGGTTTTATCAAAAGCAAGAGGAGGTCATTGATCACTTCGTGAAGCAAGCCTCATCACTCGATGGCTCGGCTCTCGGCCCCCTCGTCGCAGAAGTCACCTCCCACCCTGCCCTTTTTGCCTTTTCGGAAATTATCGCTGTCCCTAATGTTCTTCAGGTTCCCATGTTTCTATTTATTTGTTGTGGAATTTCAGTTTTCTGTGTATATTTTGGTCGTGTAGTTTCTGGGTTTGAGCAAAGGATGTATAATCGGAATTTTGTTGCAGCCAAAGAGAAAATAAAATTATTGATTGTTACTGGATTTTGTTTCATACGCATATGTTTTTTGAAGTGGAATATGTGCAGCTTGAAGGAACTAAAAATTCTGTGTACATGGAGTGATTATAAGAGTAAGCACGCAAAAATCGCTTCATCTTTTGGTTGATTTTCTAATGGGTTTATTATTCTCTAGCTGTTGGTTTGATTGCTTTGGTCATCTTGCACCAAATCGATTAATGCTTGTTTTCCGCTTCCATATCTGTGATGAAGAAATCGAACAATAGGTCGTACCCAGTACACAAGGCTCCCGCTTTACGCAGGGTCTGGGAGAGGTGAATGTCGGCTAACCTTACCCCCATTTATGGAGAGGCTGCTCCCAAGTCTCGAACCCGAGACCTACCGCTTATGGGCGAAGGCACTTGCCATCGCACCAAGTGCGACCTCTGATGAAGAAATCGAACAATAACGCCCTAAAATTTAAATATCAACAAACCCTGTGCAACATGAAAACAAAACTCAGAAGGAGAAAAACCCAAAATTTGAGCCACCATTGGAACATCTGTTGGTTCATTGTATGAAACATTGTGCGCAGCCTCATTCTCAAGAACATGTGGCAGGGTTTTGGGTGCCAATGCAGTTGGTGCTTTTGTCATATTAATGTATACTTCTATCAAGCTCTGCTGCAGATTCATCACTTCATCACCAGTTTTTGTTTCTTACTGTTGCTTTGGAGATGTCAAAGAAGATACTTTCTTATACTTATTCACTGATAAGATGAATAAATGGAGGCAGCAACATATTTTCGTTAGAAGAAGTGTAAACTGGCACATTTGTTTTAAAGCAACTGCCGTATCTTTTATTAAATTCTACTACTATGTCTTTTATTATTCCCTCCATAACATTTAAGCTTTTCCTTACTTCAATAATTTTTGAAATTCAGGAGATATTGTCAATTCCCAGGAGAACTACTTCCCATAAAGTTTCTGAGTATATTTTCTATGAAAAAAGAAATTAAGCGTCTCTTTGGCATTGTTATGGAATTTAAGAAACTGAAATGTATTGTAGGTGATGCCAGCCGTCTCCCACATTTGGTCCCTGATCAAGTCTTAAAGCTGAAACAGCTTACTGTTCTTACACTGGCTGAGACAAACAAGGTATGTTTCCTTAAATGCATAATCCTTTGAAAAGTTGTTGGTGATATACATCTCTGATTGCGTAGTAATGGTTATGGCTGTACGGTTTTCCAATGTGAATATATGGAGCTTGTCACCTTTGGTACTTGATGTCCTCCATGCTTCAGAAAATATGTCATCAAAAATGAAAGGAGAGGAAAAATTATCATCACTTTTAGACAAGTCTTATGGACAGATATTTGTTTTAGTTGCACTTGGAGGAAAGACTGCAGTTACCAATTGAATTCTGAAATTAATAGGTGATGGTGCCTTTCACTGCAAACGATGACATGAAAAAGTTATATGCAATGCCAGAAGCTTATTAGTTCCAATCAAAATTCAGGAACAATAGTGGACTTACAGGTCTTAGTATCTGATGCCTTTGATTGAACATGTCATGAGATTGTTGTGCTAAAAGAGCATGGAGAGAGTCTTCTAGAACCTTTTTAAGTATTTGTAAAGTAGTGATTCATCATATCATGAAATTAGGTGTCTAGGTCACTATTGTGTTGATATCCGGTTTTTATATACACAGATGTCCCATATTGTGTTGTGCATTCAGTTTTCTCTTATATTCTTGAATTATTTTCCAGGTACTACGGTATCATCCACTTATGCAGGAGTTAGATGTTATCAATGTACGAGAGCTCGAGGATTTTCTCATTAATGAGTGCATGTATGCGGTAATAATTCTTTCATCCGTCTACCTCTATTTTTTCCCAGTTACATTGAAATATGCATCTTTTACTGGACAAAAAGGTTTCTTTAGTGAAGGGGAATGAATAATCATAACTTTAATGAATTGTTATTCAAATACAGTACAAATAAACACTCTTCTCCCGTCCATCTGTCCACCAATTTGACTCAAGTGTGCATGGGCAGCAGGACTCTGCTATGGTTCTTGCCTGTGTAAGAATTTATTTTTGAATACCGGACGGTACCTGAAAATTGTTACAGTTAGTTTGGTCTATGAAGCACAGATATTCCAAATATTGCAGGTGTGGAGTATCCTATGAGGATATGGCCCTGATGCACCACCCCCCCCCCCCCACAACACCCCAACAGTTATCGGATACAGATTTGCAGTATTCATTGACATTTTGTAAGTTTTGACTTTTGGATATAGTGCAACATCCGTTGTGTACATACGCATCCCCAGATGCCCTTGGCATTTTTTGTGTGAATCTTTTTCTTAGAAATGGGGGTCGTCCATTGGTACTTTTAAATTACAACTCACTTCTGACTCTGTTATGTAGATTACTTATGCACATATACGTGTAATGTGATATATACTATTTTATTATTCCATCCTTGTTATATAGTAATTTATCCTGTATTTGTATCTCTGTAACATAGTTAAGTGGATAGAGAAAACATGAAGGAGATGTCTGATTGTAACTTTATATGTTTTCTCTTAGGGCATAATAAGAGGAAAGCTGGACCAGTTGCGAAAATGCTTTGAGGTTTGTGTTTATTACTGCTGCCTTTGCTTCAAATTATTTTTAATTTTAGTGTTGTTTTACTTGTTTTCGCTTGCATTGGTCTTTGTTTATTTCCTTATAAGAAATATCGAATCAATTATTTCTTGTAAAATTCAGGTCCAGTTTGCTGCAGGGAGAGATCCGAGACCTGGACAACTTGGGAGTACGATTCAAACACTGTCAAACTGGTAACGTCTCTGATTTTGATGCAGTTTCTCTGTTGGGTTGTATGTTCAGTATGCATATATGGAACTTCTTATTTAGAATTTGGTCCTAAATATGTGCATTATGATCTGAAAACATTCATGTCTGACCTTGATTGCATAAAAGTTTCCCTGACTCTTAGTTGTGTGCAATCAAATGATATGGAGCATCTGTTACCAATTTAATGAAATTGTTTCATGTGGTAGAGTTTATTAACTACTACCACATTAAAAAAAGCGGTTCCATGTTTATCGTAGTAATGCATTCTCGTGTTTAATCCAGTATGCTGACTTTGTGATATTTTGCTTCTAAGTTAATGATTTCTCAAGTTTCTTTTTGAGATATAAATCTGATGGTGTTGCCTAAATTTTGAGTGAATGAAAACGTAGGTTGGATACCTCAAGCAATCTTCTTATCTCAATTCAAGAAAAGATGAAGTGAGCTGATACTATGACTGAAGTGGCCAAGGAACACAAGAAAGAAGTTGGAAATAGGGTGGAAGAAGTAAAGAAGTCGATTTCCATCAAGGTCAGTTTAATCCTGTTGTATTTTGCGTATTGCTTCTGCAAGTAATCCTTGCTAATAAAGAACGGGATCCATTTTGATGATTTGAACATATGGCATGGGATGGTAAAACACGATATTATGATTTTATTTTCGTTGATGTATTTCTCTGCCACAAATGTGCACATCAGCGCCTTTTTGATGAGCTATTCTGAAGCTATACATAATCATAGATGAATGAGTTCTTTATTGGGATATGTTGGTCGATGTGTCTTTACTTACATTGTGGCAGAAGTTCCCCACTGTAAGCAGGCCGACATTGACTTCCCGGGGGATGAGGAGATCTACTCCGAACCTGAAGGAGTGATGGACTATGAGGAAGACCGTAGTCGACCAAAGAGGTAATATAACCACCTCATTTTCTTAGTTATGATTTTTATTTGCAAATACAAGGCTATTCTTGCACGTGTTCTACTCGTACAGTAAAGGTCGTACCCAGTGCACAAGGCTCCCGCTTTACGCAGGGTCTGGGAGAGGTGAATGTCGGCTAGCCTTACCCCCATTTATGGAGAGGCTGCTCCCAAGTCTCGAACCCGAGACCTACCGCTCATGGGCGAAGGCACTTGTCATCGCACCAAGTGCGACCTCTTCTACTCGTACAGTAAAAAAAAAAAATCACTTTCGCTCTTGGTTTCCTCTCTTTTACTGCCAAAACTATTATCGGTGATATTTGTACCTTTGGTTCGAGTGATCAATATGATTTCCCTTCATTCCACTGTTTGACTTGGAATTGCAGGAGACGGCATCCTATATATAAGAGTTGAGAGTTGGAGACGACGATTATTTAGGCAAGTTCAAGTTGCCTTCTTTCCACAATGTCTCTGGTAATAAACATTCTTATTTAAACTCCCATTTTTAATGTTATAAGAGTGATCAATATGATATTTGTACCTTTAGTTTAGCTCGTCTTAAATCCCTTGTTATTCCAATTGAGTTGACATGAATGAATAATGAAACAACATTTGTTGGTGCGGCTAAACATGCTTTATGGATGGATATTCAGATACTAGGGCTCTACTTCTTTCTTTAATGTTATACGTAGTATTACGCTTGCTCTGTAGCACTCGAATGCAATCACTGAAACCGATTAAACGCCGTTAAAGCATACCTTGAGGAAATAATTTTTAAACACCCATTTTTTAAAGCATTTCCAACAATGCTAGCTATGGTTTTTAAATTTATAAATGCAATGCGGCGTTCAAAATTTATAAATTTTTGATCTGAGTAAAACATTCAAAGCAATCCAAATTACTTTGCTTTGCTAAAAATATGAAATTGAAAATAATTATTATAGATCGTAAGTGGCTTGTGGCTCACTTGGTTAAGAACATTCGTCCTTGCACTCGAGGTCTCATATTTCAATCTCCTTCCCTGTAATTTAAGTGAGTTTGGTGTACGTACACTACTCTTATCGTTTGTCCCAAAAAAGTAAAGAATTATAATAGTTCACATGATTATACTCCAACCTTGGTTGAGATTTTTCAGTACCTTGTGGTGGAGGTCTGTATATTTTTTGTGTATTTTAGAAGGGTGAATGGATATGGATTTGTATGAAAATTGTTCGTTATTTTAGGGAGTGTTACATTTACGTCATCATTTCGAAATTTACGCAAGGCACACAAATCATTTTTCTTTTCGTGTTTTTGTAATAGGCTCACAAATCATTTAACAGAAAGAATAGAAACTAAATAACTAAAAAAAACATAGATAAACCAACAAAAACATACAGTTAAACCTCCATAAATTAGTAATCTTGGGACCAAAGAAAATATATTACTTTAGCAAATGTTAAATAATTGACAAATTAAAAAATTATTAATTTATCAATCATATAATATTCCTCCTTATTTACTCAAATATTGTACATTTTATTTAGTTTCTCGATTTACGAATTAACAATTCTATACATTTGTTTAACGAAGTACAATTCATGAGTTTTCTTATTTCTCCCATAAGTCATAGTAACACATCATACATAGAACAATGGTTTCTAATCTCAAAGGTGTAAAGAAATCAAGAAATCATTAATTTATATATTACGTGGAACTTATATAAAATTTTCATTATATATGCTCTTTGATATTTAGCGAATTATTAATTTAGCACATTATCGCCAAGTTTGGACCATCCAAAAATATTATTTAATTAGCCTTATTGTTTTATCGGATGTTTTAAATTATCGAGGTTCTAATGTACATGAAGCTCTGTAGTCAAATTGTTTGCTCCCTAAATCCGCCATGGCGCCTTGCGGGCATACCGGGGATTTGCTCACATACGAGATTGGTGGGGTGCGGGCGTGCCACTACTAGATGCCGATAGTAGACGGGATTTGAATGATTGAGGTTGCGCCTGAGATTGACTTCAAACCAAGAGATTGTGCCATTGAGTGGGAGTGACTCAAATCAAGGTTCTTTGTTTGCCTTAAAAATAAGGACTTTACTTATATGGAAAGATTGAACAATATGTAAATGACAAAGGAAAGTGAATGACTAATATTGTAGATTGCTTGTAAATTAAATGACTGAAGATGAGTTGTACATGAAAACTACAAAGGAGATCGAAACTGCAAGTAAGCAGCAGAGCTAATAAACTAGATAAAAGAAGGCTTTTTGTGAAGGTTTATCTCGAAAGGGATGAAGGCTTGGTGTTGACTACAGCTTCGTTGAAGGCAAATCTGGTTTGAACAGAGTTTGTGCTTTTGTTTGTTTGTTTGAGTGTCTCTAATCCTTGTGTTTGGGCTCCTTTAAATATAGATCTGGAGGAAACCCCCTGTTGAAGACATTGCATCTGCCCAAAAAAAACTTGGGCAGTTTGTATTTCACTTGCCAACTTGCATGGAGAAATAATATTAAAAGGGGAACTTGCATTTCCACCACATGCTTTCATCACATGTCTTCCCACTTGTAATAAACTAACATTTAAAATAAGCAAGTTGGCTTCTTTCTCATGTCTCTTGCCCGAAAGCTCTCATGGTGCATTCTCATCCACTTGCATGAAAAAGCATGCACTTGTCTTGATTAAACAATTCTTTTGGCAAACCTCCACCACAAAAACAAATGGGAGAAACAATATTATAGTGTCAAACCCCTCCACTTGATAGCTAAATATCTTCAAAGTTAGTCTTCTTGCATATTAATCCTCCAAATATCATAATTTACCCAAATTGCCCAAATAAGTAAAAATGGGTATATTTTGAGTGCAAACATAAATATAAATTGTAAACCATATGTTTAGGCATTGCACTAAACTTCTTGTTCCCCGTAAAGACTTTGTTCAATGCATCAAGGAATGAATTTAGCACTTAGAATTTGGATTGATTACCTTCGTACATCTTGCCACCTGAAGTGGCTATTCCTCCTCCGTCATCCGCTTGTCGAAAACAAGATCCCACTGGCTTGGTGCAGCTAAACTAGTGTCACACTTGTTTGGGCTAGATCTGTCCCTCACACAACTTCCCAGGGTCTTGCTTGTCGGTTAAGGTTTGCTGCTTGGTGTGCTACAATATGAGTTTGCTATTAGTTTAAATGGTGCCTTTGTGGGGTCTTTGTTAGACATTGAGGCTCACAATCAAAACTAATATGGATATGAGCGTATCTTTGTATAACAGATTGTTCTTTTTTTTTGTTATGAACTGGGTTGATTACTTGCGCCACAAGTTACTTAGACTTCTTGATTCTATTGGATTGTTACAGATGGGTTAAGTCTGTATAAAATTCTTTTTCTTGCCTTGTAAACAAGAACTTTTACTCATAATATTATATGTCCAGATAAAGGGAGTTCAGGACCCTTCAAACCATTTCTTTGATTACATTTAACACTAAAGAAGCAAGGTTAATAGTGTAGCCAAATTAATCATAGATGAAACTTTGAATGAAAAACAGTTCAAAATGATTTAAGACACAATGGAAGATATATTAAGGTTCATCTTCTTACAACCACTTCTCTTTGTGTTTTACAGGGGTTGTAATCTTTGGAGAATGAGATAAAAATCGGGTTTACTAAAGGGATTAGATACTACAATAATGGGAAAAAGTAGCAGAGCTTCTAAAACTTGACAAAAGATGGCTCTCTATGGTGGATTTATGACTAAAAGAGTAGAGTCTGGACAAACTAAAACTTTCTGGTTTCTTGCTTGTCTAAGAGCAAAGTTGGATGTCTTTTGATTGATTGATTGAGTGTCACTATCCCTTGTGTTCGTTGTTGCTTTTATAGACTCTTTAGCCCGACTGTCCAAGCCTTACCTTTTGGTGATGGTCTCCAGAACATGGTGAGTCACCATTTATTTACCTATCCATGCCCTCAAAAAGTACTTTTTGCTGGGGGTGAGCTGCCCTTATGAGTGTTACTTCTCACATAGGCTTGTTGCCTATTCCTTGGCAAAAACGATTTTCAATTCTTCATGGGCCGTCGATTTGTTTGAGCCTAATCCTCCCCTTACTTTTTGTGTTCTTGGGCCTCTACGCTCACTAAGCCCATCATTAAATGTCCACTCAAATAGTGCCCCCTTTAATCATTGTTAAGTCTGCTAATCAAGACATTGATAATGATTAAAATTAATTGCTTGCCGAAACTGGGTATTAGCGCCACTTAATTAGCCGTTTCAAACAAATCTTTGCACTAACCCACAATTTCCAAAGTTAACTACTTGCCCGTTAAATAACTTCCATTTCACTTTTCTCGGCCACCTCCTTCAGTAAAGTTGACTCCTTCAGCTCCCAAATCTCTTGCATTCTCAGCCTTTTCTTACCTCAATTTCCAGTCACTATTTCACTCATTTCTCTTGAATTCAACAATGACTCCCAAATCGTGCCCTGCATGCGAGTCTGGAGAAGGGATTGTCGCCTTCATTGCCTTTAGGCTGGCCTCAACCTGTCCATTTTCTTCGAGGAAAAATGAGCTTCTCTCAACAGCTCTTATATTCTGGAACACAAGGACTAATACCTTCGATTTCAGAGTGGGCCCCATGACTTCCACCATTCTGGATATGGGGGCTTAGGTCTTTGGTTTGTGGCCATTGGGCAAGTGTGTAGACATTACATATTATTGGTCTTCACCCTCATGCCCTGCTGCTGAAGGTTCAGAGGCTTCTCAGTCGATCACTAGCTTGGAGTATAACCTCACTACTTTTGAGTATGTGAATTATCGAAGGAAATCTAAATGTGGACTTGTGCTTTGTTAGGTGGTGATAGAACCTGATGCCTTGACTATCGTGCTAGGGTACATTAGCACGGACTCCAGGTAAGTGACTTTAATAGATGTGATATTGGTAATTACCAGGTTGTCATAATTATGATCATGTGTGGATATGAATTGGTTTTATGAATATGTTCTGTTGAATTGTTATTCCAATACTTCGACATCAATTTATCTTTATGAAATGGGGTGTGGTATGTATATTGGAAATGTGGTTTGATTTGTATGATTGGCATGTTGAGATTAATGTGAGGACTAGTAATGGACCGTTAACCATTATGATGGGGATTTGTTGCTTCGATACTGTTTCACCTTCCGCTTCGGTGATTGGTTCTAAATTTAGTAATTGTGCCTAATCTCCCTTTGTTGAGTTTTTGTAAATTAAGTAGTCTGTGCTTGTCTCATTTCTTTGAGCCGTTGTACATTCTGGTTGTTGGTCTTCTGCGATTCCGTTGAGTGATGGTCCGGAATCGTATCCACTCGGATTCCGTTGAGAGATGGTCTGGAATCCCTTTTATTCCGTGATTCTGTTGAGTGATGTTCCGGAATCGTATATAATTTGGGTTTCATTTAGTTATTGTTATGTATTGTACTTAGCAATTCCGTTGAGTGAGGGTCCGGAATCGTATCCACTTGGATTTCGTTGAGTGATTGTCCAGAATCCCTCATATTTTGCGATTTCGTTGAGTGAAGGTCCGGGATCGTACTCACCTTGGGATTTATTAAATTTGAATTGAGATGGCTTCAAAGGTGTAGGCTTCGGCCAAACTGTGTCGCTCTAACTTTACTTTTCATTGTGTTGTATGAGAAGATGGTTGTGAGATGTTGTGATTGGTTTCAGAAGAACCGTTGGATGTTTGGGTGACTCCTTCGGGGTTTACAAAAGTTGGTTTTGATTTCTTATGAATGATTTATATTCAAGATATGTAACTGTGTTTGATGGTTGGCATTAGCATTATTCTCACATACTTGATATTATTGTCACTCTCATAAGTTTCGCAACTTATCCAGGTTGTTGTTTGCCTGGTGCACTATTTCGATGGTGTAGGCACTGATCGTACAAGTCACAGGTTTGAATAGACTCCGAGAGGTTTGTAGGTGGGGGTAGCAGTGAAGTTATCAGAGACTTGGAGCGTTAGGTTACCCTTGATTCACTCATGTACTTTATCTTTTGGGACTTTCTTTTGAGCACCTCATACTTGTTCTTAGTAAAGCAAAGATTATGCTTCTTTTTGGGATGTAAATATTTGTAAATATTTTGTGGAGAATTTAGCCACCTGCACATTATTTTGGGTTATCAGTTAAAGTATTTCATTCCGTAACTTATACCGTATTCAACGAACGTTATTTTCCTTGTCACGTGTCGATTCTCGACGTATGTTGGGATCGGGACGTGACATCTTAATCTAGTATACTAGTTTGGATGACATATGGAATTGGAATGAGATTATCATGGATGATGTTTCAGTTATATGGTAGCTACAGACATAAAGGAAAAGTGACGATATCGAATTGCGTTCTGTTGATTACTAACAACGTAGAACTGATTGGTCAATTAGAAATAAACAATCCACGTCGAATGAGATGAATGAAATAGTGCGATAAAAAGCTACCTTATGGGATCATGATACGAAATATACATGGAAGTTTCTAAAGAACTTACATGTATTGATTCAAATAGTTCTAAACCACAGAACACCCTCTGGGTTTAGACGAGGCTTTCACTTTACAGATGCAGAGCAATTTGGGCAGATGTGGTATACCCGTCTTAATGAATAATTGATCAGTTAGGGATAATGTCATTGCGTGTACATAATCCAAAATTGTTAGAGTTGCAGAAAACTGACTCGCACCTAAAGTCGGACTTTGAGATGAATAATCTTGAGAAAACTCTACACTACCTTGACAAGAAGTTTCGAGTATAGTTCTAATGATATTACGGAGGTTATGGAGCATAAGGTTCCATATCAAGACATTCGGCACCATATTTGAGTGCAATTAGCGTTTATTGTACTTAGCTCATAGCACTAGATTGGACATCTCAAGTGCTAATAATCATTTGACATAAAGCAGCACTGCCTACACGCCATCACCCAATTGGTGTTATCGACATTTTTCCGTTAATACAGATTTGGGGTTACTCTATTCCTATGCATCTCAGAATAGATCACACCTCATTGATCTTCGGAATGAGGCATACCTTGTGGGATTCACTGAGTCAGACTCTCTATCTGATCTGCACAAGGTGCATTCCTAAATGTTTATATCTTTACTGTTAAGGAACATTGCAAAATCTAGGAGGTCAACCAGATAGACCTTAGTTTCAAAATCTTTGAGTCATTCCAAAACTCACCGTATCTCACGTGAGATATGGTCGAGAACTCTTGTTAAGCATATTTAAAGTTACTACGATTTTCATCCGTCGTTGAGTCTTAACAATGATCCATGAAGAGAACGCCATATGTATCGACCAGATCATAAGGCATCCTAAAAGTCAACACCAAGAATATTGTGTCTATATAGGCATAAGCATCAGAAGATTGAAGTCAATTAATCCGACCTAGACAACCTTGTCGACCTCTATACGATGTCACTGCTGAAGTCTACGTTCCAGAAGCTTGTTCGAGGAATTGGATGCGTAACTTTCTCATTCACGATGCTTGTAGTTTCATTTGGAAGTTTTGTCAAACTTATGGGGAGTATTCAGAAGTATACTTACTTGACCTTGATGTACTCTTTTTTCCTACTCTTAGTAGCATTTTTGCCACTAGATTTTTTTATCTGACTAGGTTTTGATCAGACACCCATCCTGGGTTTGTCATACCCTTGTGTACGTTCTACTTGCGTCCTGAACACATATAATTTTTACTTCATGCAACTTCTCACTTTTCTCCTTTGACTACAAGTTTTTGTCCCACCTTGAGTTTTGCTATAGCGATGTTTTGTAAGTTCTACCACCTATGCACTCTTCCGTTTGTTTTGAGACTCGTATTCGCTACTTGTCCCGACTAGACGAGATGACTTCATCAACTACTTTTATATTTTCCATGAACATTTGATGCGCCATCTAATTCAGTATTTGCACACACAAGGGAAGTGTTCTGACATACGTTTTAACACATGTCTGATTGTGTAAATCCTAAATAGAGATAAATTAGGAATCATTTGAGATCTAAAAGATCTTTCCTAATAGAATTTGTATTACTTGGAGATCAATTTTCTCTCATCCTTATTACTATAAATAAAGGCACATGAACTAGGGAATAACACACAATTCCTCAAACCTTTTCTCCACTATGTTTCTCTCTCCATGCCGCATCTCTCGGTTAAATATAGACCACAACACCAACAACATTTCAAAAAATAGTGATGGATTCTACATGACTATATAGTATTTCGTAGAGTTGAATCCAATGCACGTAAATTGATAAATCAAGTTGCAGCCTGAAAAATCCAATTCTCAATTTTGTGGGGCCAATGCCAAAGAGTTGGACTATTGGAGAGGATTTGGATCCCATCTTGATCCAAATTGTGAAATCATATGGATTCTCACATCCTAATAACTTATCGTACATTTTGTGGTCATAAATTATTTGAATTTTTTTATTTAAAAATTAAATACAAATAATACCTAATGAAAACTGGACGCACGATGTACAATAAATGATTAAGATGTGAGGATCATTAGGATCCCCACAAAGAAGATCATCCTCATCCTATTGGAGAGATTCCATTGATAGGGAACTTTAACGAAAAACTTCCAGTACTGTTCACTTTAACGAAAAATCATATTTTTATACTAAAAAGTCAATCATGATACTATTCATTTTACCCTTTATTTTTTCCTTATCGTTAAAACTCAAAGTTTTCAAATTTTTTTCTTTAGTCTTCATTTTTTTAATATTTGTCAATGGAAAACCGAATTGTTGATGATTCTATTTTTCAATATTTGTCAAGGAAATTTATTGCGAATAATATGTTGTTGCATATCATTAATGATCAAGACTTCTTAACATGACTTTGTAAGATAGGATAGTCAATTTGGAGATTTTAACACTTGGCCACAAATCTTGGAGCTCTCCAAATCAACACTTCTTGACGTGACTTTAGAAGACAGGATAGTCAATTTGGAGTTTTTAACACTTGTCACCGCATATGTTGGAGCTCTCCAAACCATTGATCTTCATTTTTAATGGACTGTACTGTATGTTTCAGAACATGATGTGGTTATCCATCAAAGATCAGATGGAACAGGTCAACTTTATTTATTTATATATTTATATTTGTACAATTGATATTGAGATGTATGGAATGAATGTTATTAATTACTTGAGTTACAATCTGCTAATCAACCTTTTTTTGGACAAATGTTTACTTATATGAGCTCGGAGTACCTACAAAATAAATAAAACCAAACACAATTAAATATTTGCAACTGCACTAGATCAACAATAGTATTTTAGGGGCAAGCATGAGAGCGACTATTATCCAACTATTATGCGAATGTTAAAGGTCGAAGTTCAAGAATATGTACACTTCCTAGAGACATGTAGTTGGAGGAGGTTTCCCCATGGTTGGGGCCTCAACTCCAAGTCGAAGTATTGTCTCTTCCTTGCTTTCTCTTGAGTTAATGAGTTACCGTGATATTTCTTTTCTGATGAGAAAAGAACTTGCAGTTTGAAAAAATCAACATAGACCAAAACCAAAGCACAAGTTCCACACATAGACCAGTATCCACTCCTCCGGTCGAATTAAAACGTAATTACTATCGATGGTTCTTTCCTTGCAAGTTGCAAAAACAAGACAACGATGATTGGTTGATATTTGACTGCATTCATTATTTGTTCATTCTTGTCGGCTTTAAGAAAAGAAAGAGCACTACTCCGTCAATCTACACCCAAGGAGTTTGGCCTAGTGGTAAGTGGGGCTAGGACCACAGGGTGAGGTCAGGGTTTCGACCCCTCACACCTGTAAAGAAACTCAGTGGGGAGGGCCAAACCGCAAACCCCTTGTAGCTTGTGCCCAGACGGGGATAGGTTATAGGGTGCTGGAGCCGAAGGGGTGCTGCTGGATTTTCAGCCCACTTTGGGCTCCCTATCCCGGGGTTGCTCCTTCACCTTTCTCTTCCTTTAAAAAAAAAAAAAAAAAAAAAAAAGTTCTACACTACTCTTAAATCCTTCTGTGCCACATGATCTTAGATTACTTTCGTATTATTTAGGAGGGTTTTCGATTGCTTTCATGTTTGTTAAGAATTGGGTCTTTATAAATACATCATTTAACTTGGCTGGAGTAAAGTTTGGTATGATGTAGTCACTTTGTGTTGTGTAGCAATTTTGGCAAAGTTTTGTAATCAGTTTGTACTTCTTTTTCTCTTCCTTTCATTTATTTATTTTTTACACACTTGCTCTCCAACCATTAGTCTGGATCTTGAGGTCGAAGATCAGATGGTTGAAGTCAAGTCAAGTGATGTAAGACAAGATATGAGTCACTTCGTATGAAGAAATATAAATAAAATAAAATGTTTCAAATTATGGAGAAGAAGAATTAAAATTGGAAAATATTGGATTAAATAAATATGGCAACAGAAAAGGCAGCAAGAAATATTCTGGTGTCATAGTTAGGCTTGTAATATGTCGTTTTAAGAGAATCGCGAGTAGAACAAGAGGAATGATATCATGAGCCCATCGTGTTTAAGAGGGATTAAGCTTCCAAAACCTAAAAATAAAGTTTGTAATAAGTTTCAAACTTTTCAATTGTCGTATGATTAATGCCATTTACTTTTGTTTTAATTCTCTAAGCCTTTTGAGTTGTTCAGAAGTGTTGTAAATGACTTATTTAAGTCATGGATGTCATCGATTGTAATCTTCAACTCATCAATTAATCAAATTAACCTTTAGAGTGTCTATCAAACTGGTGGGTTCCAAAAACTTTGGTTCTTCAAGGATTTATATATTTTTAATCCGAGTAATGCTATTCATACCATGTTTTTGTACCATATTTCTATACCACCTTAGGTGGCATCTGATGTGGACAGCTACATCATTTGAAAAATTTGCAAAACTCAAGGAAAGGAAGGAGAAAGACGAGGAATACGACAATCATTATTTAATTAACTAGTTTTTCTTAATTATTAGTTTGTTAAAGAATGAACTAAATTTAAAAATATGATTAATTCGAATGATGTGGTTATCCACATCAAATGCCACCTAAGGTGGTATGAAAATGTGGTACAAAAATATGGTATAAATAGCATTTCTAAAACCAAAAAAAAAAATGGTATGAAAATGTGTTGCATCATCAAGCCTTGTGTTCTTGTATGGTGCTGCTCATTTTTCTAACTTCTGATTCACGCAATTTCAAAAGTTGAAGATGACTTCAAAAGTTAACTCATGTATCAATTAGTCAAGAGCATCTCTTCTTACGCATGTAGAAGAAATGCGATGCACTTGTCCCTGTTACACCTGTCTCTATCACTTTTTAGAAATTATATTGCGGAATAATTTTATATTGATGCCAATCTATAAAGGATAATGCTAGAGAGACTAAATTTGAAAACTAAATTTGCAATCTAAATGATGTGTCTCCAATAGGAATAAGCACGTTTATCAACGTTTAAGTAATAAAACAACCATCAGTTTCCATGTCCTTTAGTTTTCAAAACTTTATCTACAAATTTAGTCTCCATAGAATTACTCGTCTATAAATAGTTGTGTCACTTTGTACTTCCATAGATAGCTAAGAGTGCAAAAATTCAAAAGATTATTGTTATGGAGTTACTTGGTATCACTACAAGAAAACACCTTTTTAGAAGAAACCATTTCGTCAGGTAAAAGTAAGTTTTTAGCGCTTAAGCTTTTACCCGAAATTTAAAATATTTGACTATGAAATGCAAGTTGGGAGTTCGGGATCTTCACTCTCTAACTTGAGAGGGAGTGTTAGTTAATTAGGTTCATTGAACAATTAGGCTCATTAAATCTTCTACATGGGTTCATTGACGTTTCTGCATTAGGCTCATTGTATAAAGGAGTAAATGGTGTGTATTTATAATTAATCCATATGTTTTTATTTACTATATGTGTATATATATATATATATATATATATATATTGTACATTTGAGAATGAATGAAAAGTAAAATTGAGCCAAATACGTTTTTCTACTATTTTCTTATGGTTGGAGAAAATTTTCATTATGACAGGAACACAAGTTGTACACCACGTGTTTTAATAGTAGTGGTGTGAAATTTTATTTTTTAAGTTATTAACTGTTTAGCACACGTATCCCACCATTTATATAGTGACACATGGTGTATCACCTCGTATACTGGTCATACTGAAAAATCTCTCCTATGGTTGGGGCCTCAACTTCCAGTCGAAGTATTTCCCCTCTTCCTTACTTTCTCTTGAGTTAATGAGATATTACTTTTCTGATGAGAACAGAACTTGCAGTTTCAAAAATGCAACATAGACTAAATCCAACATGATAAATTTCGCTACACCCGCACTCTTGACATAATATATGTTAAGAGTTTGAATGTCCTAAAATGAAGAAGAAATTGGGTATCGAATAAAAGTTTCGGGCCTTAAATCCATCCCACTTCAAGCCAGTGCAGGAATTGAAACTGATGAGTCTAATGCTTTAATTTGATGGTACGAGTACGAAACTTTCATCCCCTTTACTATCTGTTGGTAACCTGTAAACGAGTTGAGTTTATTGGGTTTGGGTTATGTTTCACCTGACCCGTTAAGCTAATGAGTCACGCGCACCTAACTCGTTAAGCTAATGAGTCATCCAAACTCAACCTGTTAAGCTCATGAGTCACCCGTTAACATTTGTTTTTTTTGTTTAATTTTGCATTCCAATACAAATTACACATTTTTGAATCAATATTTCAAGCGTGTAGGTCCAACACATATAGAAGTACCCAAATGCAGAGTTGATAAGTCTTGCAATTAGCCATATAAATATGATAAAACCTTACAAGTAGACCTAGCAATTTCTTACACGACTCGTTAACACAATACGTAAATGACACGAAAATAACAGGTTTCAGGTCAAAACGATAACTAATTGGGTCATTATCGGGTCACATGATAATAACCCGTTAATAATGGGTCCTTAACAGGTTTACACGAGAGTGACACGCGGGTAACCTGTTTCGACACGATAAGAAAAAAAGTTATTTTGATGATTTTAATTTTTTAAACTACTAAAAAAAAACTTACTATAAAATATAATAGATATAATGAATATGTATATATTGTTTATTAATTATAATTCAATATAAATTTTAAAATTGAAGTTTTATTTATTTATTTATTTTTATAGTATATTATAGGCAAAGATTGAGATTAAAAATCATAAAACACATTAAAAATAAAAATATCAAGTAATTTAAAAATACCAAACACATTAAAAAATTATAATAATTAATTTACATGTGCAAAAAATATGCAAACGCTCGTAGTCGCATCCTCTACGCTTTGAGGATGGGTATATGATCGTGTGAAATTTTAAAACCATACAAACTCTCATGAATAATATTTTTAAGGGGGTTCAAAATAAGCAAAATTCATAATCATTAATGTATAAGTCGGAAAGATGTGAAAGCATAATAAATGTTCCTAATTGCATCTTCAACGCTTAGATGATGGTAACATGGTCGTTTAGATTTTTAAAACCCTCCAAATCTCATGAACAATGTTTTTTATTTGAGTGCAAAATTAATAATAATTATTGTAGAAGTGTGAAAAATGTAATCACTCATAATGAAAAGCTTTATAACTTTCACGAAGGGGTCAACTCCGAAATTTAGTATGTATATACTAATTTAGTACTATGTTTTACATTTTTTTTGTTCAAATTATGTTTTTCATTTTCATTTTTATTGATTTAAAATATATTTTTCTTAACGGGTAACGGGTCGGGTCATATTACCCGATAATATTAACAGGTTAATTTTGGGTCGGGTCATATTATCAGTTTACTTTAACGGGTATTACATGACACAACCCGTTAAGCTATCGGGTATGACACGAACACGAGAAACACGACACGAATGCCAGGTCTACTTACTAGAGTGTCAATACAAATATCATAAACCCTACGGAAGGAACTCATGAGATCAACTATAAATGTGTTACATATATGCAAAAATTAACCTCTTTTTTTTTTCTTTCTGTTTTTTGCGGAAGAATTTTCAAGCCTAACATGTGAACAAACAACGGGGCAACGTGGAGCGCATGTGGCCATTGGGATATTATGGTGGAACCTCAACTTCTTCAACAGAAACCCATTAAGTGTAGAAGAATCGTGTCAACCAAGTATCGAAGAGTCATATCAACCAAGTAAGACTAGTGGATGGCGTTTCTCTCCTATTTGATGTCAACAACAATACCTACACTTCCTAGAGACATATGTAGTTGGGGGAGGTTTCCCCATGGTCGGGGCCTCAACTTCAAGTCGAAGTATTGTCTCTTCCAGGCACCATGCCGGCTCCCCGTCTCTAAGCAGACAGTCAGAGGAAAATACACTTCAGGTCCAATGCCGGCTCCCCGTCCCTGTGCTAATAGCCAGAGGAAACACGCTCCAGGCCCTATGCCAACACCAAACCGTCGTCTGGGACGGACCGGAATCTATCCCTATGTCCCGTAGCGGAAAGGACCACTAGGTAAGTACAAAATGAAGTTTCATTAAAGGGTCCAGATTTACTCAAAATAGGGGACCAAAATGAAGTTTCATTAAAATGTTAGGGAACTTACGAAATTATACATATAATTGGGGGTGAGGTGTAACAAGTACTAAAGTTGGAAATATTGGATTTAATAAATATGGTGATAGAAAAAGCAGCAAGAAATATCCAGTTTCATAATTAGGTGTATAATATGTTGTTTTGAAGAGAATATCGAGCACAACAAGATGAATGATATCATGAGCCTGTCGTGTTTAAGAGGAATTAGGCTTCCAAAACCGCAAAAATAAAGTTTGTAATAAGTTTCGGACTTTTAATTGTCTTTCAATTATTGTCATTTACTTTCGTTTTAATTCCCTAAACCTTTTTAGTTGTCCAAAAGTGTTGTAAATGACTTATTTAAATCATGGGTGTTATCCATTGTAATCATCAACTGATCAATTAATCAAATTATCCTCTAGAGTTTCTATCAAACTGGTGGGTTTCAAAAACTTTGGTTCTTCAAGGATTTATATTTGTAATCTTTCTACTCTTGTGCTGCGTTATCGAGCCTTGTTTCTTGTATGGTGCTGCTCATTTTTTTAACTTCTGATTTCACGCCATTTCAAACATTGAAGACGACTTCAAAAGTTAACTCATGAATCAATTAGTCACGAGCATCTCTTCTTACGCATGTAGAAGAAATGCGATGCAATTATCCCCGTTACACTCGTCTCTATCACTTTTTAGAAATTATATTGCGGAATAATTTTATATTGATGCTAGTCTACAAATAGTTATGTCACTGTGTACCTCCATACATAGCTAAGAGTGCAAAACTAAAAAATTCAAAAGATTATTGTCATGGAGTTAATTGATATCACTATAAGAAGACACCTTTTGAGATGAAATCATTTTGTCAGGTAAAAGTAAGTTTTGAGCACTTAAACTTTTATTCGACATAATTTAAAACTTGAGGGGGAGTGTTAATTAATTTGGTTCATTGAACAATTGGACTCATTAAATCTTCTACATGGGTTCATTGACTATTCTGCATTACGCTAATTGTATGAAAGAGTAAGGGTAATGATATTTACACAACTCATTTTACTTCCAACACACTCTTGTTAATCTTTGTACATTGATCTTCTATCATTCACATGATCTGAAGGCCAAAAATTGAGAGTGGTGTGTAACAGGTTAAAATGGGTGTATAGATAGCACCACCCAAGACTAAATGGCTTGCATTTGTAAATAATCGATATAGTTGTATTTCATGTAATTTCTCTTTTGTGGAAATAACAAAACCTTTTTGTGTTTTTGTGTGATGAATTCATACTTACAAATAGAGAAACAAGACTGTTAAAGCAGAAATGATAGATAAGGTTTCCAATCCAAATCCCTAATCGGAAAAATATATCATACAAAAACACAGTTGTGATCCAAATTTTAATCAGCAAAAAGACCAACTATAGTTGTGGATCCAAATTTTAATCCAGCACAAAGACTAGCCTTTTGGAATCTAGGAATCAAGGTGGGCTTTCGAGACTCGAAACGGCGAGAGGAAGCTTGTGGGCCGCAAGGGTGAGTGCGAGGTGGGCGAGTGGTCGACGTCGAGGAAGGACTGAGTGAGGCCGAGATGAGGCACGAGTCAGGCTGAACAGCTGCTGAGTCGTGAGTGAGTCTTACAGACTCTGAAAGTGAGACAGCGCGGGGGAGAAAATACGAAGAATGAAAGGAATGAAGGGGAAGGCTGCCAAAACGAAGAAGGGAAGGAAGTAGGACGTCGCGCACAACTCAGGGGTAAAAAGGATGTTTTCTCTGAGTTGGTCTCATTCTCCCGTCTTCTTTTTCTCATTGCTTCTGAAGAAACCAAATCGCAGATTTCTTTTCAATTTCTTATTTACATGTTTTAAGTTATCTCTGTAAATTTAGGTGTTTTTTATCCTTTTTTTTTTAACTTTTTTGAAAAAAAGTTGAGGTTTTACGTAAAACTAATTGACAATATCATAACCTAATTTCTTATAAACCTATGCAAGGTCCTTCCTCTCATTAACGTGGAACTTATTCTCAACACACCCCCTCACGTGTGGTGAATTTTCAAGCCTAACACGTGAACAATCCAATGGGATGACATGGAACGCATGTGGCTATTTGGCTTCACACGTGGGACGACATGCTCTGTACCATGAAAAAAGTTGAGATTCCACTATAAATCCAGTTGTTGTAAATTTAGGTGTTTCGTCTCTCAGTTGGTTCTTCATATGCAAATATTGATATGCTTAAAAGCCTGCTGCATATGTGCAATGGAGCACCACAAATTTCTATGTATTATGGTTGTTAGGACAATAGATTAGGGTGCACAATACATTACCTGCTTCCTCATGAAGAATGGTTGTTTCTTATCAATCATTATTTGAAGGAAAAGACCCATTAGAAGCTTTTTAGTTGCTTGGTATCCATTCACGCATCCTTAATTCCTATTTATCTCTTTTATACATGGTCCATATTAGCTTATGATGATCTTCCCCATTCAGGTTCATTTTTTGTGATATGTGCTTTGCTTAAATGTTTTAGAAGGTTATTGGAGCTTCTTTGTTAAAGTGAAATCTTACAAAGGCCTGTGAAATTTCTCCCAACATGGGGAAATTAGTCAAATTACAAGCTACATATGTTCTTTCACTAACTGCTTAAATCATTTAGTCCACTTACTAGATTGTGAGAGTCGAGAGAAACATTACCTGTGTTATAGTTTTACTAAACAACCATAATTATACAACACATATTTTGTATCCTTCAGCTCATCACACTAATCGTAGTTGGTCAGTTTAATAATTAACAAGTGTTTGTAAAGAATTTAGTGTAGCCATGGGAATTTAGACAAATTCAAATTTATAGATTCCAATGGGTCAAGGTTGATGTGGTAAGGAATTTATGGACACACACATATAACACGTATTCCTTTGTCAAGCATTTCCACAGTTCTATTAGCTTAAATACAAATTGTTTTTCAGAAATCAAACATGCAAAATTTCTATGCGTGTTTTACATTGGTTGTAGGAAGTAGGCTTCTGAGTGGGCATTCTGTGTGAAGGTTGTTTTGGTCAGATATGCAATAGAAATTTGCATAATTGGGGAGTCTGGTGTTTGTCAATGTTTAATGGACTTCTAGGTTTAAAACCCCACAATTAGCAAGCAAGACGAGGCTTAATTTGTGGTCATGTACGGAAGGTTAAATCCTTACCCTAATAGGCTTAATTTGTGTTTTATTCCATTACATTGTGCCTTTATTTGTATTTGTAGAGAATGTTAAATTCTTACCCTAATAGGATTACAGCTCTAATAGAATAATATCAAAATAATATCTAGTCTAAGAGATATGATAGAATCTCATAAAAATATCTAAATATGTTAGAATTTACACAATCACATATCTAATTTAATAGGACTACAACATAAAGCTTGTTATTACGAACGTTTGTATATATATGTGTGTGTGTGTATATATATATATATATATATTTGTTTTTTTGGTCTTATATATATATTTTTATATTCTTAAGACTTTTACGTTAATAAAAAAACTATTATTAAAGGTTGCCACAACAATCTTACTTATAATTAATCTTTACCAGTGTTCTAAAATCGGCCTAGGCAGTGCCTAGGTGCTCCACGGCTGACTGCCGATCCGATTAAGGTCTAATCGTTAGAAAAATCGAATAAATAATTCGGCGGCGTTCAGCCAAGACCTATGCGGGCAAGGTGGTGTTGGACGGACGGCAGCCGAGCTGAGTCTTATTAGAAATATTGGAACACAGCCGTATAATCTTCCAAGCCAACTGGGTAGAAAAGCATGCGCAGCGGCAATCGAGAAGAGACGAAGAAGATGATGAATAGTAAAATATTTTAAAATAACCCAACCATACAACGTCGTTGATTTTAAGTGAATTCCCATAAAGCATCTTTGCATTGAACTTTAATAATGAGCTTCCGGACAATTTGGGCTTGTCACCAAACTAGTAAGGTCCAAAGTGAACCCAAAAAATATCTATAAATAAAAGTTGTTACTTAATGAATTTTTTATACTGTTTATTAATAGAACAAATCTTTATCAATAAAAAAATAAAGAAAAATGCAAGTTTTAGTGTAAATAGCTACTTATTTATATGATATGTAATAAGTTATTTAAATTCGTTTAATTCACTGGACTCCCGCAGCCTTAGGTCCTAACCAGTCATCCGAATAAAGTCTAACGTTTTTTAGAATCATAATCTTTATTATTGGATTATTTGATCTCATTTACATTTTTCTTTGATTTTTTATTAATTTAACAATTTTTTTACTATAACATGTAACGTCATATTACGTGTTAATATTAACGATCAAATTCGATCAGATTATATTACTCATTTATTTTAATAAATATTATACGGCATAACGGTTAGACCTGGCATTCGTGTCGTGTTTTCCGTGTTCGTGTCGTTTTCGTGTCATACCCGATATCTTAACGGGTCGTGTCGTGTAACACCCGTTAAAATAAACGGGTAAAATGACCCGACCCGAAATCGACCCGATAATATTAACAGGTAATATGACCCGACCCGTTACCCGTTAAGGAAAATATATTTTAAACCAATAAATAATCAAATGAAAAACATAATACTAAATAAGTATATACATTCCATATTATCACATCCAAAACATAAAAACGCAATTTTGTTTTAAGTATATTTTCGCTTACCTAAAGTCTTTAATAGTTTTTTAATTAATGTAGAAGTGTAAAAAAATATAGAAACAATATATAAACACTCGTAATGACAAGCTTTTTTCAACGATCCAACCGTCAAACTTATTTGTACACATTCCAAGATTGCATACGTAAAAAATTGTAAAAAAAACAAACATTCAAATATTACATAACGGAGCAAAAGTTATTGACGGTTATAAACGAAAAATCACAATTTAACTGTTATTTTAGCTCCGATTTTGATGATTTTTTTACAGATACACTCCTCGACCCTATAAGAATGTAATGAATAAATTTGATCTTTAATTTAAAGTATTTACACTAGTAGATACCACAAAAACTTATTTTATACTTAATAGAAGTATAATATTAACTTTAAGTGTTTGTTTAATCTATTGTTTTGACGCAATATGCATTCTACGAAACTTTTTTCAACGATCCAACCATCAAACTTATTTGTACACATTCCGAGATCGCATACATAAAAAATCGTAAAAAAACAAACATTCAGAGATTACGTAACGGAACAAAAGTTTTCGACGGTTATAAACGAAAAATCACAATTTAACGGTTATTTTAGCTCCGATTTTGATGATTTTTTATAGATACACTCCTCGACCCTATAAGAATGTAATGAATAAATTTGATCTTTAATTTAAAGTATTTACACTAGTAGATACCACAAAATCTTTTTTTATACTTAATAGAAGTATAATATTAACTCTAAGTGTTTGTTTAATCGACTATTTTGACGCAATATGCATTCTACGAAACTTTTTTCAACGATCCAACCGTCAAACTTATTTGTACACATTCCGAGATCGCATACATAAAAAATTGTAAAAAACAAACATTCAGAGATTACGTAACGGAACAAAAGTTTTCGACGGTTATAAACGAAAAATCACAATTTAACGATTATTTTAGCTCCGATTTTGATGATTTTTTACAGATACACTCCTCGACCCTATAAGAATGTAATGAATAAATTTGATCTGTAATTTAAAGTATTTACACTAGTAGATACCACAAAAACTTATTTTATACTTAATAGAAGTATAATATTAACTCTAAGTGTTTGTTTAATCTACTGTTTTGACGCAATATGCATTCTACGAAACTTTTTTCAACGATCCAACCGTCAAAATTATTTGTACACATTCTGAGATCGCATACATAAAAAATCGTAAAAAACAAACATTCAGAGATTATGTAACGGAACAAAAGTTTTCGACGGTTATAAACGAAAAATCATAATTTAACGGTTATTTTAGCTCCGATTTTGATGATTTTTTTATAGATACACTCCTCGACCCTATAAGAATGTAATGAATAAATTTGATCTTTAATTTAAAGTATTTACACTAATGGATACCACAAAATCTTTTTTTATACTTAATAGAAGTATAATATTAACTTTAAGTGTTTGTTTAATCTACTATTTTGACGCATTCTACGAAACTTTTTTTAACGATCCAACCGTCAAACTTATTTGTACACATTCCAAGATTTCATACGTAAAAAATCGTAAAAAACAAACATTCAGAGATTACGTAACGGAACAAAAGTTATCAACGGTTATAAACAAAAAATCACAATTTAACGGTTATTTTAGCTCCGATTTTGATGATTTTTTACAGATACACTCCTCGACCCTATATGAATGTAATGAATAAATTTGATCTTTAATTTAAAGTATTTACACTAGTGGATACCACAAAAACTTATTTTATACTTAATAGAAGTACAATATTAACTCTTAAGTGTTTGTTTAATCTACCGTTTTGACGCAAAATGCATTCTACAAAACTTTTTTCAACAATCCAACCGTCAAAATTATTTGTACACATTCCGAGATTGCATACATAAAAAATAAAGATTCAGAGATTACGTAACGAAACAAAAGTTTTCGACGGTTATAAATGAAAAATCACAATTTAACGGTTATTTTAGCTCCGATTTTGATGATTTTTTACATATACACTCCTCGACCCTATAAGAATGTAATGAATAAATTTGATCTTTAATTTAAAGTATTTACACTAGTGGATACCACAAAAACTTATTTTATACTTGATAGAAGTATAATATTAATTCTAAGTGTTTGTTTAATCTACTGTTTTGACGCAATATGCATTCTACGAAACTTTTTTCAACGATCCAACCGTCAAACTTATTTGTACACATTCCGAGATCGCATACGTAAAAAATTGTAAAAAACAAACATTCAGAGATTACGTAACGGAACAAAAGTTTTCGACGGTTATAAACGAAAAATCACAATTTAACGGTTATTTTAGCTCCGATTTTGATGAATTTTTACATATACACTCCTCGACCCTATAAGAATGTAATGAATAAATTTGATCTTTAATTTAAAGTATTTACACTAGTGGATACCACAAAATCTTTTTTTATACTTAATAGAAGTATAATATTAACTTTAAGTGTTTGTTTAATCTACTATTTTGACGCAATATGCATTCTACGAAACGTTTTTTAATGATCCAACCGTCAAACTTATTTGTACACATTCCAAGATTGCATACGTAAAAAATCGTAAAAAACAAACATTCAGAGATTACGTAACGGAACAAAAGTTATCAACGGTTATAAACGAAAAATCACAATTTAACGGTTATTTTAGCTCCGATTTTGATGATTCTTTACAGATACCTTCCTCGACCCTATAAGAATGTAATAAATAAATTTGATCTTTAATTTAAAGTATTTACACTAGTGGATACCACAAAAACTTATTTTATACTTAATAGAAGTATAATATTAACTCTAAGTGTTTGTTTAATCTACCGTTTTGATGCAATATGCATTATACGAAACTTTTTTCAACGATCCAACCGTCAAACTTATTTGTACACATTCCGAGATTGCAAACGTAAAAAATTGTAAAAAACAAACATTCAGAGATTACGTAACGGAACAAAAGTTTTCGACGATTATAAACGAAAAATCACAATTTAACGGTTATTTTAGCTCCGATTTTGATGATTTTGTACATATACACTCCTTGACCCTATAAGAATGTAATGAATAAATTTGATCTTTAATTTAAAGTATTTACATTTTTTATATATGAGTGATTGTATATATATTTTTTTACATTTTTTACACTTCTACAATAATTATTATTAATTTTATTAATTTTGCCCGCAAATAAAAAACATTATTCATGAGGGTTTGAAGGATTTTAAAAATCTAAACAATAATATAAGTGTAACAATTATCTATTCGTGAAGGAATAATGATAAATCACGAGTGTTTATATATTCTTTCACATTTTTCATACTTGTATGTATATCTTATTAGTTCTTGCATATACAAATACTATACTAGTATATTTTAATTTTGGACAAGAATATGTTATGTAAAATTTATCCTAGTAATGATAATAAGGAACTCTCATAATAAAAATAAATAATGACTAAAACTTTTTTTTATTTTTTTATAATTTATATAGAATAATAATACAAAACTATATATTTAATATAGAATATATTGTATATATTAATATGACTATTGTATTTTATAATAAATCTTTTAGTAATTAAACTTTAAAATTATTAAAATAATTTTTTTCTTAACGGGTCGAAACGGGTTACCCACGTGTTACCCGCGTGTATACCTATTAATGGGTTCTTAACGGGTCACCCGATAGTGACCCGATAAGTTATCGTGTTGATCCGAAACCCGTTATTTTTGTGTCGTGTCACCGTGTCCTGTCAAAAACTGCCAGGTCTAATAACGGTTAAGCAATGGAGAGGAGATCGATGCGAATGCCAGGTGCCCACAATAGAATCTGACAATGCATCATTCTACCCTTAGATCCTTTCTCCGAAACCCCTATTTTCTCCTCAATCTCTTCCCCGAAATTCAAACCCACCAAATCCCTAGCTTTCCACTGCTGAACTTTCACCGTCTCGTCTCGATTTTTCCATCGTTGCAATTAGTAGTTTCTGTTGTTTTTTGAGATGGAGATTGAGCAAAAGCAAGAGGAGGTCATTGATCACTTCGTGAAGCAAGCCTCATCACTCGATGGCTCGGCTCTCGGCCCCCTCGTCGCAGAAGTCACCTCCCACCCTGCCCTTTTTGCCTTTTCGGAAATTATCGCTGTCCCTAATGTTCTTCAGGTTCCCATGTATCTATTTATTTGTTGTGGAATTTCAGTTTTCTGTGTATATTTTGGTCGTGTAGTTTCTGGGTTTGAGCAAAGGATGTATAATCAGAATTTTGTTGCAGCCAAAGAGAGAATAAAATTATTGATTGTTACTGGATTTTGTTTCATACGCATATGTTTTTTGACTGTGGAATATGTGCAGCTTGAAGGAACTGAAAATTCTGTGTACCTCGATGTGCTTCGATTGTTTGCACATGGCACATGGAGTGATTACAAGAGTAAGCACGCAAAAATCGCTTCATCTTTTGGTTGATTTTCTAATGGGTTTATTATTCTCTAGCTGTTGGTTTGATTGCTTTGGTCATCTTGCACCAAATCGATTAATGCTTGTTTTCCGCTTCCATATCTGTGATGAAGAATTCGAACAATAACGCCCTAAAATTTAAATATCAACAAACCCTGTGCAACATGAAAACAAAACTCAGAAGGAGAAAAACCCAAAATTTGAGCCACCATTGGAACGTCTGTTGGTTCATTGTATAAAACATTGTGCGCAGCCTCATTCTCAAGAACATGTGGCAGGGTTTTGGGTGCCAATGCAGTTGGTGCTTTTGTCATATTAATGTATACTTCTATCAAGCTCTGCTGCAGATTCATCAGTTCATCATTTATTTTTGTTTCTTACTGTTGCTTTGGAGATGTCAAAGAAGATACTTTCTTATACTTATTCACTGATAAGATGAATAAATGGAGGCAGCAACATATTTTCGTTAGAAGAAGTGTAAACTGGCACATTTGTTTTAAAGCAACTGCCGTATCTTTTATTAAATTCTACTACCATGTCTTTTATTATTCCCTCCATAACATTTAAGCTTTTCCTTACTTCAATAATTTTTGAAATTCAGGAGATATTGTCAACTCCCAGGAGAACTACTTCCCATAAAGTTTCTGAGTATATTTTCTATGAAAAAAGAAATTAAGCGTCTCTTTGGCATTGTTATGGAATTTAAGAAACTGAAATGTATTGTAGGTGATGCCAGCCGTCTTCCACATTTGGTCCCTGATCAAGTCTTAAAGCTGAAACAGGTTACTGTTCTTACACTGGCTGAGACAAACAAGGTATGTTTCCTTAAATGCATAATCCTTTGAAAAGTTGTTGGTGATATACATCTCTGATTGCGTAGTAATGGTTATGGCTGTACGGTTTTCCAATGTGAATATATGGAGCTTGTCACCTTTGGTACTTGATGTCCTCCATGCTTCAGAAAATATGTCATCAAAAATGAAAGGAGAGGAAAAATTATCATCACTTTTAGACAAGTCTTATGGACAGATATTTGTTTTAGTTGCACTTGGAGGAAAGACTGCAGTTACCAATTGAATTCTGAAATTAATAGGTGATGGTGCCTTTTACTGCAAACAATGACATGAAAAAGTTATATGCAATGCCAGAAGCTTATTAGTTCCAATCAAAATTCAGGAACAATAGTGGACTTACAGGTCTTAGTATCTGATGCCTTTGATTGAACATATCATGAGATTGTTGTGCTAAAAGACCATGGAGAGAGTCTTCTAGAACCTTTTTAAGTATTTGTAAAGTAGTGATTCATCATATCATGATATTAGGTGTCTAGGTCACTATTGTGTTGATATCCGGTTTTTATATACACAGATGTCCCATATTGTGTTGTGCATTCAGTTTTCTCTTATATTCTTGAATTATTTTCCAGGTACTACCGTATCATCCACTTATGCAGGAGTTAAATGTTATCAATGTACGAGAACTCGAGGATTTTCTCATTAATGAGTGCATGTATGCGGTAATAATTCTTTCATCCGTCTACCTCTATTTTTTCCCAGTTACATTGAAATATGCATCTTTTACTGGACAAAAAGGTTTCTTTAGTGAAGGGGAATGAATAATCATAACTTTAACGAATTGTTTTTCAAATACAGTACAAATAAACACTCTTCTCCCGTCCATCTGTCCGCCAATTTGACTCAATGTGCATGGGCAGCAGGACTCTGCTATGGTTCTTGCCCGTGTAAGAATTTATTTTTGAATACCGGACAGTACCTGAAAATTGTTACTGTTAGTTTGGTCTATGAAGCACAGATATTCCAAATATTGCAGGTGTGGAGTATCCTATGAGGATATGGCCCTGATGCCCGCCCCCCCCGATATGTTAGAACCTAGAACCTAGCAAAGAATCACAGTAAAGCTAAGTTCGAAAGCTTGCATGAAAACCAGGGAGAATTCTTATTAATTAAAAGCATCAACACCGGCCATTAAATAGCCTTACAACTGATCAGAAAGTAAATGAAACTGCCCACGATTTTACAGGACCTACAATCGTGGTAACGACTACTTGGAAAACAAACATGCAGCGTGTCCCTTAAGACTAGGACTTTATTAGACTCCTACGTGGTTAGAAACCCTAACAACTAGGAACCCTAGCAACAAGACTTATCTGCTAACGGCTAGGATCCCAACAACTTTAACACGATAACACCCCAACAGTTATTCCAAATATTGCAGGTGTGGAGTATCCTATGAGGATATGGCCCTGATGCCCCCCACCGATAACACCCCAACAGTTATCGGATACTGATTTGCAGTATTCATTGACATTTTGTAAGTTTTGACTTTTGGATATAGTGCAACATGCGTTGTGTACATACGCATCCAGATGCCCTTGGCATTTTTTGTGTGAATCTTTTCCTTAAAAATGGGGGTCGTCCATTGGTACTTTTAAATTACAACTCACTTCTGACTCTCTTATGTAGATTACTTATGCACATATACGTGTAATGTGATATATACTATTTTATTATTCCATCCTTGTTATATAGTAATTTATCCTGTATTTGTATCTGTGTAACATAGTTAAGTGGATAGAGAAAACATGAAGGAGATGTCTGATTGTAACTTTATATGTTTTCTCTTAGGGCATAATAAGAGGAAAGCTGGACCAGTTGCGAAAATGCTTTGAGGTTTGTGTTTATTACTGCTGCCTTTGCTTCAAATTATTTTTAATTTTAGTGTTGTTTTACTTGTTTTCGCTTGCGTTGGTCTTTGTTTATTTCCTTATAAGAAATGTCGAATCAATTATTTCTTGTAAAATGCAGGTCCAGTTTGCTGCAGGGAGAGATCCGAGACCTGGACAACTTGGGAGTACGATTCAAACACTGTCAAACTGGTAACGTCTCTGATTTTGATGCAGTTTCTCTGTTGGGTTGTATGTTCAGTATGCATATATGGAACTTCTTATTTAGAATTTGGTCCTAAATATGTGCATTATGATCTGAAAACATTCATGTCTGACCTTGATTGCATAAAAGTTTCCCTGACTCTTAGTTGTGTGCAATCAAATGCTATGGAGCATCTGTTACCAATTTAATGAAATTGTTTCAGGTAGAGTTTATTAACTACTACCACATTAAAAAAAGCGGTTCCATGTTTATTGTAGTAATGATTTCTCAAGTTTCTTTTTGAGATATAAATCTGATGGTGTTGCCTAAATTTTGTGTGAATGAAAACGTAGGTTGGATACCTCAAGCAATCTTCTTATCTCAATTCAAGAAAAGATGAAGTGAGCTGATACTATGACTGAAGTGGCCAAGGAACACAAGAAAGAAGTTGGAAATAGGGTGGAAGAAGTAAAGAAGTCGATTTCCATCAAGGTCAGTTTAATCCTGTTGTATTTTTCGTATTGCTTCTGCAAGTAATCCTTCCTAATAAAGTGAACAGGATCCATTTTGATGATTTGAACATATGGCATGGGATGGTAAAACACGATATTATGATTTTATTTTCGTTGATGTATTTCTCTGCCACAAATGTGCACATCAGCGCCTTTTTGATGAGCTATTCTGAAGCTATACATAATCATAGATGAACGAGTTCTTTAGTCCCACTCCACACACGAAACACATAATTTTTTATTAATCTTTTGTTTAGTTATTGGGATATGTTGGTCGATGTGTCTTTACTTACATTGTGGCAGAAGTTCCCCACTGTAAGCAGGCCGACGTTGACTTCCAGGGGCATGAGGAGATCTACTCCGAACCTGGAGGAGTGATGGACTATGAGGAAGACCGTAGTCGACCAAAGAGGTAATATAACCACCTCATTTTCTTAGTTATGATTTTTATTTGCAAATACATGGCTGCCGAAACTATTATCGGTGATATTGGTACCTTTGGTTCGAGTGATCAATATGATTTCCCTTCGTTCCACTGTTTGACTTGGAATTGCAGGAGACGGCATCCTATATATAAGAGTTGAGAGTTGGAGACGACGATTATTTAGGCAAGTTCAAGTTGCCTTCTTTCCCAGGTCTGTTGATATCTCCTTTTCGGAGACCACAATGTCTCTGGTAATAAACATTCTTATTTTTCGCTTTCTGCGCATAGTTCATTTTTAGTTTAGCTCGTCTTAAATCCCTTGCTATTCCAATGGAGTTGACATGAATGAATAATGAAACAACATTTGTTGGTGCGGCTATAACATGCTTTATGGATGGATATTCAGATACTAGGGCTCTACTTCTTTCTTTAATGTTATACGTAGTATTACGCTTGCTCTGTAGCACTCGAATGCAATCACTGAAACCGATTAAACGCCGTTAAAGCATACCTTGAGGAAATAATTTTTAAACACCCATTTTTTAAAGCATTTCCAACAATGCTAGCTATGGTTTTTAAATTTATAAATGCAATGCGGCGTTCAAAATTTATAAATTTTTGATCTGAGTAAAACATTCAAAGCAATCCAAATTACTTTGCTTTGCTAAAAATATGAAATTGAAAATAATTATTATAGATTGTAAGTGGCTTGTGGCTCACTTGGTTAAGAACATTCGTCCTTGCACTCGAGGTCTTGTATTTCAATCTCCTTCCCTGTAATTTAAGTGAGTTTAGTGTACGTACACTACTCTATTGTTTGTCCCAAAAAAGTAAAGAATTATAATAGTTCACATGATTATACTCCAACCTTGGTTGAGATTTTTCAGTACCTTGTGGTGGAGGTCTGTATATTTTTTGTGTATTTTAGAAGGGTGGATGGATATGGAATCGTATGAAAATTGTTCGTTATTTTAGTGAGTGTTACATTTACGTCATCATTTTGAAATTTACGCTAGGCACACAAATCATTTTTTCTTTTCGTGTTTTTGTAATAGGCTCACAAATCATTTAACAGAAAGAATAGAAACTAAATAACAAAAAAAACATAGATAAACAAACAAAAATGAAACTGTCGTAACAAAAACACACAGTTAAACCTCCATAAATTAGTAATCTTGGGACCAAAGAAAATCTATTACTTTAGCAAATGTTAAATAATTGACAAATTAAAAAAATTATTAATTTATCAATCATATAATATTCCTTCTTATTTACTCAAATATTGTACATTTTATTTAGTTTCTTGATTTACGAATTAACAATTCTATACATTTGTTTAAGGAAGTACAATTCATGAGCTTTCTTATTTCTCCCATAAGTCATAGTAACACATCATACATAGAACAATGGTTTCTAATCTCAAAGGTGTAAAGAAATCAAGAAATCATTAATTTATATATTATGTGGGACTTATATAAAATTTTCATTATATATTCTCTTTGATATTTAGCGAATTATTAATTTAGCACATTATCTCCAAGTTTGAACCATCCAAAAATATTATTTAATCAGCCTTATTGTTTTATCGGATATTTTAAATTATCGAGGTTCTAATGTACATGAAGTTCTATAGTCAAATATAAATTGTAAACCATATGTTTAGGCATTGCACTAAACTTCTTGTTCCCCATAACGACTTTGTTCATTGCATCAAGGAATGAATTTAGCACTTGTCAGAATTTGGATTGATTACCTTAGTACATCTTGCCACCTGAAGCGGCTGTTCCTCCTCCGTCATCCGCTTGTCGGAAACAAGATCCCACTGGCTTGGTGCAGCTAAACTAGTGTCACACTTGTTTGGGCTAGATATGTCCCTCGCATAACTTCCAGGGATCTTGCTTGTCGGCTAAGGTTTGCTGCTTGGTGTGCTGCAATATGAGTTTGCAATTAGTTTAAATGGTGCCTTTGTGGGGCATTCGTTAGACTTTGAGGCTCACAATCAAAACTAATATGGATATGAACGTATCTTTGTATAATAGATTGTTCTTTTTTTTTGTTATGAAATGGGTTGATTACTTGCGCCATAAGTTATTTAAACTTCTTGATTCTATTGGATTGTTACAAATGGGTTAAGTCTGTATATAATTCTTTTTCTTGCCTTTTAAACAAGAACTTTTACTTATAATATTATATGTCCAGATAAACGGAGTTCAGGACCCTTCCAACCATTTCTTTGATTACAGTTAACACTCAAGAAGCAAGGTTAATTAGTGTAGCCAAATTAATCATAGATGAAACTTTGAACGAAAAGCAGCTCAAAATGATTTAAGACACAATGGAAGATATATTAAACAACAAATATACTTTATGTAAGTACAAACGAAAGAGATTCGGGCAAGCTTATAACCTTGCCTGGCAAGGTTCATTTTCTTACAACCACTTCTCTTTGTGTTTTACAGGGGTTGTAATCTTGGGAGAATGAGATGTAAATCGGGTTTACTAAAGGGATTAGATACTACAATACTGGGAAAAAGTAGCAGAGCTTCTAAAACTTGACAAAAGATGGCTTTCTATGGTGGATCTATGACTAAAAGAGTAGTCTGGACAAACTAAAGCTTTCTGGTTTCTTGCTTGTCTAAGAGCAAAGTTGGATGTCTTTTGATTGATTGGTTGAGTGTCACTATCCCTTGTGTTCCTTGCTGCTTTTATAGACTCTTTAGCCCTATTGTCTAAGCCTTAACTTTTGGTGATGGCCTCCGGAACATGGTGAGTCATCATTTATTTACCTATCCATTCCCACGAAAAGTACTTTTTGCTGGGGGTGAGCTGCCCTTATGAGTGTCACTTCTCACATAGGCTTGTTGCCTATTCCTTGGCAAAAATGATTTTCAATTCTTCCTGGGCTGTCGATTTGTTCGAGCCTAATCCTCCCCTTGCTTTTTGTGTTCTTGGGCCTCCACTCTCACTAAGCCCAGCATTAAATGTCTACTCAAACAGTGCCCCTTTTAATTATTGTTAAGTCTGCTAATCAAGACATTGATAATGATTAAAATTAATTGCTTGCCGAAACTGGGTATTAGCACCACTTAATTAGCCGTTTCAAACGAATCTTTGCACTAACCCATGATTTCCAAAGTTAACTACTTGCCCGTTAAATAACTTCCATTTCACTTTTCTCGGCCACCTCATTCAGCAAACTTGACTCCCTGAGCTCCCAAATCTCTTGCATTCTCAGCCTTCTCTTACCTCAATTTCCAGTCACTCTTTCACTCATTTCTCTTGAATTCAACAATGACTCCCGTCAGCTCAACGACCTTCATTGCCCTCAGGTCAACGGCATTCATTGCCCTTAGGCTGGCCTCAACCTGTCCATTTTCTTCGAGGAAGAATGAGCTTATCTCAACAGCTCTTCTATTCTGGAACACATGGACTAATACCTTTAATTTCAGAGTGGGCCCCTTGACTCCCACCATTCTGGATATGGCTCAGGTCTTTGGTTTGAGGCCATCAGGCAAGTGCGTAGACATTACATATTATTGGTCTTCACCCTCATGCCCTGCTGCTGAAGGTTTAGAGGCTTCTCAGTCGATCACTAGCTTGGAGTATAACCTCACTACCTTCAAGAGTTATGCGACTTCTTTCGCGGGCTTCATTCCTTTTGCTAAGAAGATGTTCAACCAGCCTTCTCCCACCTCTGATCCAGCTTAGGAGCACATGTACTTTCTCCTCTATTGGTTGAATAAACATGTGTTCCCAAACAAATCCAAAAGAGTGAAGTTGGAATGGATCCCTTTGGTGGAGGCGCTGTATTCCTTCGATAATGTTGCCATCGGTCATTTTCTGACACATCTCTATCATCTTCTTTATGAGATGACAAGGGACCAGCCATTCAAGACTAATGTCAACGGAGCTACCTGGATGGTGAAGCTCTCGCTTCAATGGTACTTCTCGGAGTTTCGGGCTGCTAACCTAGAGTTTCCAGAGGGAGTAGCTTCAGCTCAAATTCTAGCAGAGGCTCCCACCACCAATCACTTTACCTTAGCTTGCCTTTATTTCTTTAGAATTTGTAAGACTCGGACTGATCTGGAAGGTGCTTCAGTACTTAAGATATACCCTTAGTTCTCGGACAACTTCTTCTAGGATTCATTTGGGGAGGATGCCAACAGCTTCTGCAAGGAGAAATTCGTTAGCTTCATCTAGTAGAGGGATTTGACTTAGGGAGTACGGAGCGACTGAGTGGGCTGTGAAAGTAGGATGAAGGTTTACCACCCCAACTTCTGTGGTAGACAGCTGGGATTTAGACAAGCAATCTCAGTCCATTTCTTTGATTCTTTGAGCTAATCTTATCATTTCTTGTAACTAGGACCTATTATCAGCAAGAAGCTTGATCCTTCCCCTCAGAAGATACAGGTAGGTGTAGAAAGGCAGCAAAGTGACAAAGAGGTCATAGCCAAGATTCTGGAGGAGTTGAAGGTAACCTTTTTTGAACTTTGAGTATTATATGAAGTTCACCCCTCTTGCACTTAGCTAGTTTTTGTTGCTTTCCAAAACAGGCTTCCAAACTTGAAGGGACTTCTTAAACCGAGCTTTCTTCACCTCTAGCATGACCTATGCATCTTTATTCTCCTTGGGCTGAGCGTTCGGAGGTAAAATTCTTCTTCTCAAAACCTATCAATCTTGTATTTCTAAGTTTTAGATGTTGAAGGATGCACTTCCCTGAAAGTGGAGGAACATGCACGAATGAATCTCTCCCTCAACATCTCATGAGATTAAATCCGGATTACACCCAAAACCTGAAGTTCTTATGTGAAATCCCATCCCCAGAATTTCACCATTTATTTCGTGTTTCGTAATTTAAATTCGTATTTTGCGATTACATTATCTTTATTAGTTAATTTTAATTCCACTAATTATAAGTTTAGTAATTGATTAGTTGTCAAGTTGGAAGTTTCATAATCAATCTTTATCTTTCGTTCATATTTCAAAGTTACAACTAGTGTTTTTAAATAGATCTTGAATCCACGAACGCATAGGCGAAAGCCGTTTGCGAGTCTGAATTATAACGGTATAGTTACGAACGTTTGAAGTTGTGAACTATAGATTGTGGGAAGCATGGGTTAAAGGTTAAGTTAGTAAAGAAAAAAAAATAGAAAAGTGGGGACCTATCAGATTTTTAAAGGGTATGAAAGGACCCATTTGGAAAAGAAAAAGGAAAGGCCACTTTCTTCCTCCCTATTTCATGAAATCGTGAGGTCCACCAGCCAAATTCAAACAGGCCAATTTCAGGCCAATTCCTCCATTTCCCAGTTGATTTTCCTATCTCCTTCACCTGCAACTTGCTCAACTATCTTCTTCCTTCCATCTCCACCAAATAAAATCAAGGATTTTAAGGTCTAATTCGGGTAGAACTCCATCGAAGAACCCAGGGGTTTTCGACGACGAATTGTCGTTCCGAAGAGTATCACCATTAACCATCACCCTTGATCAACTTCCCTTGGACCCAGGAACAAGACCCAACTGGTGGTTGGGACGTTGGAACACCAAGGGAGCCGAATTGAAGAACACCTACCTTAGGGTTTGTTGGGTGCGAGCCAATTTGAGGGCCTTCCAAGCCAAATTGGACTCAGCAACAGGTATAAAGTTTACTCTACTTGTTGAAATCTTTATTCCTATAAAATTTGAGAATTTTTGGAGAAAATCAAATTTTCCTGTGTGTGACATTCGATTTATGAAAATGCTATTGATTGTATATATTATCGATAAGGTCTGCCACTTGATTATTCTAACAATTGACGATCTTATCACTGAATCGACACCAAATTTTAGTATGCTATTGTAGATATTGTTTAAGGACCTTAGGGACTTATAAGTGAAAATCTAGTGATTGGATTTTACGAAGCAAATGACGTAAGATCATGGACCCTACATTAGAACGACGGTTTGATTCCTCATTAAATGTTGTTGTGGGAGACATATGAGAATTTTTGAGTATGTGAATTATCGAAGGAAATCTAAATGTGGACTTGTGCTTTGTTAGGCGGTGATAGAACGTGATGCCTTGACTATTGTGCTAGGGTACATTAGCACAGACTCCAGGTAAGTGACTTTAATATATGTGATATTGGTAATTATCAGGTTGTCATAATTATGATCCTGTGTGGATATGAATTGGTTTTATGAATATGTTCTATTGAATTGTTATTCCAATACTTCGACATCAATTTATGTTTATGAAATAGGGTGTGGCATGTATATTGGAAATGTGGTTTGATTTGTATGATTGGCATGTTGAGATTAATGTGAGGACTAGTAATGGACCGTTAACCATTATGATGGGGATTTGTTGCTTCGATATTGTTTCACCTTTCGCTGCGGTGATTGGTTCTAAATTTAGTAATTGTGCCTAATCTCCCTTTGTTGAGTTTTTGTAAATTAAGTAGCATGTGCTTGTCTCATTTCTTTGAGCTGTCGTACATTCTGGTTGTTGGTCTTCTGCGATTCCGTTGAGTGATGGTTCGGAATCGTATCCACTCGGATTCCGTTAAGAGATGGTCCGGAATCCCTTTTATTCCATGATTCCGTTGAGTGATGTTCCGGAATCGTATCTAATTTGGGTTTCATTTAGTTATTGTTATGTATCGTACTTAGCGATTCCGTTGAGTGAGGGTCCGGAATTGTATCCATTTGGATTCCGTTAAGAGATTGTCCGGAATCCCTCATATTTCGCGATTTCGTTGAGTGAAGGTCCGGGATCGTACTCACCTTGGGATTTATTGAATTTGAATTGAGATATCTTCAAAGGTGTAGGCTTCGGCCAAACTGTGTCGCTCTAACTTTACTTTTCATTGTGTTGTATGAGAAGATGGTTGTGAGATGTTGTGATTGGTTTCAGACGAACCGTTGGATGTCTGGGTGACTCCTTCAGGGTTTACAAAAGTTGGTATTGATTTCTTATGAATGATTTATATTCAAGATATGTAAACTGTGTTTGATGGTTGGCATTAGCATTATTCTCACATACTTGATATTATTGTCAATCTCATAAGCTTCGCAACTTATCCAGGTTGTTGTTTGCCTGGTGCACCATTTCGATGGTGTAGGCACTGATCGTACAAGTGACAGGTTTAAGTAGACTCTAAGAAGTTTGTAGGTGGGGGTAGCAGTGCAGTTATCAGAGACTTGGAGCGTTAGGTTACCCTTGATTCACTCTTGTACTTTATCTTTTGGGACTTTCTTTTGAGCACCTCATACTTGTTCTTAGTAAAGCAAAGATTATGCTTCTTTTTGGGATGTAAATATTTGTAAATATTTTGTGGAGAATTTAGCCACCTTCACATTATTTTGGGTTATCAGTTAAAGTATTTCATTCCGTAACTTATACCGTATTCAACGAACGTTATTTTCCTGCTCACGTGTGGATTCTCGACGTATGTTGGGATCGAGACGTGACATCTTAATCCAATATACTAGTTTGGATGACATATGGAATTGGAATGACATTATCATGGATGATGTTTCAGTTATATGGTAGCTACAGACATAAAGGAAAAGTGACGATATCGAATTGCGTTCTGTTGATTACTAACAACGTAGAACTGATTGGTCAATTAGAAATAAACAATCAACGTCGAATGAGATGAATGAAATAGTGCGATAAAAAGCTACCTTATGGGATCATGATACGAAATATACATGGAAGTTTCTGAAGAACTTACATGTATTTATTCAAATAGTTCTAGACCACAGAACACCCTCTGGGTTTAGATGAGGCTTTCACTTTACGGATGCAGAACAATTTGGGCAGATGTGGTATACCCGTCTTAATGAATAATTGATCAGTTAGGGATAATGTCATTGTGTGTACATAATCCAAAATTGTTAGAGTTGCAGAAAACTGACTCGCACCTAAAGTCGGACTTTGAGATGAATAATCTTGGGAAAACTCTACACTACCTTGACCAGAAGTTTCGAGTATAGTTCTAATGATATTACATAAGGTTCCATATCAAGACATGCGGCGCCATATTTGAGTGCAATTAGCATTTATTGTACTTAGCTCATAGCACTAGATCGGACATCTCAAGTGCTAATAATCATTTGACATAAAGCAACACTGCCTACACGCCATCACCAAATTGGTGTTATCGACATTTTTCCGTTAATACAGATTTGGGGTTACTCTATTCCTATGCATCTCAGAATAGATCACACCTTATTGATCTTCGGAATGAGGCATACCTTGTGGGATTCACTGAGTTAGACTCTCTATCTGATCTGCACAAGGTACATTCCTAAATGTTTATGTCTTTACTGTTAAGGAACACTGCAAAATCTTAGAGGTCAACTAGATAGACCTTAGTTTCAAAATCTTCGAGTTGTTCCAAAACCTACCGTATCTCACGTGAGATATGGTCGAGAACTCTTGTTGAGCATATTTAAAGTCACTACGATTTTCATCCATCGTTGAGTCTTAACAATGATCCATGAAGAGAACGCCATATGTATCGACCAGATCATAAGGCATCCTAAAAGTCAACACCAAGAATATTATGTCTACATAAGCATAAGCATCAGAAGATTGAAGTCAAGTAATCCGACCTAGACAACCTTGTCGACCTCTATACGATGTCACTGCTGAAGTCTACGTTCCAGAAGCTTGTTCGAGGAATTGGATGCGTAACTTTCTCAACTTTTTTCATTAGTCATCATTTTTTTAATATTTGTCAATGGAAAACCGAATTGTTGATGATTCCATTTTTCAATATTTGTCAAGGAAATTTATTGCGAATAATATGTTGTTGCATGTCATTAATGATCAAGACTTCTTAACGTGACTTTGGAAGATAGCCTAGTCAATTTGGAGTTTTTAGCACTTGGCCACAAATCTTGGAGCTCTCTAAATCAACACTTCTTGACGTGACTTTAGAAGACATGATAGTCAATTTGGAGTTTTTAACACTTGGCCACATATCTTGGAGTAGGGTTGGGTTCGGTTCTTTTCGGTTCGGTTTTTTGCCAAAACCGAAACCAAACCGAAATTTCGGTTCGGTTCGGTTCGGCCCATATTTTTTTCGGTTTTTTTCGGTTCGGTTTTTTTTTCAGTTCGGTTTTTTCGGTGCGGGTTCGGTTTTTTTCGGTTTTTTTTTTTTTTTTTTTTTCCCTCCAAAAAATGCAAAACAACCACAACATAAGATAGAAATAGAAAATATGACATGTTTCCATCTCTCTAGGACGGTTTTTCAATATTAATGAGGGAAGTTACTACTTACTAATTAATCTAAAAATATAAAGTCTCATAAAACTAAAAGTCTTCAAAAAATGAAAATAAACATTTAAAGTCCAACTAGAAATAGAATCAATCATCAATCAAGTTTAAGTCTTCAAAAAGTCCAAATTAAACATCAAAGTTTAAGTCTTCAAAAAGTCCAAATTTAAACATCACACAAGTCAAATAAACCTTCAAGGTTTCATCACTTCATGTCTTGCACAAATAAAATCTTCCAAGTCTTCAAGCTCAACGCATAGGCGGCCTAGGAGGCAACATAGCACCTTTCTTTGAGCTTTCCCTTGCCATTTCTACATACAACAACAACAACAACAACAACAACAACAAAGCCTTTTCCCACTAAGTGGGGTCGGCTATATGAATCCTAGAACGCCATTGCGCTCGGTTTTGTGTCATGTCCTCCGTTAGATCCAAGTACTCTAAGTCTTTTCTTAGAGTCTCTTCCAAAGTTTTCCTAGGTCTTCCTCTACCCCTTCGGCCCTGAACCTCTGTCCCGTAGTCACATCTTCGAACCGGAGCGTCATTCGGCCTTCTTTGCACATGTCCAAATCACCGGGGCCGATTTTCTCTCATCTTTCCTACAATTTCGGCTACTCCTACTTTACCTCGGATATCCTCATTCCCAAACTTATCCTTTCTCGTGTGCCCACACATCCCACGAAGCATCCTCATCTCCGCTACACCCATTTTGTGTACGTGTTGATGCTTCACCGCCCAACATTCTGTGCCATACAACATCGCTGGCCTTATTGCCGTCCTATAAAATTTTCCCTTGAGCTTCAGTGGCCTACGACGGTCACACAACACGCCGGAAGCATTCTTACACTTCATCCATCCAGCTCGTATTCTATGGTTGAGATCTCCATCTAATTCTCCGTTCTCTTGCAAGATAGATCCTAGGTAGCGAAAACGGTCGCTTTTTGTGATCTTCGCTAGATTGCTCCGGTCATTAGTGTGGATAAGTATTTAGAGATAGGAAAGCAAACACAAGATGTACGTGGTTAACCTAGATTGGCTACGTCCACGGAATAGAAGAGTTCTCATTAATTGTGAAGGGTTTACACAAGTACATAGGTTTAAGCTCTCCTTTAGTGAGTACAAGTGAATGATTTAGTACAAATGACATTAGGAAATATTGTGGGAGAATGATCTCGTAATCACGAAACTTCTAAGTATCGGAGCGTGGTGTCGTCTTGACTTGCCTTATCTGTCTCATAGGTAGATGTGGCATCTTCTCTGGAAGTACTCTTCCTCCATCCAGAATAAAAATAAAAATAAAGAACATGATGTAAAGCAAGCGTGAAACATAGCATCTAGTTAAAATAGTCTAATAAAACCAAATGCAATAAGTAAAATTACCTTTCTCAACTTCTTCACAAAACTCAATCTCCTCAATGGTTGGCTCATGATGTAATGCTACATGAATTGACCTAAGCCAATTTTGTGTACATATCAAAGCCTCTACCATTTTTGGACTTAAAGAACTACGATATGGATCAATTATTCGTCCACTTGTGCTAAAGGAGGATTCCGAAGCAATGGTTGATACGGGAATAGCTAAAATATCTTTTGCAACTCGTGCCAAAATAGGATACTTAGAAAGCCCATTCACCCTCCACCAATTCAAGATATCAAAGTTTGCCTCTTCTTCCCCTTCATTAGGATCCGAAAGATACCTATCTAAATCATTATGCACAATACGAGCTCTCTTTGCTTTTCTCATTTCACTTTTTTCTTTCAACTTTCTTTCAATCTCTGTCATGCTTGATAAAGGATCTCCACTTGTAGTTGCCGATTGAGAACTACCACCACTACTTGTGCTTTGTTGTGCATCAAAAGATAACTCTTCATGAATCTTGTAAAGATCAAACAACAAATCTTTCACCGCATTGGTTGCAATTTCAACTTTTTCCTCGTCCTCCTCGCCATATAGTATTTCATAATAATCAACCACTTTCTCCAATTTATGGCGAGGATCAAGCACAAGTGCAACAAAAACATATTGATTCATATCCTTAATTGAACCCCAATACTTGTCATATTTTTCTTGCATCAACTTGGAAATCATAGACAAGAATTCATTATCTTTGTTTTCAAGGATGAGACTTTTGATCTTAAACAAATCACCAAAAGTAGTATGAATTGTTGGAGTATTAGAACAACACACTTTTAAAGTGACTTCATAGAAAGGTCTCAAAAATGATGCAAATATTCCCGCCTCACTCCAATCATAAGTCGAAGGTGGCCCCTCCCTTATATTATCATGATTTTCTTTAGTAAAGTAAGGAAGGTAATGACCATCATCTACTTTCAACCTATCAAAAGCCATCTTGAACTTCAAAGCCGATTCCAACATTAAAAATGTGGAATTCCACCTAGTAGGGACATCTAAAATCACAAGCCCTTTGCTTTCTATTCTCACTTTCTCAACACACCTTTTAAAGCTTTCCAACCTTTGAGGGGAAGATCTTACATACCTAACCGCATTACGAATGCTTTGTATGGCGGTATTCAACATTTTTATCCCATCATTCACCACCAAATTAAGAATATGAGCAACACACCTCATGTGCAAATATTTTCCATCATGCAAAAGTGCATTAGGAATCCCCCACCCACTTATTCGGTGCACCAAATCCCTTAAGCCGGCATCATTTGCCGAAGCATTGTCAACCGTAATAGTTAACACCTTCTCTATGCCCCACTCCACCAAACACTCCTCCAAAAGTTGAGCAATGGATTCTCCTTTATGATTTGGAATGACACAAAAGTTCAAAATCTTTTTATGCAACATCCAATCATCATCAATAAAATGAGCGGTGAGAACCATGTAATTTGTTTGTTGAATAGAAGTCCATGTATCCGTTGTCAGACACACCCTAAATGTCTTCAACTGACTTTTCAATTTCTCCTTTTCTGAGTAAAACAAGCAAAGTACATCTTTAGCTATTGTCTTACGACTAGGTACTCTCCATAAAGGACATGCATGCATGCAAAAATGACGAAAACCCTCTCCCTCGACGAAAGAAAAAGGTAACTCGTCTATAATTATCATCTCAACGCAAGCCTTAGTAACTTCCACTTGAGAAAAACCTATAGCTTCCAATTTATCTTTTGTGCTGGCAAAGGTTAAGATCTTTTGCCTAGTTGCAGCAAATATTTCTTTATTAGGACCGTAGCTCCTACATCTAACTAAGTGATTTCTTATACTAGTTGTACTATTTTTATCCGTGTCGGCCATATACGATTTGTTGCAATACTTGCACACCCCTTTAACTCTACCTCCCTCAATTATCCTATCAAAGTGCTCCCAAATTGTAGACCTTGCATGACTTTTTAGTGAATCCAAGAGAGTATCTTCGTTACTTACTTGATCACTTGAGCAACCTTCTTTTGGAGTTGCATCGGAGGATTTTTTGGATCCACCATGAGTAAGAGAAGTATGTTGAGTTGTCACCATGGGGAGTTGAGGTAGAGTTGATTCACCAACAATGCCCTTCAAAAATAAAAGAAAGAATCATTACAATTAAGTATTAAATAAACTACAGACTTAAGAACCATAGAGAAAGTATAGAGATGACAACTTAATTGCGATGGAGTAGACGTAGATGAATTTATTTTTTCACGGGAGCTATTTGATGATCTCATTGAGTTTGAGCTTGAGCTCGAGGCCTTTGATGCACTTGACTTCATCTAATTAATAAGCAAATGTAGTTATTATCATTAGTAATATTATGGGGTAGTGGGTTTTCAAATCAAGTCACAGATGATGAAGAAATTTATGGTTACAGTCGAAATGCAGTTGAGTTTTAAAACTGTGAAAACTGAAATAAAAAGTAAATTCAATCAAAATGCAGTTGAGTTTTAAAAGCACTTGATATCTGATATGATAGAAAAAATGCTGCCTCCTGCAAGCAATTGCATCAAATCATTAAAATTACAGTTTAAAATCACTAAAAATTACAGTTGCTGCCTCATTACAATCCGGTTGATTAGAACTAGACATCAAGCTTATGTCAAAATGTATGTCATTGCCTTCATCTGAGCCGAATATAAAGCTTTTTTTTTTTCAACCGGAAAGGAGAAGACAACTTTATCCAACTAGTGAACACATGCTATGACTAAATCAAAGATTAGTTGGTCTCTAAGTCAATATATATATTTATCCAATGAGAATTTGAATGGACAAAGCAGATCATAAACCTAGATTTGCTTTATTTTGAAACTTTGCTTGAAATTAATTTGTTCTTTCACATGGAATCATACTCGATTACTGAGAGAGAGTGGATTCTTGAGAGCTAATTGTTTGTTCCAATCATTGTGCAACAAAATAACCAGGCAATACACAACACAAGGCAGCAGTTCACATGTCACACAGTAAACTAAACAGCAGTTACTTGTGAATTAGCAATCATGAAGTTGAATGATGAAGTTACTTGTGAACAGACAAACACAAGGCCATGAAGGAAATTTTTAGAGTTTTGAAAGCAGGTTCCATTCCCTCTCTCTTTTTCGCTTGATGACGTTGTAGTTCTAGGTAGGTCAGTTTTTTCTCATTTTTGCTTCCCATCACAGGCTCAAGGGTATCGATCCTTGACTGCAATAAAAATGTTTGAAATTTAACCCGGGGTTTCCTGTGGTTACTTTTTCCAATGACGTACCCAGATTTGTATAATGACAGAACAGATAATTGTAGATGCTGGCAAGGATATTGTTCCGGAAACTAACAACCCACAAGTTCCTTCATCGAGAGAACCTAACAGAACCTAACAACTCTAATTTCAGTGCAGAACAAGCAAGCATCACATAGCAGTTAGCAGACACGGCGAGAGTGTTAGACCACAGCAAGAGTGTAGAACAAGCAAGCATCACAGTGCAGACATGGCGAGAGTGCAGAACAAGCAAGCATCACAGTGCAGAACCAAAATTTATCACAAATTAATCCAAAATTTATCACAAACTAACTTTGCAAAGGAGGGAATTTGTTGGTCGAGACTCAAAACGGCGAGAGGAAGCTGTGGGTCGTGCGCGGGTCACAAGTCACGGGTCAGGGGGGTGAGATACCGAGTGTGAGACGGCGTCGCGTCGGCGAGAGATGTGTGAGACAGGTTGCAGGTCACTGGGAAGGAAGAAGACGAAGCGGAAGAGCGGCGGAGCTGGGAGGAGATGGTCCACAGTGAGAGTACAGAGGAGAGGGAGGCGTCGATAAGGAAAAGGGAAGGGAATGGATATGTTTAGGGTTTCAGTCTTTCAGACTGAAGTGAAGAGAGTGAACTGAAGCTGAAAACGACGTCGTTTTTCCATTAATCGGTTCGGTCCGGTTCGGTCCGGTTTCCGAACCCCAGAAACTGAACCGAACTGAACCACATTCGGCTCGGTCCGGTTTTACACTTTCGGTTCGGTTTTTTTTTTCGGTTCGGTTTTTTCGGTCTCGGTTCGGGTTTCGGTTCGGTTTTTTTCGATTTTCGGTTTTTTGAACCACCCCTATCTTGGAGCTCTCCAAACCATTGATCTTCATTTTTAATGGACTGTACTGTATGTTTCAGAACATGATGCATACCATCAAAGATCAGATGGAACAGGTCAACTTTATTTATTTATATATTTATATATGTACAATTGATATTGAGATGGATGGAATGAATGTTATTAATTACTTGAGTTACAATCTGCTAATCAACCTTTCTTTGGACAAATGTTTACTTATATGAGCTCAGAGTACCTACAAAATAGATAAAACCAAACACAATTAAATATTTGCAACTGCACTAGATCAACAATAGTATTTTAGGGGCAAGCATGAGAGCGACTATTATCCAACTATTATGCGAATGTTAAAGGTCGAAGTTCAAGAATATGTACACTTCCTAGAGACATATGTAGTTGGAGGAGGTTTCCCCATGGTTGGGGCCTCAACTCCAAGTCGAAGTATTGTCTCTTCCTTGCTTTCCCTTGAGTTAATGAGTTACCGTGATATTTCTTTTCTGATGAGAAAAGAACTTGCAGTTTGAAAAAATCAACATAGACCAAAACCAAAGCACAAGTTCCACACATAGACCAGTATCCACTCCACCGGTCGAATTAAAACCTTGTAGCTTGCGCCCAGACGGGGATAGGTTATACTAGGGTGCTGGAGCCGAAGGGGTGCTGCTGATTTTCAGCCCACTTTGGGCTCCCTATCCCGGGGTTGCTCCTTCACCTTTCTCTTCCTTTAAAAAAAAAAAAAAAAAAAAAAAAAGAAGTTCTACACTACTCTTAAATCCTTCTGTGCCACATGATCTTAGATTACTTTCGTATTATTTAGGAGGGTTTTCGATTGCTTTCATGTTTGTTAAGAATTGGGTCTTTATAAATACATCATTTAACTTGGCTGGAGTAAAGTTTGGTATGATGTAGTCACTTTGTGTTGTGTAGCAATTTTGGCAAAGTTTTGTAATCAGTTTGTACTTCTTTTTCTCTTCCTTTCATTTATTTATTTTTTACACACTTGCTCTCCAACCATTAGTCTGGATCTTGAGGTCGAAGATCAGATGGTTGAAGTCAAGTCAAGTGATGTAAGACAAGATATGAGTCACTTCGTATGAAGAAATATAAATAAAATAAAATGTTTCAAATTATGGAGAAGAAGAATTAAAATTGGAAAATATTGGATTAAATAAATATGGCAACAGAAAATGCAGCAAGAAATATTCTGGTGTCATAGTTAGGCTTGTAATATGTCGTTTTAAAGAGAATCGCGAGTAGAACAAGAGGAATGATATCATGAGCCCATCGTGTTTAAGAGGGATTAAGCTTCCAAAACCTAAAAATAAAGTTTGTAATAAGTTTCGAACTTTTCAATTGTCGTCTGATTAATGCCATTTACTTTTGTTTTAATTCTCTAAGCCTTTTGAGTTGTCCAGAAGTGTTGTAAATGACTTATTTAAGTCATGGATGTCATCGATTGTAATCTTCAACTCATCAATTAATCAAATTAACCTTTAGAGTGTCTATCAAACTGGTGGGTTCCAAAAACTTTGGTTCTTCAAGGATTTATATATTTTTAATCCGAGTAATGCTATTCATACCATGTTTTTGTACCATATTTCTATACCACCTTAGGTGGCATCTGATGTGGACATCTACATCATTTGAAAAATTTGCAAAACTCAAGGAAAGGAAGGAGAAAGACGAGGAATACGACAATTATTATTTAATTAACTAGTTTTTCTTAATTATTAGTTTGTTAAAGAATGAACTAAATTTAAAAATCTGATTAATTCAAATGATGTGGTTATCCACATCAAATGCCACCTAAGGTGGTATGAAAATATGGTACAAAAATATGGTATAAATAGCATTTCTAAAACCAAAAAAAAAATGGTATGAAAATGTGTTGCATCATCAAGCCTTGTGTTCTTGTATGGTGCTGCTCATTTTTCTAACTTCTAATTCACGCAATTTCAAAAGTTGAAGATGACTTCAAAAGTTAACTCATGTATCAATTAGAACGACGGTTTGATTCCTCATTAAATGTTGTTGTGGGAGACATATGAGAATTTTTGAGTATGTGAATTATCGAAGGAAATCTAAATGTGGACTTGTGCTTTGTTAGGCGGTGATAGAACGTGATGCCTTGACTATTGTGCTAGGGTACATTAGCACGGACTCCAGGTAAGTGACTTTAATATATGTGATATTGGTAATTATCAGGTTGTCATAATTATGATCCTGTGTGGATATGAATTGGTTTTATGAATATGTTCTATTGAATTGTTATTCCAATACTTCGACATCAATTTATGTTTATGAAATAGGGTGTGGCATGTATATTGGAAATGTGGTTTGATTTGTATGATTGGCATGTTGAGATTAATGTGAGGACTAGTAATGGACCGTTAACCATTATGATGGGGATTTGTTGCTTCGATATTGTTTCACCTTCCGCTGCGGTGATTGGTTCTAAATTTAGTAATTGTGCCTAATCTCCCTTTGTTGAGTTTTTGTAAATTAAGTAGCATGTGCTTGTCTCATTTCTTTGAGTCGTCGTACATTCTGGTTGTTGGTCTTCTGCGATTCCGTTGAGTGATGGTTCGGAATCGTATCCACTAGGATTCCGTTGAGAGATGGTCTGAAATCCCTTTTATTCCGTGATTCCGTTGAGTGATGTTCCGGAATCGTATCTAATTTGGGTTTCATTTAGTTATTGTTATGTATCGTACTTTGCGATTCCGTTGAGTGAGGGTCCGGAATCGTATCCACTTGGATTCCGTTGAGAGATTTTCCGGAATCCCTCATATTTCGCGATTCCGTTGAGTGAAGGTCCGGGATCGTACTCACCTTGGGATTTATTGAATTTGAATTGAGATATCTTCAAAGGTGTAGGCTTCGGCCAAACTGTGTCGCTCTAACTCTACTTTTCATTGTGTTGTATGAGAAGATGGTTGTGAGATGTTGTGATTGGTTTCAGACGAACCGTTGGATGTCTGGGTGACTCCTTCGGGGTTTACAAAAGTTGGTATTGATTTCTTATGAATGATTTATATTCAAGATATGTAAACTGTGTTTGATGGTTGGCATTAGCATTATTCTCACATACTTGATATTATTGTCACTCTCATAAGTTTCGCAACTTATCCAGGTTGTTGTTTGCCTGGTGCACCATTTCGATGGTGTAGGCACTGATCGTACAAGTGACAGGTTTAAGTAGACTCTAAGAAGTTTGTAGGTGGGGGTAGCAGTGCAGTTATTAGAGACTTGGAGCGTTAGGTTACCCTTGATTCACTCTTGTACTTTATCTTTTGGGACTTTCTTTTGAGCACCTCATACTTGTTCTTAGTAAAGCAAAGATTATGCTTCTTTTTGGGATGTAAATATTTGTAAATATTTTGTGGAGAATTTAGCCACCTTCACATTATTTTGGGTTATCAATTAAAGTATTTCATTCCGTAACTTATACCGTATTCAACGAACGTTATTTTCCTGCTCACATGTGGATTCTCGACGTATGTTGGGATCGAGACGTGACATCTTAATCCAATATACTAGTTTGGATGACATATGGAATTGGAATGACATTATCATGGATGATGTTTCAGTTATATGGTAGCTACAGACATAAAGGAAAAGTGACGATATCGAATTGCGTTCTGTTGATTACTAACAACGTAGAACTGATTGGTCAATTAGAAATAAACAATCAATGTCGAATGAGATGAATGAAATAGTGCGATAAAAAGTTACCTTATGGGATCATGATACGAAATATACATGGAAGTTTCTGAAGAACTTACATGTATTTATTCAAATAGTTCTAGACCACAGAACACCCTCTGGGTTTAGATGAGGCTTTCACTTTACGGATGCAGAACAATTTGGGCAGATGTGGTATACCCGTCTTAATGAATAATTGATCAGTTAGGGATAATGTCATTGTGTGTACATAATCCAAAATTGTTAGAGTTGCAGAAAACTGACTCGCACCTAAAGTCGGACTTTGAGATGAATAATCTTGGGAAAACTCTACACTACCTTGACCAGAAGTTTCGAGTATAGTTCTAATGATATTACATAAGGTTCCATATCAAGACATGCGGCGCCATATTTGAGTGAAATTAGTGTTTATTGTACTTAGCTCATAGCACTAGATCGGACATCTCAAGTGCTAATAATCATTTGACATAAAGCAGCACTGACTACACGCCATCCCCAAATTGGTGTTATCGACATTTTTCCGTTAATACAGATTTGGGGTTACTCTATTCCTATGCATCTCAGAATAGATCACACCTTATTGATCTTCGGAATGAGGCATACCTTGTGGGATTCACTGAGTTAAACTCTCTATCTGATCTGCACAAGGTACATTCCTAAATGTTTATGTCTTTACTATTAAGGAACACTGCAAAATCTTAAAGGTCAACTAGATAGACCTTAGTTTCAAAATCTTCGAGTTGTTCCAAAACCCACCGTATCTCACGTGAGATATGGTCGAGAACTCTTGTTGAGCATATTTAAAGTCACTACGATTTTCATCCATCGTTGAGTCTTAACAATGATCCATGAAGAGAACGCCATATGTATCGACCAGATCATAAGGCATCCTAAAAGTCAACACTAAGAATATTGTGTCTACATAAGCATAAGCATCAGAAGATTGAAGTCAAGTAATCCGACCTAGACAACCTTGTCGACCTCTATACGATGTCACTGCTGAAGTCTACGTTCCAGAAGCTTGTTCGAGGAATTGGATGCGTAACTTTCTCAACTTTTTTCATTAGTCATCATTTTTTTAATATTTGTCAATGGAAAACCGAATTGTTGATGATTCCATTTTTCAATATTTGTCAAGGAAATTTATTGCGAATAATATGTTGTTGCATGTCATTAATGATCAAGACTTCTTAACGTGACTTTGGCAGATAGCCTAGTCAATTTGGAGTTTTTAACACTTGGCCACAAATCTTGGAGCTCTCCAAATCAACACTTCTTGACGTGACTTTAGAAGACAGGATAGTCAATTTGGAGTTTTTAACACTTGTCACCGCATATCTTGGAGCTCTCCAAACCATTGATCTTCATTTTTAATGGACTGTACTGTATGTTTCAGAACATGATGTGGTTATCCATCAAAGATCAGATGGAACAGGTCAACTTTATTTATTTATATATTTATATTTGTACAATTGATATTGAGATGTACGGAATGAATGTTATTAATTACTTGAGTTACGCTAATCAACCTTTTTTTGGACAAATGTTTACTTATATGAGCTCAGAGTACCTACAAAATAAATAAAACCAAACACAATTAAATATTTGCAACTGCACTAGATCAACAATAGTATTTTAGGGGCAAGCATGAGAGCGACTATTATCCAACTATTATGCGAATGTTAAAGGTCGAAGTTCAAGAATATGTACACTTCCTAGAGACATATGTAGTTGGAGGAGGTTTCCCCATGGTTGGGGCCTCAACTCCAAGTCGAAGTATTGTCTCTTCCTTGCTTTCCCTTGAGTTAATGAGTTACCGTGATATTTCTTTTCTGATGAGAAAAGAACTTGCAGTTTGAAAAAATCAACATAGACCAAAACCAAAGCACAAGTTCCACACATAGACCAGTATCCACTCCACCGGTCGAATTAAAACCTTGTAGCTTGCGCCCAGACGGGGATAGGTTATACTAGGGTGCTGGAGCCGAAGGGGTGCTGCTGGATTTTCAGCCCACTTTGGGCTCCCTATCCCGGGGTTGCTCCTTCACCTTTCTCTTCCTTTAAAAAAAAATAAATAAATAAAAAGAAGTTCTACACTACTCTTAAATCCTTCTGTGCCACATGATCTTAGATTACTTTCGTATTATTTAGGAGGGTTTTCGATTGCTTTCATGTTTGTTAAGAATTGGGTCTTTATAAATACATCATTTAACTTGGCTGGAGTAAAGTTTGGTATGATGTAGTCACTTTGTGTTGTGTAGCAATTTTGGCAAAGTTTTGTAATCAGTTTGTACTTCTTTTTCTCTTCCTTTCATTTATTTATTTTTTACACACTTGCTCTCCAACCATTAGTCTGGATCTTGAGGTCGAAGATCAGATGGTTGAAGTCAAGTCAAGTGATGTAAGACAAGATATGAGTCACTTCGTATGAAGAAATATAAATAAAATAAAATGTTTCAAATTAGGAGAAGAAGAATTAAAATTGGAAAATATTGGATTAAATAAATATGGCAACAGAAAAGGCAGCAAGAAATATTCTGGTGTCATAGTTAGGCTTGTAATATGTCGTTTTAAAGAGAATCGCGAGTAGAACAAGAGGAATGATATCATGAGCCCATCGTGTTTAAGAGGGATTAAGCTTCCAAAACCTAAAAATAAAGTTTGTAATAAGTTTCGAACTTTTCAATTGTCGTCTGATTAGTGCCATTTACTTTTGTTTTAATTCTCTAAGCCTTTTGAGTTGTCCAGAAGTGTTGTAAATGACTTATTTAAGTCATGGATGTCATCGATTGTAATCTTCAACTCATCAATTAATCAAATTAACCTTTAGAGTGTCTATCAAACTGGTGGGTTCCAAAAACTTTGGTTCTTCAAGGATTTATATATTTTTAATCCAAGTAATGCTATTCGTACCATGTTTTTGTACCATATTTCTATACCACCTTAGGTGGCATTTGATGTGGACAGCTACATCATTTGAAAAATTTGCAAAACTCAAGGAAAGGAAGGAGAAAGACGAGGAATACGACAATCATTATTTAATTAACTAGTTTTTCTTAATTATTAGTTTGTTAAAGAATGAACTAAATTTAAAAATCTGATTAATTCAAATGATGTGGTTATCCACATCAAATGCCACCTAAGGTGGTATGAAAATATGGTATAAATAGCATTTCTAAAACCAAAAAAAAATGGTATGAAAATGTGTTGCATCATCAAGCCTTGTGTTCTTGTATGGTGCTGCTCATTTTTCTAACTTCTGATTCACGCAATTTCAAAAGTTGAAGATGACTTCAAAAGTTAACTCATGTATCAATTAGTCAAGAGCATCTCTTCTTACGCATGTAGAAGAAATGCGATGCACTTGTCCCTGTTACACCTGTCTCTATCACTTTTTAGAAATTATATTGCGGAATAATTTTATATTGATGCCAATCTATAAAGGGTAATGCTAGAGAGACTAAATTTGAAAACTAAATTTGCAATATAAATGACATGTCTCCAATAGGAATAAGCACGTTTATCAACGTTTAAGTAATAAAACAACCATCAGTTTCCATGTCCTTTAGTTTTCAAAACTTTATCTACAAATTTAGTCTCCATAGCATTACTCGTCTATAAATAGTTGTGTCACTTTGTACTTCCATAGATAGCTAAGAGTGCAAAAATTCAAAAGATTATTGTTATGGAGTTACTTGGTATCACTACAAGAAAACACCTTTTTAGAGGAAACCATTTCGTCAGGTAAAAGTAAGTTTTCAGCGCTTAAGCTTTTACCCGAAATTTAAAATATTTGACTATGAAATGCAAGTTGGGAGTTCGGGATCTTCACTCTCTAACTTGAGAGGGAGTGTTAGTTAATTAGGTTCATTGAACAATTAGGCTCATTAAATCTTCTACATGGGTTCATTGACGTTTTTGCATTAGGCTCATTGTATAAAGGAGTAAATGGTGTGTATTTATAATTAATCCATATATTTTTATTTACTATATATATATATATATATATATATATATATATATATATATATATATATATATATATATATTGTACATTTGAGAATGAATGAAAAGTAAAATTGAGCCAAATACGTTTTTCTACTATTTTCTTATGGTTGGAGAAAATTTTCATTATGACAGGAACACAAGTTGTACACCACGTGCTTTAATAGTAGTGGTGTGAAATTTTATTTTTTAAGTTATTAACTTTTTAGCACACGTATCCCACCATTTATATAGTGACACATGGTGTATCACCCCGTATACTGGTCATACTGAAAAATCTCTCCTTTGGTTGGGGCCTCAACTTCAAGTCGAAGTATTTCCCCTCTTCCTTACTTTCTCTTGAGTTAATGAGATGTTACTTTTCTGATGAGAACAGAACTTGCAGTTTCAAAAATGCAACATAGACTAAATCCAACATGATAAATTTCGCTACACCTGCACTCTTGACATAATATATGTTAGGAGTTTGAAAGTCCTAAAATGAAGAAGAAATTGGGTATCGAATAAAAGTTTCGGGCCTTAAATCCATCCCACTTCAAGCCAGTGCAGGAATTGAAACTGATGAGTCTAATGCTTTAATTTGATGGTACGAGTACGAAACTTTCATCCCCTTTACTATCTGTTGGTAACCTGTAAACGAGTTGAGTTTATTGGGTTTGAGTTATGTTTCACCTGACTCGTTAAGCTAATGAGTCACGCGCACCTAACTCGTTAAGCTAATGAGTCATCCAAATTCAACCTGTTAAGCTCATGAGTCACCCGTTAACATTTGTTTTTTTTTTTTGTTTAATTTTGCATTCCAATACAAATTACACATTTTTGAATCAATATTTCAAGCGTGTAGGTCCAACACATATAGAAGTACCCAAATGCAGAGTTGATAAGTCTTGCAATTAGCCATATAAATATGATAAAACCTTACAAGTAGACCTAGCAATTTCTTACACGACCCGTTAACACAATACGTAAATGACACGAAAATAACAGGTTTCGGGTCAAAACAATAACTAATTGGGTCATTATCGGGTCACATGATAATAACCCGTTAATAATGGGTCCTTAACAGGTTTACACGAGAGTGACACGCGGGTAACCTGTTTCGACACGATACGAAAAAAAGTTATTTTGATGATTTTAATTTTTTAAACTACTAAAAAAAAACTTACTATAAAATACAATAGATATAATGAATATGTATATATTGTTTATTAATTATTATTCAATATAAATTTTAAAATTGAAGTTTTATTTATTTATTTATTTTTATAGTATATTATAGGCAAAGATTAAGATTAAAAATCATAAAACACATTAAAAATAAAAATATCAAGTAATTTAAAAATACCAAACACATTAAAAAAATTATAATAATTAATTTACATGTGCAAAAAATATGCAAACGCTCGTAGTCGCATCCTCTACGCTTTGAGGATGGGTATATGATCGTGTGAAATTTTAAAACCATACAAACTCTCATGAATAATATTTTTAAGGGGGTTCAAAATAAGCAAAATTCATAATCATTAATGTATAAGTCTGAAAGATGTGAAAGCATAATAAATGTTCCTAATTGCATCCTCAACGCTTAGACGATGGTAACATGGTCGTTTAGATTTTTAAAACCCTCCAAATCTCATGAACAATGTTTTTTATTTGAGTGCAAAATTAATAATAATTATTGTAGAAGTGTGAAAAATGTAATCACTCGTAATGAAAAGCTTTATAACTTTCACGAAGGGGTCAACTCCGAAATTTAGTATGTATATACTAATTTAGTACTATGTTTTACATTTTTTTTTGGTCAAATTATGTTTTTCATTTTCATTTTTATTGATTTAAAATATATTTTTCTTAACGGGTAACGGGTCGGGTCATATTACCCGATAATATTAACAGGTTAATTTTGGGTCGGGTCATATTACTAGTTTACTTTAACGGATATTACATGACACAACCCGTTAAGCTATCGGGTATGACACGAACACGAGAAACACGACACGAATGCCAGGTCTACTTACTAGAGTGTCAATACAAATATCATAAACCCTTACGGAAGGAACTCATGAGATCAACTATGAATGTGTTACATATATGCAAAAATTAACCTCTTTTTTTTTTCTTTCTGTTTTTTGCGGAAGAATTTTCAAGCCTAACATGTGAACAAACAACGGGGCAACGTGGAGCGCATGTGGCCATTGGGATATTATGGTAGAACCTCAACTTCTGATTTCACGCCATTTCAAACATTGAAGACGACTTCAAAAGTTAACTCATGAATCAATTAGTCACGAGCATCTCTTCTTACGCATGTAGAAGAAATGCGATGCAATTATCCCCGTTACACTCGTCTCTATCACTTTTTAGAAATTATATTGCAGAATAATTTTATATTGATGCTAGTCTACAAATAGTTATGTCACTGTGTACCTCCATACATAGCTAAGAGTGCAAAACTAAAAAATTTAAAAGATTATTGTCATGGAGTTAATTGATATCACTATAAGAAGACACCTTTTGAGATGAAATCATTTTGTCAGGTAAAAGTAAGTTTTGAGCACTTAAACTTTTATTCGACATAATTTAAAACTTGAGGGGGAGTGTTAGTTAATTTGGTTCATTGAACAATTGGACTCATTAAATCTTCTACATGGGTTCATTGACTATTCTACATTACGCTAATTGTATGAAAGAGTAAGGGTAATGATATTAACACAACTCATTTTACTTCCAACACACCCTTGTTAATCTTTGTACATTGATCTTCTATCATTCACATGATCTGAAGGCCAAAAATTGAGAGTGGTGTGTAACAGGTTAAAATGGGTGTATAGATAGCACCACCCAAGAGTAAATGGCGTGCATTTGTAAATAATCGATATAGTTGTATTTAATATATATATATATATATATATATATTGTGTACATTTGAGAATGAATGAAAAGTAGAATTGAGCCAAATATGTTTTTCTATAGTTTTCCTATGGTTGGGGGCTCAACTCCGAGTGTAAGTCCCTTCTTGCCTTCTCTTGAGTTAATGAGATATTTCTTTTCTGATGACAAAAGGGCTTGCAGTTTGAAAAATGCAACATAGATCAAATCCAACATGAAAATTTTCGTTACACCCGCACTCTTGACTTAATAAATGCTAGGAGTTTGAAAGTCCTAATGATGAAGAAATTGGATATTGAATAAAAAGTTTTGGCTTCAAATCCATCCCACTTCAAGCCAATGCAGGAATTGAATCTGATGACTCTAATGCCTTAATTTGCTGTTGAGAGTCCGAAACTTTCATACCCCTTACTATCTGCTGGTAACCTGTAAACGAGTAGAATTTATTGGGTTTGAGATGGGTTTCACCTGACCCTTTAAGCTAACGAGTCACCAACACCCGACTCGTTAAGCTAATGAACTACCCAAACTCAGCCTATTAAACTCATGAGTCATCCGTTAACATTTTGTTTTGTTTTGTTTAATTTTGCATTCCAATACAAATTACACATATTTTCATCAAGATTTCAAGCATGAAGGTCCAACACATTTAGAACTATCCAAATGCAAAGTTGGAGGACGTTTCTCTCCTACTCAACGTCGACAAGAATACCTATTATTCAGGATCGTTTGCGATTGCTTTCATGTTTGTTAAGAATTGTATCTTTATAAATACACCATGTAACTTGGCTGGAGTTAAGTTTGGTACGATGCACTCTTTTTGCCTTTCGTAACCATCTTGGCAAAGTTTGTGATTGGTTTGTATTTCTTTTGGGGTGTGCTATCCACATATCCCATATTACTTCTCACACACCCCTTGTTAATTTTTGTCCGTTGAACTTCTTCAATTCATTCAATTTGACGGCAGAAAATTAGAAGGGTGTGTGAGAAGTAAAATGGGGTGTGTGGACATCACACCCCTTTCTTTTTCTCATCAAGTCGACTTGTTTCTTGAATGGTGCTGCTGATTTTTCTAACTTTTGATTTTTCTCATCAATTAGTCAAGGCATCATATCAACTTGTCCCTTCTACACCCGTCTCTATTACTTTTCAGAAATTATATTGTGGAAGAATTTTATACTGATCGGTGCCAGTCTATAAATTGTTGTATATCACTCTGCACTTCCATCATACACAGCTAAGAGTGCAAAAAAAATTCAAAAGATTGTTGTTATGGGGTTACTTGATATCTCCATCATTCGCATGGTTTCAAAACTAGTACTAGTTTTGTTGCTGTTTCATCATGTGGTTATTGCTAACTCTTCCTACTCTTCGCAGAAGCAGTATCCCTCTTGCCCTGATGAGGAGAAGTCCGCCCTGCTGCAATTCAAAGACAGCTTTATTATTGACAAATCTGCTTCTAGCGATGGTTATCCAAAGGTTTCATCATGGAAACCAGCTGAAGGAGAAAACAGCACGTGCTGCTCATGGGAAGGTGTCAAGTGTGACGAGAAGACAGGTCATGTGATTGCCCTAGATCTTGGTAGCAGTTGTCTCTACGGCTCTATCAACAGCAATAGCAGCCTCTTCCGCCTCGTTCATCTTCAAAGGTTAAGTCTCTCTGATAATAACTTCAATCACTCTCAAATTCCTACTAGCATTAGGAATTTTCCAAGCCTTACTCATCTTGACCTCTCTTTCTCTGTCTTTTCTGGTCAAGTCCCTTCAGAAGTTTCACTGTTATCCAAGTTGACATACCTTGATCTATCTGGCAATGTAGATCCTTTGTCAGAAGATGAGTATCGTCCCTTGTTGAAACTTGAAGCATCAGATCTTGGAAGCCTAGTTCAAAACTTAACTAGTCTCGAGGTACTTTCCCTCAGTTTCGTAAACATATCTTCGGCAATTCCTCATTCAATGGCTAACTTATCATCTTTGAAAACCCTAGCCCTCGTGGAATGTCACCTGTTTGGTGAATTTCCGGTGAGAATTTTCCAGCTACCAAACCTAGAAATTCTTTCTGTGAGATACAACCAAGATCTGACTGGATATTTTCCTGAATTTAATCGAAGTAGTCCTCTCATGCTTCTGAAAGTTTCCTATACCAGGTTTTTCGGGAACATACCCTCTTCGTTTGGAAACCTTGATTCACTGCAAGAGTTGGATGTGGCTCAATGCAATTTTTCGGAAGGGTTGGTTCCATCTTTTCTTGGGAATCTTAGGCAGCTCACTTATCTAGACATTTCAGCCAATAAATTTGGAGGTCCAATTCCTGATTCCTTGGCAAACCTTACCCAACTGGCTACTTTTAGGATTAGTACAAGTCGATTAACTGGTCCAATCCCACCTTGGCTAGGCAACTTTAGCAAACTAGATTACCTAGATTTTGCTTTTAATGAACTGAATGGTTCAATTCCTGCGTCATTTTCCAATCTCACAAACCTTCAGATCCTTTATCTACATTACAATAGTCTGAGTGGTGTAGTAGAGTTTCAAATGTTTCAAAATCTACACTTTCTTTACCAACTCCAATTAAATTGGAACGGTTTAGAATTTGTCACTGAATCCAGAATTTTGAATTCAACAGTTCAACAGTTCACCATTCTTGGATTGAGTAATTGCAGCCTAACAGAATTTCCAGCCTTCTTACAATATCAGAAGGGTTTGCAGCGTTTGGACCTTTCTGGAAACAAAATCCGAGGCCAAGTACCAAAATGGATGTGGAACACAAGCATAGAAACTTTGGTATTGTTAGACATTTCTCGAAACTCCATTTCAGACCAACCTCCACTTTTCCTTCCTTGGGTGAAACTGATATGCTTAAGGTTTACGTCCAACATGTTTCATGGATCACTACCGATACCTCCACCAACCATGCGAGAATATGCAGCTGCAGACAACAACTTTACTGGAGAAATCTCACCGTTGCTTTGCAATGTGAAAAATCTTCAGTATCTTGACTTGTCGAAAAATAACTTGAGTGGCATGCTTCCTCAATGTCTCGGAAACTTTAGTGATGATCTGATTCTTTTACTTCTTGGAAACAACTCTTTTCACGGAATTATTCCTCAGACATACAACAAAGGAAACAAGTTGAGAATGATTGATGTGAGTCATAACAAGTTGCAGGGGCAGTTGCCGAGGTCATTGGTCAATTGTATAATGCTTGAGTATCTTGTTTTGTCAAACAATCGATTCAATGATGTTTTCCCCATTTGGTTGGGGACTCTTCTAGAGCTAAAACTTTTGGCAATGCGCCATAATGGATTCTACGGTGTGATTGGAAAGTCTAGAAAGAATGTCGATTTCCCTAAGTTACGCATTCTTGATTTGGCTTACAATGATTTTACTGGTGCGGTTCCATCTCTGTTTCCAGATATTACTGTAAACAAGTCAACATATATGTACACAGACGTAGTTTATGATGTCAATGGATTCATGATTGTTAACAGTGTTGAATACCAACTCACTATAGCAACAAAAGGTTTGGAGCAATACTACCCAAAGATTCGAGAAGAATTCGCATCCTTCGATATCTCATGCAACAAATTTGAAGGGAAAATTCCAGAATTCATTGGGAATCTTAAGGAGCTTCGTTCGCTGAATCTATCCCACAACATTCTCACTGGTTCTATCCCATCATCCTTTGGAAACTTGATGAAGCTTGAATCGTTGGACCTTTCACAAAACAAGCTCTCAGGACGTATCCCCCAACAGCTGGTGCAACTTAATTTTCTTTCCAGTTTCAATGTGTCTCACAACAATCTCACAGGTTCTATACCACAAGGAACCCAGCTTACTTCTTTGAATGTCACTTCATACGAGGGAAACCCAGGGTTGTGTGGAGATCCATTGCCAAAGATATGTGGAGATCCTAAGGCCCCTGAACTTCCACCTTCAACCGTCGATGAAGGTGATTCTAGCTCAGAAGGCATATTTGAATTGGATTGGAAAATTGTTTCGGCCGGATGTGGAAGTGGGTTGGTAGTGGGAGTAGTTCTTGCAGATGTTGTGATCACAAGGAGGCCCGACTTGTTTCTTAAGATTGTTGGAATGATCAGGCAAATGATAATGAAAATTTAGAGTACTAGTGGGGGCGTAGAAATACAGTTTGTTACTGTTACGCATTTCTTGTTGTCGTTTGTTTTCTCTGTTGTGGTTTCTTTCCTTCACTTTCTATATGTTTAGTTATAAGTTTGTATCAAGTTATGTAAGTGTATGTCCCTCCTATTTTCTTGTACTTTCGGTTTCTTTTCTTTCTTCTTTCTTTATTTTGAGGGTAAGGTTTATGTCCCCCCTGACTAGGTGTAACTTCTTTTTTTTATTCAATAAAATTTCCCTCGTACCGTCGAGGTTTCTTTTAAAAGAAAAAGAAGATAGAAGGTATTGGTGCTTTTTAACTTTTAGTTGATTGTGTTGTTCAAGTTCAAGACTCAGCCCTATATATCATATTGTTTTTAAGTTATATCAGTTTGCTTGTACTGTCGAGCTTCTTTAACAACTAAATGGAGATAGAAAGTAATGTAAATAAAGGTAGTAGAGTGCTGCATGTTTTCATGGATTTGGATTTTCTGAAATTAGCATGAAAGCAGCTATGTTCATTTGAAAGGATTCTTATTCATTCGATTAATTGGAGACAATCTTTTCAATCAAATACTTGTACAACAGTTACATATTTAAGAGTAATGAGTATAGCAAGAATTGTCTAAAATTCTAAAACCAGAGCTACGAAATTTGTACAACATTTTGTTCCAATCATTGGAGGGAATGAATGAGAATGGTGAATTACAAGGGAACTGGTTTTGCAGGAACAACTTGTAAACTGAATACATCAGTTGTGCAATAGGGCCATAGGCAACAAATGCAAAAGGGCTGGTGGACTTGAAGTGCAGAAACAGAAAACATCAATGTCGTTAGCCCTAAAACTTGTGTTATATCATTGATGAAATAATAATGTTATCATTAATATAAATATCTATCTTATAAATTCTCCTCAATAGTTTTCATGTAATTTCTCTTTTGTCGTGCAAAAAACATTTTCACGTGAAGATATTATAACTTTATAAGAGTACTTTTATTTTATGTACCATTTTTCAAAATTATTGACATATTTTAACAAGAAAATTAATGGGAAAAAACAAGTCATTAGTACATGTGAAGAGGTGAAGGCGAAAGTCCCACATTGGAGAATAACAAAACCTTTCATTTTATTGACATATTTTAACAAGAAAACTAATGGAAAATAACAAAACCTTTTTGTGTTTTTGTGTGATGAATTCATATTTACAAATAGAGAAACAAGACTGTTAAAGCAGAAATGACAGAAAAGGTTTCCAATCCAAATCCCTAATCGGAAAAATATATCATACAAAAACACAGTTGTGATCCAAATTTTAATCAGCAGAAAGACCCAACTATAGTTGTGGATCCAAATTTTAATCCAGCACAAAGACTAACCTTTTGGAATTGAGGAATCAAGGTGGGCTGTCGAGACTCGAAACGGCGAGAGGAAGCTTGTGGGCCGCGAGGGTGAGTGCGAGGTGGGCGAGTGGTCGACGTCGAGGAAGGACTGAGTGAGGCTGAGATGGGGTACGAGTCAAGCTGAACAGCTGCTGAGTCGTGAGTGAGTCTCACAGACTCTGAAAGTGAGACAGCGCGGGGGAGAAAATACGAAGAATGAAAGGAATGAAGGGGAAGGCTGCCAAAACGAAGAAGGGAAGGAAGACGTAGTTTGGGAGTGAGGTGCTTTTCGAAGAATGAAAGGAGTGAAGGGGAAGGCTGCCAAAACGAAGAAGGGAAGGAAGATCTAGTTTGGGAGTGAGGTGCTTAAAAAAAAAGCACATATGAAAAAAAGTTGTAAGGATTTTAGGTGTTTGGTAAACTGAAAAAAAATGGCTTATTTTGGAAGTTGCTGTGAGAATAAGCTGAAATCAAAGGAAAAAGGTGAAGCTGATATTTGCAGCTTTGGAAAACTGGCTTTTTTTCAAAGCACACAGAGCTACAGTGCTCATTTAATGAAAATATCCACTATTAAACTGTTTTTTTTTTTCCAAAAGCACTTTTACAAAAAATTTTACCAAACGCTCTGCTGATTTATTTCACAGCCGCTTATTCTCACAACAGCTTTTTTTTCAAAGTACAGCAATACCAAACCAGCCCGAAGTAGGACGTCGCGTACAACTTAGGGGTTAAAAGGATGTTTTCTCTGTGTTGGTCTCATTCCCCCGTTTTCTTTTTCTCATTGCTTCTGAAGAAACCAAATTGCAGATTTCTTTTCAATTTCTTATTTACATGTTTTAAATTATCTCTGTAAATTTAGGTGTTTTTTTTTATTTTTGTTAACCTTTCATTTTAAAAAAAGTTGAGCTACCATAAAACTAATTGACAATACGAGAGGTAGCTTAACTTCTTATAAGCCTATGCAAGGTCCCTTCTTCCATTGACGTGGAACTCATTCTCTTCTTATAAGCTTATGCAAGGTCCCTTCTTCCATTGACGTGGAACTCATTCTCAACACATTCCCTCACATGTGGTGAATTTTCAAACCTAACACATGAACAACACAACGGGATGACGTGGAACTTGTGTGGCCGTTTGGCTTCACACGTGGGACGACATGCTCTGTACCATGAAAAAAAAATTAGGATTTCACTATAAAACCAATTGTTTGTAAATTTAGGTGTTTCGTCTCTCTGTTTGTTGGTTCTTCTTGTGCAAATATTGATATGCTTAAAAGCCTGTTGCATATGTGCAATGGCGCACCACAAATTTCTATGTATTATCGTTGTTAGGACAATAGATTAGGGTGCACAATACATTACCTGCTTCCTCATGAAGAATGGTTGTTTCTTATCAATCATTATTTGAAGGAAAAGACCTATTAGAAGCTTTTTAGTTGCTTGGTATCCATTCACACATCCTTAATTCCTATTTATCTCTTTTATACATGGTCCATATTAGCTTATGATGATCTTCCCCATTCAGGTTCATATTTTGTGATATGTGCTTTGCTTAAATGTTTTAGAAGGTTATTGGAGCTCTCTTTGTTAAAGTGAAATCTTACGAAGGCATGTGAAATTTCTCCTAACATGGGAAAATTAGTCAAATTACAAGCTACATATGTTCTTTCACTAACTGCTTAAATCATTTAGTCCACTTACTAGATTGTGAGAAAAGATCGGCGAGAAAAACATTAGCTGTGTTATGGTTTTACTAAACAACCATAATTATATAACACATGCTTTGTATCCTTCAGCTCATCACACTAATCATAGTTGGTCAGTTTAATTATTAGCCGCTGATAAGTGTTTGTAAAGAATTTAGTGTAGACATGGGAATTTAGACAAATTCAAATTTATAGATTCGAATGGGTCAAGGTTGATGTGGTAAGGAGGTTGATGTGGTAAGGAATTTATGGACACACACATATAACACGTATTCCTTTGTCAAGCATTTTCAAAGTTCTATTAGCTTAAATACAAATTGTTTTTCAGAAATCAAACATGCAAAATTTCTATGCGTGTTTTAATTTGGTTGTAGGAAGTAGGCTTCAGAGTGGACATTCTGTGTGAAAGTTGTTTTCGTCAGATATGCAATAGAAATTTGCATAATTGGGGAGTCTGGTGTTTGTCAATGTTTAATGGACTTCTAGCTTTAAAACCCCACAATTAGCAACCAAGACGAGGCTTAATTTGTGGTCATGTAGGTTAGGTTAAATTCTTACCTTAATAGGTTTAATTTGTGTTCTATTACATCTCATTGTGCTTTTATTTATATTTATAGGGAATGTTATATTCTTACCCTAATAGGATTACAATTCTAATACAATAATATCAAAATAATATCTAGTCTAAGAGATATGATAGAATCCCATAAGAATATCCTAGATATATTAGAATTTACACAACCACATTTCTAATTTAATAGGACTACAACATAAAGTTTGTTATTACGAGTGTTTATATATATATGTATATATATATATGTATATCCTAGATATATTAGAATTTACACAACCACATTTCTAATTTATTAGGACTACAACATAAAGTTTGTTATTAGGAGTGTTTATATATATATGTATATCCTAGATATATTAGAATTTACACAACCACATTTCTAATTTATTAGGACTACAACATAAAGTTTGTTATTAGGAGTGTTTATATATATATATATATATATATATATATATATATGTATGTATATATATATATATGTATGTATATATATATATATATGTATGTATATATATATATTTTTTATATTTTTAAGACTTTTATGTTAATAAAAAACTATTATTAAAGGTTGCTACAACCATCTTACTTACCAGTGTTCTAAAATCAGCCTAGGCATTGCCTAGGCGCTCCACGGCTGACTGTCGATCCAATTAAGGCCTAATCGTTAGAAAAATCGGATAAATAATTCGGCTGCGTTTAGCCAAGACCTATGAGGGTTGGGCGGGCAAGGGAGTGTTGGACGGGCGGCAGGCAAGCTGAGTCTTATTAGAAATATTGGAATTGCAGCCGTATAATCTTCCAAGCCAACTGGGTAGAAAAGCATGCGCGGCGGCGATCGAGAAGGGACGAAGAAGATGATGAATAGTAAAACACTTTAGAATAACCCAACCAAACGACATCGTTGATTTTAAGTGAATTCCCATAAAGCATCTTTGCATTGAACTTTAATAATGAGCTTCCGCACAATTTGGGCTTGTCACCAAACTAGTAAGGTCCAAAGTGAACTCAAAAAATATCTATAAATAAAAGTTTTTACTTAATGAATTTTTTATACTGTTTATTAATAATAGAACAAATCTTTATCAATAACAACAACAACAACAACAAAGCTTTTTCCCACTAAGTGGGGTCGGCTATATGAATCCTAGAACGCCATTGCGCTCAGTTTTGTGTCATGTCCTCCGTTAGATCCAAGTACTCAAGTCTTTTCTTAGGGTCTCTTCCAAAGTTTTCCTAGGTCTTCCTCTACCCCTTCGGCCCTGAACCTCTGTCCCGTAGTCACATTTTTGAACCGGAGCGTCAGTAGGCCTTCTTTGCACATGTCCAAACCACCGGAACCGATTTTCTCTCATAATTCCTTCAATTTTGGCTACTCCTACTTTACCTCGGATATCCTCATTCCCAATCTTATCCTTTCTCGTGTGCCCATACATCCCATAAAGCATCCTCATCTCCGCTACACCCATTTTGTGTACGTGTTGATGCTTCACCGCCCAACATTCTGTGCCATACAATATCGCTGGCCTTATTGCCGTCCTATAAAATAAAATTTTCCCTTGAGCTTCAGTGGCCTACAACGGTCACACAACACGCCGGATGCACTCTTACACTTCATCCATCCAGCTTGTATTCTATGGTTGAGATCTCCATCTAATTCTCCGTTCTCTTGCAAGATAGATCCTAGGTAGCGAAAACGGTCACTTTTTGTGATCTTCGCTAGATTGCTCCGGTCATTAGTGAGGATAAGTATATAAATGGATAGAGATAGGAAAGCAAACACAAGATGTACGTGGTTCACCCAGATTGGCTACGTCCACGGAATAGAGGACTTCTCATTAATTGTGAAGGGTTTACACAAGTACATAGGTTCAAGCTCTCCTTTAGTGAGTACAAGTGAATGATTTAGTACAAATGACATTAGGAAATATTGTGGGAGAATGATCTCGTAACCACGAAACTTCTAAGTACCGGAGTGTGGTATCGTCTTGACTTTCCTTATCTGTCTCATAGGTAGATGTGGCATCTTCTCTGGAAGTACTCTTCCTCCATCCAGGGGTGGTATCTGTAACTGGTGGAGATGCACAAGGTAATGTATCAATGTCACTTGAAGCTTACTTGTAGTTTCAGGCTTGGTCAAGCGCAATACAAACCATGTAGTAGGAGTCCCCCAAGTCGCTGAGCTAGGGGATCTGCTGAAAGAGGTGACAGACAAGGTAAGCAATCAGAGCTCCGGCTGATTGTTCACATTCTCCCTATCTTGCAGGCAGCATGAAGGATAAAGAGAAGAAAAATGAGAAGAGATGATATGGGATACTTTTGCTTTTGAAGAAGTAACTTTCCACAGGCTTATTCTTGAACTGGGCTGAAGGGTTTTCTGGTTTCCTCCAGAGTATAAGGCTGACTGAAGAATTTGAGGGTCAAAACAAGTCCATCAAATCTAGAGTACGTTCGACCCTGCTGATATGGGATACTTTTGCTTTTGACAGAGTAGTGGATGTATCGGCACGTGTGCTGTTACGCTTGTCTCCACATGCTTCCTTGTATCCTTCTCACTTGCCCTATCTGTTCCTCAGGTAGATGCGGTATCTTCCCTGGAAGCATAAGATGTTGAAGATGAGTACTCGAGAGCAATGCCAGGTAAGTAATCAGGTAAGGGGTTCCAGGCAGTCAGTTCCTGGCTGGAAGCTTGATTCCAAGTGCTAACTGATTGCTCTCTTTCTACTTGTCTTGCAGGTAAGAACAAGGCCAAAGGAAAAGACGGGGAAAAAGTATGATATGGGATACTCTTGCTTTTAACCCTGATGATATGAGATATTCTTGCTCTAGTATAGCTTGTTTACAGAGGTATTATCCGGGGGAAAGAAAGCTGAATATTTCGAAAGGCTTCGTTGGGAGTGCCCTCTTAGATAAGAGGAAGGGTTGAGCATTTTTGCAGGTCTGCCTGTCCGTTGGGGATGGAGGTCGACATATATAAGAGTCTCCCTAACATCAAGTAATAATGCTATTCCTTTACCCTGCTTGGTCATAGCACGGTAGTGGGAGCTGCCAACTTCACAAGTTTTAACTCTGTCAGAGCACTTTGAAAAAGTGGTCTGTGGTATCTGGAAAGCTGATGTTGCGTGTGAAGATTACAGACAAGCTTTATCCAAGGAGATCCAGCTCTTGAAGTTGGGAAAGTGGTGCCTCTTCGGTTTTCGAACAAGCAATCTTGTCGGGGATCCGGCTCTCGAGATTCGGAGAACGATGCCTCTTCGATTGCTCTCGAGATTCGGAGAGCGATGTCTTTGATTTTTGAGAAAGTAATCATGTTGAGAGTCTGGCTCTCGAGATTCGGAGGGCGGTGCCTTTTCGATTTTGGAGCAAGCAATCTTGTTGAGAGTGTTTTCTCGAATGTGAGTAAAGGTTGGGTATGTTTGCTAGTCTACCTTGCCACGAATCACAGAGGTTGACACACAGGGACTTTCTAATTATCCAGCAGTGGTACTGTTCCTTTACCCTCTCTTCGATTTTTGAGAAAGTAATCATGTTAGGAGTCTGGCTCTCGAGATTCGGAGGGTGGTGCCTCTTCGATTTTGGAGCAAGTAATCTTGTTGGGAGTGTTTTCTCGAATGTGAGTAAAGGTTGGGCATGTTTGCTAGTCTACCTTGCCACGAAGCACAGAGGTTGACACACAGGGACTTTCCAATTATCCAGCAGTGTTACTGTTCCTTTACCCTTTCTTCGATTTTTGAGAAAGTAATCGTGTTGGGAGTTTGGCTTTCGAGATTCGGAGGGCGGTGCCTCTTCGATTTTGGAGCAAGCAATCTTGTTGGGAGTGTTTTCTCGAATGTGAGTAAAGGTTGGGCATGTTTGCTAGTCTACCTTGCCACGAAGCACAGAGGTTGACACACCGGGACTTTCCAATTATCCAGCAGTGGTACTGTTCCTTTACCCTTGTGGGTAATAATATGGTAGCTAGACCTTCAAAATTTATGTGTCTAAACTTTGTTAGTGTTGTTTCTTTGCTATTCTTTTACCCTTCTTGGTCAGAGCGATGTAGTGGGAGCTGCAAGCTTCACGTGTCTCAACTTTGTTGGAAAACTTTGGCAAAGTTATATGTGGTACCCATGAGCTACTGTTGCGTGTGGGAAGTGGGTGATTGAACAGTACGATTCATGTGCTTTCTACTTCGCCAGAAATCTTCGACAGAATGCCCATAATTTTCGCAAAGCTGAGTGTGCGTGTGACAGGTGCTGACAAGGCTGGAAAAGTAGGTGCCTCTTCGATTTCTGAGATCGGCCCTAGTGGTCTCTGAGCAGCCCAGCTTTTGAGAAAGCAAGCCTCTTCGATTTCTGAGATCGGCCTTCGTGGTCTTTGAGCAACCCAGCTTTTGAGAAAGCAAACGCCTCTTCGATTTCTGAGATCGACCCTCGTGGTCTCTGAGCAGCCCAACTTTTGAGAAAGCAAACGCCTCTTCGATTTCTGAGCAGGCGCCTCTTCGATTTCTGAAGCTTCGTCGAGTGCAGATTTTTATAGGGGCTGACATTAAGTTCCAAAGCACACTTGAATATCCACCAATAGAAGCTCCATTCTTGCACTTCTAAGATCTTGATTTGTCCGACCTCTTCTCTCTTCAACACCTTTGAAAATGTCTGGCCCCTCCGACCGTCGTTTTGACTTGAACCTTGTTGAAGAGGCAGCCCCGCCTTCTCCAGACAACATATGGTGCCCATCATTCGTCTCCCCTACTGGTCATCTTACAGTTGGGGATTCCGTGATGAAGAATGATATGACCGCTGCGGTAGTGGCCAGGAACCTTCTCACTCCCAAAGATAACGGACTACTTTCCAAACGGTTTGATGAGTTGGCTGTTAAGGATTCTCTGGCTCTTAGTGTTCAGTGTGCAGGTTATGTGTCTAATATGGCCCAACGCCTATTTGCTCGAACCCGCCAAGTTGAATCATTGGCGGCTGAAGTGATGAGTCTCAAACAGGAGATTAGAGGGCTCAAGCATGAGAATAAACAGTTGCACCGGCTCGCACATGACTATGCTACAAACATGAAGAGGAAGCTTGACCAGATGAAGGAATCTGATGGTCAGGTTTTATTTGATCATCAGAGATATGTGGGTTTGTTCCAGAGGCATTTATTGCCTTCGTCTTCTGGGGCTGTACCGCGTAATGAAGCTCCAAATGATCAACCTCTGATGCCTCCTCCTTCTAGGGTTCTGTCCAGTACTGAGGCTCCGAATGATCCCCCTCCGGTGCCATCTCTTTCTGGGGCTCTACCGACTACTGAGACTTCTCCTAAGCAACCTTTGTGAAGGCTCCCTCTTGTTTGTTTATTTTGACTCAAGTATATGTACATATTTGTAACTTATCGGGGATATCAATAAATAAGCTTTCCTTCATTTCAACGCATTGAACTTTAATAATGAGCTTCCGCACAATTTGGGCTTGTCACCAAACTAGTAAGGTCCAAAGTGAACTCAAAAAATATCTATAAATAAAAGTTTTTACTTAATGAATTTTTTATACTGTTTATTAATAATAGAACAAATCTTTATCAATGAAAAGAAAAAAAGGAAAATGCATGTTTTAATCTAAATAGCCACTTATTTATATTTATATGATATGTAATAAATTTATTTAAATTCGTTTAATTCACCTTACTCCTGTGGCCTTGGGTTTTAACCAACCTCCAGACTGGCACCTAACGTTTTTTAAAATCATAATCTTTATTATTGGATTCTTTGATCTCTTTTACGTTTTTCTTTCATTTTTCATTAATTTAACATTTTTTTAAAATAACATGTAATGTCATATTACGTGTTAATATTAACTACCAAATTCGGTCAGATTATATTACTTATTTATTTTAATAAATATAATATGGCATGATAGTTAAGATATGGAGATGTCTCGATGTGAATGCCAGGTGCCCACAATAGAATCTGACAATGCATCATTCTGCCCTTAGATCCTTTATTCGAGAAGAAAAATTTTTAGTTGTAACAGGAACATAGATAATACAGCATATATTTTTATGTAACAGATGAAATATTTGAATTTTTAAGTTATTAACCTCTTGTACAACTAAAACGTAGTGTACCAATTCGTATGTGTGACGCAAAAACTGAAAAATCTCTACTCCGAAACCCCTATTTTCTCCTCACTCTTCCCCGAAATTCAAACCCACCAAATCCCTAGCTTTCCCACTGCTGAACTTTTCACCGTCTCGTCTCGATTTTTCCATCGTTGCAATTAGTAATTTCTGTTGTTTTCTGAGATGGAGATTGAGCAAAAGCAAGAGGAGGTCATTGATCACTACGTGAAGCAAGCCTCATCACTCGATGGCTCCGCTCTCGGCCCCCTCGTCGCAGAAGTCACCTCCCACCCTGCCCTTTTTGCCTTTTCGGAAATTATCGCTGTCCCTAATGTTCTTCAGGTTCCCATGTTTCTATTTATTTATTGTGGAATTTCAGTTTTCTGTGTATATTTTGGTCGTGTAGTTTCTGGGTTTGAGCAAAGGATGTATAATCAGAATTTGTTGCAGCCAAAGAGAAAATAAAATTATTGATTGTTACTGGGTTTTGTTTCATACGCATTTGTTTTTTGACTGTGGAATATATGCAGCTTGAAGGAACTGGAAATTCTGTGTACCTCGATGTACTTCGATTGTTTGCACATGGCACATGGAGTGATTACAAGAGTAAGCACGCAAAAATCGCTTCATCTTTTGGTCGATTTTCTAATGGGTTTGTTATTCTCTAGCTGTTGGTTTGATTGCTTTGGTTATCTTGCACCAAATCGATTAATGCTTGTTTTCCGCTTCCATATCTGTGATAAAGAAATCGAACAATAACCCCTAAAATTTAAATATCAACAAACCCTGTGCAACATGAAAACAAAACTCAGAAGGAGAAAAACCCAAAATTTGAGCCACCATTGGAACGTCTGTTGGCTCTTTGTATGAAACATTGTGCGCAGCTTCATTCTCAAGACCATGAGGCAGGGTTTTGGGTGCCAATGCAGTTGGTGCTTTTGTCATATTAATGTCGCTTCAGGATATAACTGACCCATGTATACTTCTATCAAGCTCTGCTGCAGAGTCATCACTTCATCACCAGTTTTTGTTTCTTACTGTTGCTTTGGAGATGTCAAAGAAGATATTTTCTTATACTTGTTCACTGATAAGATGAATAAATGGAGGCAGCAACATATTTTCATTAGAAGAAGTGTAAACTGGGCAACTGGCACATTTGTTTTAAATCAACTGCTGTATCTTTTATTAAAATCTACAACTGTGTCTTTTATTATTCCCTCCATAACATTTAAGCTTTTCCTTACTTCAATAATTTTGAAATTCGGGAGATATTGTCAATTCCCAGGAGAACTACTTCCCATAAAGTTTCTGAGTATATTTTCTATGAAAAAAGAAATTAAGCATCTCTTTGGCATTGTTATGGAATTTAAGAAACTGAAATGTATTGTTGGTGATGCCGGTCGTCTTCCACATTTGGTCCCTGATCAAGTCTTAAAGCTGAAACAGCTTACTGTTCTTACACTGGCTGAGACAAACAAGGTATGTTTCCTTAAATGCATAATCCTTTGAAAAGTTGTTGGTGATATACATCTCTGATTGCGTAGTAATGGTTATGGCTGGATGGTTTTCCAATGTGAATATATGGAGCTTGTCACCTTTGGTACTTGATGTCCTCCATGCTTCAGAAAATATGTCATCAAAAATGAAACAACAACAACAACAACAACAACAAAGCCTTTTCCCACTAAGTGGGGTCGGCTATATGAATCCTAGAACGCCATTGCGCTCGGTTTTGTGTCATGTCCTCCGTTAGATCCAAGTACTCTAAGTCTTTTCTTAGAGTCTCTTCCAAAGTTTTCCTAGGTCTTCCTCTACCCCTTCGGCCCTGAACCTCTGTCCCGTAGTCACATATTCGAACCGGAGCGTCAGTCGGCCTTCTTTGCACATGTCCAAATCACCGGAGCCGATTTTCTCTCATCTTTCCTACAATCTCGGCTACTCCTTACTTTACCTCGGATATCCTCATTCCCAATCTTATCCTTTCTCGTGTGCCCACACATCCCACGAAGCATCCTCATCTCCGCTACACCCATTTTGTGTACGTGTTGATGCTTCACCGCCCAACATTCTGTGCCATACAACATCGCTGGCCTTATTGCCGTCCTATAAAATTTTCCCTTGAGCTTCAGTGGCCTACGACGGTCACACAACACGCCGGATGCACTCTTACACTTCATCCATCCAGCTCGTATTCTATGGTTGAGATCTCCATCTAATTCTCCGTCTCTTGCAAGATAGATCCTAGGTAGCGAAAACGGTCGCTTTTTGTGATCTTCGCTAGATTGCTCCGGTCATTAGTGTGGATAAGTATATAAATGGATAGAGATAGGAAAGCAAACACAAGATGTACGTGGTTCACCCAGATTGGCTACGTCCACGGAATAAAAGAGTTCTCATTAATTGTGAAGGGTTTACACAAGTACATAGGTTCAAGCTCTCCTTTAGTGAGTACAAGTGAATGATTTAGTACAAATGACATTAGGAAATATTGTGGGAGAATGATCTCGTAATCACGAAACTTCTAAGTATCGGAGTGTGGTGTCATCTTGACTTGCCTTATCTGTCTCATAGGTAGATGTGACATCTTCTCTGGAAGTACTCTTCCTCCATCCAGGGGTGGTATCTTTAACTGGTGGAGATGCACAAGGTAATGTATCAATTTCACTTGAAGCTTACTTGTAGTTTCAGGCTTGGTCAAGCGCGATACAAACCATGTAGTAGGAGTCCCCCAAGTCGCCGAGCTAGGGGGTCTGCTGAAAGAGGTGACAGACAAGGTAAGCAATCAGAGCTCCGACTGATTGTTCACCTTCTCCCCATCTTGCAGCAGCATGAAGGATAAAGAGAAGAAAAATGAGAAGAGATGATATGAGATACTTTTGCTTTTGAAGAAGTAACTTTCCACAGGCTTATTCTTGAACTGAGCTGGAGGGTTTTCTGGTTTCCTCCAGAGTATAAGGCCGACTGAAGAATTTGAGGGTCAAAACAAGTCCATCAAATCTAGAGTACGTTCCACCCTGCTGATATGGGATACTTTTGCTTTTGACAGAGTAATGGATGTATCGGCACGTGTGCTGTTACGCTTGTCTCCACATGCTTCCTTGTATCCTTCGCACTTGCCCTATCTGTTCCTCAAGCAGATGCGGAATCTTCCCTGGAAACATAAGATGTTGAAGATGAGTACTCGAGAGCAATGCCAGGTAAGTAATCAGGTAAGGGGTTCCAGGCAGTCAGTTCCTGGCTGGAAGCTTGATTCCAAGTGCTGACTGATTGCTCTCTTTCTCCTTGTCTTGCAGGTAAAAACAAGGCCAAAGGAAAAGACAGGGAAAAAGCATGATATGGGATACTCTTGCTTTTAACCCTGATGATATGAGATATTCTTGCTCTAGTATAGCTTGTTTGCAGAGGTATTATCGGGGGGAAAGAAAGCTGAATATTTCGAAAGGCTTCGTTGGGAGTGCCCTCTCAGATATGATGAAGGGTTGAGCATTTTTGCAGGTCTGCCTGTCCGTTGGGGATGGAGGTCGACATATATAGGAGTCTCCCTAACAACAAGTAGTAATGCTATTCCTTTACCCTGCTTGGTCATAGCACGGTAGTGGGAGCTGCCAGTTTCACATGTTTTAACTCTGTCAGAGCACTTTGAAAAAGTGGTCTGTGGTATCTGGCTCTCGAGATTCGGAGAACGATGCCTCTTCGATTTTTGAGAAAGCAATCATGCTGGGGGTCTGGCTCTCGAGATTCGGAGAGCAGTGTCTCTTCGATTTTTGAGGAAGTAATCATGTTGGGAGTCTGGTTCTCGAGATTCGGAGGGCGATGCCTCTTCGATTTTGGAGCAAGCAATCCTGTTGGGAGTGTTGTCTCGAATGTGAGTAAAGGTTGGGCATGTTTGCTAGTCTACCTTGCCACGAAGCACAAAGGTTGACACACAGGGACTTTCCAATTATCCAGCAATGGTACTGTTCCTTTACCCTCTCTTCGCTTTTGAGAAAGTAGTCATGTTGGGAGTCTGGCTCTCGAGATTCGGAGGACGGTGCCTCTTCGATTTTGGAGCAAGCAATCTTGTTGGGCATGTTTGCTAGTCTACCTTGCCACGAAGCACAGAGGTTGACACACAGGGACTTTCCAATTATCCAGCAGTGGTACTGTTCCTTTACCCTTGTGGGTAATAATATGGTAGCTAGACCTTCAAAATTTATGTGTCTAAACTTTGTTAGTGCTGTTTCTTTGCTATTCTTTTACCTTTCTTGGTCAGAGCGATGTAGTGGGAGCTGCAAGCTTCACGTGCTCAACTTTGGCAGAGAACTTTGGCAAAGTTATCTGTGGTACCCATGAGCTATTGTTGCGTGTGGGAAGTGGGTGATTGAACAGTAAGATTCATGTGCTTTCTACTTCACCAGAAGTCTTCGACAGAATGCCCATAATTTCTGCAAAGCTGAGTGTGCGTGTGACAGGTGCTGACAAGGCTAGAAAAGTAGGTGCCTCTTCGATTTCTGAGATCGGCCCTCGTGGTCTCTGAGCAGCCCAGCTTTTGTGAAAGCGAGTGCCTCTTCGATTGATTCGGAGAACGATGCCTCATCGATTTTTGAGGAAGCAATCATGCTGGGGGTCTGGCTCTCGAAGATTCGGGGAGCAGTGTCTCTTCGATTTTTGAGAAAGTAATCATGTTGGGAGTCTGGCTCTCGAGATTCGGAGGGCGGTGCCTCTTCGATTTTGGAGCAAGCAATCTTGTTGGGAGTGTTTTCTCGAATGTGAGTAAAGGTTGGGCATGTTTGCTAGTCTACCTTGCCACGAAGCATAGAGGTTGACACACAGGGACTTTCCAATTATCCAGCAATGGTACTGTTCCTTTACCCTCTCTTCGATTTTTAAGAAAGTAGTCATGTTGGGAGTCTGGCTCTCGAGATTCGGAGGACGGTGCCTCTTCGATTTTGGAGCAAGCAATCTTATTAGGAGTGTTTTCTCGAATGTGAGTAAAGGTTGGGCATGTTTGCTAGTCTACCTTGCCACGAAGCACAGAGGTTGACACACCGGGACTTTCCAATTATCCAGCAGTGGTATTGTTCCTTTACCCTTGTGGGTAATAATATGGTAGCTAGACCTTCAAAATTTATGGGTCTAAACTTTGTTAGTGCTGTTTCTTTGCTATTCTTTTACCCTTCTTGGTCAGAGCGATGTAGTGGGAGCTGCAAGCTTCACATGCTCAACTTTGGCAGAGAACTTTGGCAAAGTTATCTGTGGTACCCATGAGCTATTGTTGCGTGTGGGAAGTGGGTGATTGAACAGTAAGATTCATGTGTTTTCTACTTCCCCAGAAGTCTTCGACATAATGCCCATAATTTCCGCAAAGCTGAGTGTGCGTGTGACAGGTGCTGACAAGGCTGGAAAAGTAGGTGCCTCTTCGATTTCTGAGATCGGCCCTCGTGGTCTCTGGGGAGCCCAGCTTTTGAGAAAGCGAGCGCCTCTTCGTTTTCTAAGATCAACCCTCGTGATCTCTAAGCAGCCCAGCTTTTGAGAAAGCAAACGCCTCTTCGATTTCTGAGCAGGCGCCTCTTCGATTTCTGAAGCTCCGTCGAGTGCAGATTTTTATAGGGGCTGGCATTAAGTTCCAAAGCACACTTGAATCTCCACCAGTAGAAGCTTCATTCTTGCACTTCTAAGATCTTGATTTGTCCGACCTCTTCTCTCTTCAACACCTTTGAAAATGTCTGGCCCCTCCGACCGTCGTTTTGACTTGAACCTTGTTGAAGAGGCAGCCCCGCCTTCTCCAGACAACATATGGCGCCCATCCTTCGTCTCCCCTACTGGTCCTCTTACCGTTGGGGATTCCGTGATGAAGAATGATATGACCGCTGCGGTGGTGGCCAGGAACCTTCTCACTCCCAAAGATAACAGACTACTTTCCAAACGGTCTGATGAGTTAGCTGTTAAGGATTCGCTGGCTCTCAGTGTTCAGTGTGCAGGTTCTGTGTCTAATATGGCCCAACGCCTATTTGCTCGAACCCGCCAAGTTGAATCATTGGCGGCTGAAGTGATGAGTCTCAAACAGGAGATTAGAGGGCTCAAGCATGAGAATAAACAGTTGCACCGGCTCGCACATGACTATGCTACAAACATGAAGAGGAAGCTTGACCAGATGAAGGAAACTGATGGTCAGGTTTTACTTGATCATCAGAGATTTGTGGGTTTGTTCCAAAGGCATTTATTGCCTTCGTCTTCTGGGGCTGTACCGCGTAATGAAGCTCCGAATGATCAACCTCTGATGCCTCCTCCTTCTAGGGTTCTGTCCAGTACTGAGGCTCCAAATGATCCCCCTCAGGTGCCTTCTCTTTCTGGGGCTCTACCGACTGCTGAGACTTCTCCTAAGCAACCTTTGTGAAGGCTCCCTCTTGTGTGTTTATTTTGACTCATGTATATGTACATATTTGTAGCTTATCGGGGATATCAATAAATAAGCTTTCCTTCATTTCAACGTATTGTGTTAAATACACCAAAGCCTTCTTCGCTAAGTTCTTTGAATTTTCTTTTGTTGAAGATTGTATGTTGAAGCTTTCTGAGTGGAGCATGTAGGTTGGGGTAGTGTTCCCTTAATTTCCCGAGTGAGGAAAACTTCTCGGTTGGAGACTTGGAAAATCCAAGTCACTGAGTGGGATCGGCTATATGAATCTTAGAACGCCATTGTGCTCGATCCTGTGTCATGTCCTTCGTTAGATCCAAGTACTCTAAGTCTTTTCTTAGAGTCTCTTCCAAAGTTTTCCTAGGTCTTCCTCTACCCCTTTGGCCCTGAACCTCTGTCCCATAGTCGCATCTTCTAATCGGAGCGTCAGTAGGCCTTCTTTGCACATGTCCAAACCACCGTAACCGATTTTCTCTCATCTTTCCTTCAATTTCGGCTACTCCTACTTTACCCCGGATATCCTCATTCCTAATCTTATCCTTTCTCGTGTGCCCACACATCCAACGAAGCATCCTCATCTCCGCTACACCCATTTTGTGTACGTGTTGATGTTTCACCGCCCAACATTCTGTGCCATACAGCATCGCTGGCCTTATTGCCGTCCTATAAAATTTTCCCTTGAGCTTCAGTGGCATACGGCGGTCACACAACACGCCGGATGCACTCTTCCACTTCATCCATCCAGCTTGTATTCTATGGTTGAGATCTCCATCTAATTCTCCGTTCTTTTGCAAGATAGATCCTAGGTAACGAAAACGGTCGCTCTTTGGTATTTCTTGATCTCCGATCATCACCCCTAACTCGTTTTGGCCTCCATTTGCACTGAACTTGCACTCCATATATTCTGTCTTTGATCGGCTTAGGCGAAGACCTTTAGATTCCAACACTTCTCTCCAAAGGTTAAGCTTTGCATTTACCCCTTCCTGAGTTTCATCTATCAACACTATATCGTCTGCGAAAAGCATACACCAAGGAATATCATCTTGAATATGTCCTGTTAACTCATCCATTACCAACGCAAAAAGGTAAGGACTTAAGGATGAGCCTTGATGTAATCCTACAGTTATGGGAAAGCTTTCGGTTTGTCCTTCATGAGTTCTTACGGCAGTCTTTGCTCCTTCATACATATCCTTTATAGCTTGGATATATGCTACTCGTACTCCTTTCTTCTCTAAAATCCTCCAAAGAATGTCTCTTGGGACCCTATCATACGCTTTTTCCAAATCTATAAAGACCATGTGTAAATCCTTTTTCCCATCTCTATATCTTTCCATCAATCTTCGTAAGAGATAGATTGCCTCCATGGATGAGCGCCCTGGCATGAACCCGAATTGGTTGTCCGAAACCCGTGTCTCTTGCCTCAATCTATGCTCAATGACTCTCTCCCAGAGCTTCATTGTATGACTCATTAGCTTAATACCCCTATAGTTCATGCAATTTTGTACGTCGCCCTTATTCTTGTAGATAGGCACCAAAGTGCTCGTTCGCCACTCATTTGGCATCTTCTTCGTTTTCAAAATCCTATTGAAAAGGTCAGTCAGCCATGTTATACCTGTCTCTCCCAAAAGTTTCCACACTTCGATTGGTATATTGTCTGGGCCTATTGCTTTTTTATGCTTCATCTTCTTCAAAGCTACAACCACTTCTTCCTTCCGGATTCGACGATAAAAAGAGTAATTTCTACACTCTTCTGAGTTACTCAACTCCCCTAAAGAAGCACTCATTTCATGTCCTTCATTGAAAAGATTATGAAAATAACCTCTCCATCTGTCTTTAACCGCGTTCTCTGTAGCAAGAACCTTTCCATCCTCATCCTTGATGCACCTCACTTGGTTTAGGTCCCTTGTCTTCTTTTCCCTTGCTCTAGATAGTTTATAGATATCCAACTCTCCTTCTTTGGTATCTAGTCGTTTATACATATCGTCGTAAGCCGCTAACTTAGCTTCTCTGACAGCTTTCTTCGCCTCTTGCTTCGCTTTTCTATACCTTTCACCATTTTCATCGGTCATCTCCTTGTATAAGGCTTTACAACATTCCTTCTTAGCCTTCACCTTTGTTTGTACCTCCTCATTCCACCACCAAGATTCCTTTTGGTGTGGGGCAAAGCCCTTGGACTCTCCTAATACCTCTTTTGCTACTTTTCGGATACAACTAGCCATGGAATCCCACATTTGGCTAGCTTCCCCCTCTCTATCCCACACACATTGGGTGATTACATTCTCTTTGAAAATGGCTTGTTTTTCTTCTTTTAGATTCCACCATCTAGTCCTTGGGCACTTCCAAGTCTTGTTCTTTTGTCTTACTCTTTTGATATGTACATCCATCACCAACAAGCGATGTTGATTAGCCACGCTCTCTCCTGGTATAACTTTGCAATCCTTACAAGTTATACGATCCCCTTTCCTCATTAGAAGAAAATCTATTTGTGTTTTTGACGACCCACTCTTGTAGGTGATCACATGTTCTTCTCTCTTCTTAAAGAAGGTGTTGGCTAAGAAGAGATCATATGCCATTGCAAAATCCAAGATAGCTTCCCCATCCTCGTTTCTCTCCCCAAAACCATGGCCACCATGAAAACCTCCATAGTTGCCTGTCTCCCTGCCCACGTGTCCATTTAAATCTCCTCCTATAAATAACTTCTCCGTCTGAGCAATTCCTTGCACCAAGTCTCCAAGATCTTCCCAAAATTTCTCTTTCGAACTCGTATCCAACCCTACTTGAGGTGCGTACGCACTAATCACATTGATAAGTTCTTGTCCTATTACAATCTTGATTGCCATGATTCTATCTCCTACCCTCTTGACATCTACAACATCTTGTACCAAGGTCTTGTCCACGATGATGCCAACACCGTTTCTCGTTCTATTTGTGCCCGAATACCAAAGTTTAAACCCTGAGTTTTCTAGATCCTTTGCCTTACTACCAACCCACTTAGTTTCTTGTAGGCACATAATATTTATCCTTCTCCTCACCATAACTTCCACTACTTCCATAGATTTTCCCGTTAAGGTTCCTATATTCCACGTTCCTAAACGCATTTTGCTCTCTTGAACTCTACCCTTCTGTCCTAGCTTCTTCATCCTCCCCCGTCTAATAGGATCAAAGTACTTCTTTTGTGTGTCCCGGGTAAAGTTGATAGGAGCATATGCTCCCAAACAACTTTGAGTGGAGTCGTTCGAAAAGAAGTTTCTATGGCCCCCTTGCTCATTTAACACTGCATCCGGGTGCCGATGGAGATACAGCGACCCTTGCTCACTTATCACTGTGCTCGGGCCACACAGCGCGCCACTTACGGGTGACGCCCTAGCTTTAGCGCGATTTTGTTCTGGATTCATTTTCATAAGGATTCGACGTGATCATGGAGTGCCGGCTGTCGACTACCTGACGCCCTCCCCCTCCTCCTTTATCCGGGCTTGGGACCGGCCATGTAAGACATAGGCGGAGTTGTCATCAAAAATGAAAGGAGAGGAAAAATTATCATCACTTTTAGACAAGTCTTATGGACAGATATTTGTTTTAGTTGCACTTGGTGGAAAGACTGCAGTTACCAATTGAATTCTGAATGTAATGGATGATGGTGCCTTTTACTGCAAACGATGATATGAAAAGTTATATGGAATGCCAGAAGCTTATTAGTTCCAATCAAAATTCAGAACAATAGTGGACTTACAGGTCTTAGTGTTGAACATATCATGAGATTGTTGTGCTAAAAGACCATGGAGAGAGTCTTCTAGAACCTTTTTAAGTATTTGTAAAGTAGTGATTCATCATATCATGATATTAGGTGTCTAGGACACTATTGTGTTGATATCCGGTTTTTATATACACAGATGTCCCATATTGTGCATTCAGTTTTCTCTTATATTCTTGAATTATTTTCCAGGTACTACCGTATCATCAACTTATGCAGGAGTTAGATGTTATCAATGTACGAGAGCTTGAGCATTTTCTCATTAATGAGTGCATGTATGCGGTAATAATTCTTTCATCCGTCTACCTCTAATTTTTCCCAGTTACATTGAAATATGCATCTTTTACTGGACAAAAAGGTTTCTTTAGTGAAGGTTGTGGAGTGAATAATCATAACTTTAACGAATTGTTATTCAAATACAGTACAAATAAACACTCTTCTCCCGTCCATCTGTCCACCAATTTGACTCAGTGTGCATGGGCGGCAGGACTCTGCTATGGTTCTTGCCCGTGTAAGAATTTATTTTTGAATATCGGACAGTACCTGAAAATTGTTACTGTTAGGTTGGTCTATGAAGCACAGATATTCCAAATTTTGCAGGTGTGGAGTATCCTGTGAGGATATGGCCCTGATGCCCCCCAATAACACCCCAACAGTTATCGGATACAGATTTGCAGTATTCATTGACATTTTGTAAGTTTTGACTTTTGGATATAGTGTGACATGCGTTGTGTACATACGCATCCAGATGCCCTTGGCATTTTTTGTGTGAATCTTTTCCTTAAAAATGGGGGTCGTCCATTGGTACTTTTAAATTACAACTCACTTCTGACTCTCTTATGTAGATTACTTATGCACATATACGTGTAATGTGATATATACTATTTTATTATCCCATCCTTGTTATATAGTAATTTATCCTGTATTTGTATCTGTGTAACATAGTTAAGTGGATAGAGAAAACATGAAGGAGATGTCTGATTGTAACTTTATATGTTTTCTCTTAGGGCATAATAAGAGGAAAGCTGGACCAGTTGCGAAAATGCTTTGAGGTTTGTGTTTATTACTGCTGCCTTTGCTTCAAATTATTTTTAATTTTTGTGTTGTTTTACTTGTTTTCGCTTGCGTTGGTCTTTGTTTATTTCCTTATAAGAAATATCGAATCAATTATTTCTTGTAAAATGCAGGTCCAGTTTGCTGCAGGGAGAGATCCGAGACCTGGACAACTTGGGAGTACGATTCAAACACTGTCAAACTGGTAACGTCTCTGATTTTGATGCAGTTTCTCTGTTGGGTTGTATGTTCAGTATGCATATATGGAACTTCTTATTTAGAATTTGGTCCTAAATATGTGCATTATGATCTGAAAACATTCATGTCTGACCTTGATTGCATAAAAGTTTCCCTGACTCTTAGTTGTGTGCAATCAAATGCTATGGAGCATCTGTTACCAATTTAATGAAATTGTTTCATGTGGTAGAGTTTATTAACTACTACCACATTAAAAAAAGCGGTTCCATGTTTATCGTAGTAATGCATTCTCGTGTTTAATCCAGTATGCTGACTTTGTGATATTTTGCTTCTAAGTTAATGATTTCTCAAGTTTCTTTTTGAGATATAAATCTGATGGTGTTGCCTAAATTTTGTGAATGAAAACGTAGGTTGGATACCTCAAGCAATCTTCTTATCTCAATTCAAGAAAAGATGAAGTGTGCTGATACTATGACTGAAGTGGCCAAGGAACACAAGAAAGAAGTTGGAAATAGGGTGGAAGAAGTAAAGAAGTCGATTTCCATCAAGGTCAGTTTAATCCTGTTGTATTTTTTGTGTTGCTTCTGCAACTAATCCTTCCTAATAAAGTGAACGGGATCCATTTTGATGATTTGAACATATGGCATGCGATGGCAAAACACGATATTATGATTTTCTTTTCGTTGATGTATTTCTCTGCCACAAATGTGCACATCAGCGCCTTTTTGATGAGCTATTCTGAAGCTATACATAATCATAGATGAACGAGTTCTTTAGTCCCACTCCACACACGAAACACATAATTTTTTATTAATCTTTTGTTTAGTCATTGGGATATGTTGGTCGATGTGTCTTTACTTACATTGTGGCAGAAGTTCCCCACTGTAAAGCAGGCCGACGTTGACTTCCGGGGGCATGAGGAGATCTACTCGGAACCTGGTGGAGTGATGGACTATGAGGAAGACCGTAGTCGACCAAAGAGGTAATACAACCACCTCATTTTCTTAGTTATGATTTTTATTTGCAAATACATGGCGATTCTTGTACGTGTTCTACTCTTACAATACAAATAAATAAAAATCACTTTCGCTCTTGGTTTCCTCTCTTTTACCGCCAAAACTATTATCGGCGATATTTGTACCTTTGGATCGAGTGATCAATATGATTTTCCTTCATTCCACTGTTTGACTTGGAATTGCAGGAGACGGCATCCTATATATAAGAGTTGAGAGTTGGAGACGACGATTATTTAGGCAAGTTCAAGTTGCCTTCTTTCCCAGGTCTGTTGATATCTCCTTTTCGGAGACCACAATATCTCTGGTAATAAACATTCTTATTTTTCCAATTGAGTTGACATGAATGAATAATGAAACAACGTTTGTTGGTGCGGCTAAACATGCTTTATGGATGGATATTCAGATACTAGGGCTCTACTTCTTTCTTTAATGTTATACGTAGTATTACGCTTGCTCTGTAGCACTCGAATGCAATCGCTGAAACCGATTAAACGCCGTTAAAGCATACCTTGAGGAAATAATTTTTAAACACCCATTTTTTAAAGCATTTCCAACAATGCTAGCTATGGTTTTTAAATTTATAAATGCAATGCGGCGTTCAAAATTTATAAATTTTTTATCTGAGTAAAACATTCAAAGCAATCCAAATTGCTTTGCTTTGCTAAAAATATGAAATTGAAAATAATTATTATAGATTGTAAGTGGCGTGTGACTCAGTTGGTTACGAACATTCGTCCTTGCACTCGAGGTCTCGTATTTCAATTTCCTTACCTGTAATTTAAGTGAGTTTAGTGTACGTACACTACTCTATCGTTTGTCCCAAAAAAGTAAAGAATTATAATAGTTCACATGATTATACTCCAACCTTGGTTGAGATTTTTTGTGTATTTTAGAAGGGTGGATGGATATGGAATCATATGAAAATTGTTCGTTATTTTAGGGAGTGTTACATTTACGTCATCATTTTGAAATTTACGCTAGGCACACAAATCATTTTTCTTTTCGTGTTTTTGTAATAGGCTCACAAATCATTTAACAGAAAGAATAGAAACTAAATAACTAAAAAAACATAGATAAACAAACAAAAATAAAACTGTCGTAACAAAAACATACGGTTAAACCTCCATAAATTAGTAATCTTGGGACCAAAGAAAATCTATTACTTTAGCAAATGTTAAATACATTAGAAAATTTATGTATGGCCTTAAACCGCATGTCTTGAGGATAAAGTTATCCTCCTCGTCGAGGTTTCTAGGGGTCTTCATGTCGTCAAGTTCTTGTGGTGCCATTGGAGAATCTGTTGTTTGCAGAGACTTTGCTGGTTAAATGCTGTCGCATTTTAATCGATTTCTTTTTTGCTTAGGCTATTTTCTTTTTATTTAATTTGTAATTACTTAAACCAAATTATAAGTCCAGCTGTAAATAGATGGTCCACATGTCAAAATTTTAATGGGAGTATCACGAATGATGTAGAAGTATAGTGCTACCTAATAATTTCTCGAGAGAGTGTTCCAAGTGTGGGAGGGAGGGGAGATTTTTAATGTGCTCGAATTACGGGGCGATCCGCCATATGTCATTATACGAGTGGACGGATACTTAAAAAAATTTCCCTCGACTTGTACAATAACATATAGTGTATTACCCATATTCCGAGCACATTCAAAAATCTTTCGGAGAGAGAGTGAAGTTCAAAGTTCCTCTTTGACGTGGGTTGCTTCCACGACTGTTTTGCATTTTGCTTAGGGTTTTGTTTTAATTATTAGTTTTTTTAATAATCAACTGATTTTTTTTAACAAACGATATTATTTACACTACGGTGGAAGATGTGCGCTTAGCCTCACAATGAGCTAGTAATAATGTGGTTCAAACTCACATTTGGTGAAAATCGAACCTTAGACTTCTCATTTATAAGTGAAGATGAATATCACTAGAGTATAGTACTAAGTGACTGATAATCAATTGATTTTAAGTGGGTGTACAAAAAAGTTTACATAATTGAGTAGGGTTTTTTATTTATCAAAAAAAAAAAAAAAAAAGAAAGAGTACAAAATATGAGTTTGGATGCACCTCGGATTGATTTCCAAAGTGATGTCTGATGCCTTTTTATAGGCACGTGGCTTTGACAAACGAAATGCATGTTTTATCTGCTTTCAAACATTTCAGCGCCGCCCTATTTCAGAGCCCTCCATTGCATTTGATTTTCGCCAACTCAATTTCTTCTAATATTTCTTTCAACTATCGCTGCTCCATCTTTTCATCATATCGAATCTCTTACTACATGCTTAAATCTCCTTCGTCAACTGTAACGTGTATACTTGCATACACACAAAGATACACACACACACACATGTAGACTTGGCAGTTTCTAACACAATACGAAAATAACGGGTTTCAGGTCAACATGATAACTTTTTGGGTCATTATCGAGTAACCTGTTAAGAATCCGTTATTAATGGGTATACACGAAGGTAAGAAGATGAACGGTTTAGATATTTGATATCACATTTCGATATTTACGATTAAATGAAATATGAGTCGATGTCATATAGTTTGTAGAAATTTTATAAACATCAAGCAATATTTTCACTAATGGTAAAACCCTGAATATAATATTAACGATCCAAACTATTCATCTTTCTGCATCCTCTAATAGATCAAGTTTTCAAAAAAGAAAATCTGAAAAAACAAAATTTGATGAGAAAAATGAATTGTAAATGTAAACAACAATCAATGGTTAAATTTTAATCTATGATTTATATGATTAAAGTGGCGAATTTCGAAGTTAAGCTCTTCATGAAAGTTGTAAAGCTTGTCATTACGAGCGTTTATATATTTTTTTCTATATTTTATACACTTCTACATTAATTAAAAAACTATTAAAGACTTTAGGTAAGTGAAAATATACTTAAAAGAAAAATACGTTTTTATGTTTTGGATGTGATAATATGATATGTATATACTTATTTAGTATTATGTTTTTCATTTGATTATTTATTGGTTTAAAATATATTTTCCTTAACGGGTAACGGGTCGGGTCATATTACATGTTAATATTATCGGGTCGATTTCGGGTCGGGTCATTTTACCTGTTTATTTTAATGGTGTTACACGACACGACCCGTTAAGATATCGGGTATGACACGAAAACGGAAAACACGACACGAATGTCAGGTCTACACACATGGTTCTAAAAATTCCCGCCTAGCTCCACCTAGGACATGCTTAGGCACTAGGCGGTTGATCACCATCTTGATTAGTCCTTAGACGTTTGAAAATTTAGAAAGTACACCTTGACCCGCTTAGGCGTCCGCCTAGCGCAACTAAACCCATCTGGGCACCCTGCCTAGATCTTGACTCTCACTTAGATAGAAAATCAATAACTTTCGTATTGCATTTTAATTTTTCAATATAATGTAAGACATGTGTTGAATACTTGGATGAACACTCATTATATGTTTGTTCCTCATATTTTCAGTATGTTCTAATATTTTATAATTTATATGTCAGTTTATTTTGCAATTACGTATTCCAATATAATTATGTGTGTATTTTAAAATATAAATAGACATTTATTTATACAATATATAACAAATTTACTTAAATTCGCATAGGTTTTGCCTAGCTACCTCGGCGCTAGGCCCAACCCGCCGTCCGATTAGCGTATATATATATACATTATAATATATTATACACATGTTCAGTTTCCATACTGCTGAATGACAATATATTTCTACAAGCTGACACTACAAGATTTATATATTGGATTTAACTAGTAAATTAATTACAATAATATTTTGTGTAATTTGAAATTAATTAGTAAATTAATTAAACGGAAAATTCTACTTCACTCCTGAAAAAGATTACTTTTTTAGGAAAATTTTGAATTTTAACAAAATCATCATATAACTTTATTTAATGATAAAGACAAGAACAAGAAAAAAAAAATCTAATTAAAGGTGTGTGCAATTGCACAGCGTTTTTTTCCTGCTTTATATGGAGTGATTGATGGCAGGAGAATGGGCTTTTTTGGAACAAAAAAAAGGGCATTCTTAGAGAGATAAATTGATAATGGAACAAAATTAAGTAATTAGTGTAGAAAGCTAAAAAATTGAAGAGATTCAGAGAAAATTTGATGAGAATCGAAGAAAATTAAAAAAAGAAAAGATGTTTGGAAGGTGAGAAAGTGAGAAAATGCAAGAAGATGAGTGAGAAGAATGACCGTTAGGCTTCTTGGAGAGATATTATATTCAATTAAAGAAATAGTCAGTGCACGCCAACGTGTGTTCAATTTTAGAAATAGTGCATGTGTTTAGTTTTAGAAATAGTGTAGTACTCGTGTTCAATTTTAGAAATAGTGTAGTTCTCGTGTTTAGTTTAAAAAAATAATTGGTTTTCAGTTTTCAAAAATAGTGTTCAGTTTCAGAAATCGTGTAATACCGTTCAACTTCAGAAATAGTATATTACCATTCAATTTTAGAAATAGTGTAACACCTTTCAGTTTTAGAAATAGTGTGTGTGATTTATTACTTTTTACTATTTTATTTTTAATTATATTATTTTTATTTTTTTTTACATTTTCATTAAAATTTAAGTCATTTTCATTAAAGTGTAAGCTCTTTTGTCTTTTTTTTTTTCATTAAAATTTAAGTTTTTTTTTATTAAATAAAATTTTAGGATGATTTTTAGTTAAAATAAACATTGACCAAGCCTTTTTCATTAAAGTTCTCTACTTTTTTTTTAATAAAAATTTGTCCAATATTAAAAACCAACACTAGTAATTGGCATTTAATTGTAATTTTTAAATATTAATTAGGTTGCAATAATTATTGAGTTTTTTCTGTGTAGGTTATAGATATTGATTCCCATAACCAAAAAAAAGAAAAAAATGCTATTGGTCAATTATTATTAAATTCTCATAATAAAAAAGATCATATATTATCATCTACTTTTCATTGGGTGCTCCATATATATGTATATGCATATATTACATACCTATGTATGTTTATATCATATAGTTACGTACCAATACATTCGTGTCGATAATTATGTACCGATACTTCCGTACCAATGAGTCTTTTGTTTTTGTTTTGTTGTTAACTTTTAGTTAATTATATGACTTTATAAGTAATAAATGTGCTATAATTACTAAAGTATGGTAAGTTTTAAAAATAGGGACTTAAATCAGATTTAAAAAAACCACTAACGTTAAAATCTAAAAAGAATCTTATTTACGCCCTAAAGTCTAAAAGCCACTTAATTAAAATGTAGAAGAGTAGTTTGACTAAATATCTAAAAGCCTTGGATGTTTCGTCTAAGAATTTCAAAAACCAAGCATCTAGATCAAAATGTCCCATGTAAAATTCATGACAAACGAAATGCATGTTTAAACTGCTGTCAAAGCCCTCCATTGCATTTGATTTTCACCAACCTATGTTCTTTTAATATTCTTTCAATTATTGTTGCTCCATCTTTCATCCCTCAAAATGTCTGACTACATGGTTAAATCTTCTCGATCAACTGTAACGTATATAGTAGAAATTAGAATACACACACACACACACGTTAAGTTTTCCGTACTGTTGAATGACAGTATATTTCTACAAGTTGAGTTTTCGAACTGTTTCAATACGAAACTGAAACAAACAACTGCAACTCTAATTTGGCAATCATATGAGTAACAATATGCTCAGTTAAGTGAGATGCATCGTACTCACGTGAATATATCAATCCACATATTTCATGCTCACGTTTGTTCGAGGAATGAATTCACACCCATTACATTTGAATTCCACGCCTATATATAATATATTTTTCCACTTGGGAAATAACCTCCAGTGCATAGAGAATATTATCTTTGAAACTTAAGAGATTGAGACAGAGAGCATATCTCAAAAGTCATGCAATTCATGTTTTCATGCTTTCAAGTTTGAAAAGACGCCCATACGTGGAATAACATGCCTACACATATAGACATACCATGCCTAAACAAACTGCTCATCCTTTTTCGTCAAATAATGCAGAAATGGTTGCCCAGATATCTTCATTTTATTGAACAAACCAATTCGGTTGCATGTAAACCGCTGCCGAAACATCATTTAACCCAATTATCAACTAAAATCACAAAGATTGAAGACTTAATTGCATTAACTGTATGCAATTCTTCTTAAAACCGAAAGGGCTATAGCTATACATCAAATACACCACCTTATGTTGGAGATCAGAAAATGTGAACAATATAAACTACAACAAGAAGTGTGTGTGCGATCAATATAAACAATGAAGAAAGTAAGAAACATTGACAAACTTGCCAATTACGGCTTGCATGCAATGTCCTAAAGCTAAAATTCCGTCCATGGCTTTCTTGTTGCAGTTCGTAGGCATCTGTCTTCCATAATTCAACTACCGGTGGTTTGAAGTCAAAGCACCACAACTTCAAACTCTGGCAAACCATTTTATATATTTGTACTCTCAAGGACAAGACTTGGAAAGACTTAGAGAAAGACATACATAGGGTTTTATAGGCCAAAGTGTCGTTTGCGAGAGGTTGCAACTCATTATCATTGAAGCATCTGCATATTCCTAGAGAATACACTACCAATTGCCAAAAGATGGGATGTTTAGCCTCTGTATAATGAACCACTGCCAGTTTACAAATTAAGTATGGTGCAGTACCCAATTTAATCAACTGGATTGAAGAAATTTTCATTCAAATATTGAAATTGAATATTTTAAAATAAAATTGAACTTTAGTAGAACCTGTTTCAAAGGTACGGAAGTTTCTCAGGATTCAAACCCTGATATTGAGTTTATAGAATCATGTAAAAAACCTGTCCGACAAAAAGAAGAATCATGTAAATTTTTTGCTTCTTGTGAGAAAGAAAATTCTTAATAGGTTATACACGTGCAACTGTGCAACATTGAGTTTTTGAGACAACTATATATATTGGGAAGCGTGAGACAACTATATACATTGGGAAAGGGTTAATCTATGAGTTAATAATAATTTGGTAATTAACTACAAATGAAGAAAAATATCAGTGAACCGTGGTGTACAAAATTATCGATTATGTTTGGCACAAATTACATATAGCATCTCACAAACTACAATGAAGGAAAAAAAAAAAAAACAAGAGAAAATAATAATCTGCGTCGATGGCGAAAAGATGGTCAAATGTATACAACTCAGTTAGAAAGAGTTCAGTTGGAACACTTTAAATGGTTCATCTCCTTCTTCCAACTTGGCTTTTGCCGCCGAGCAAACTACATTCCTTTTCCGCTTAAGCGTTGGTGATCCTCCACCATCCGACGATAATACAGACGAAGATGATGGCTTCAGTGAGCAACGCTTAGAAGCCACACGACCCGGCTCCGAATCATGCGTGCCAATGAGGTGAGGAAAATTAAGCTTAGCCTTGGAGCCACGCATTTTAAAAGCGGCTCGGTCATAAGCCAAGCCGGCATCCACAGCTGTCTCGTAGGTTCCGAGCCAGATTCTGGCCCCGTTCTTCTTTGGGTCTCTTATCTCAGCTGCGTACTTACCCCAGGGTCGTTGCCTCACTCCCCTAAAATTCCGTCCGCTCTGTGGGACTTGAACAACACACGCTGCCACCTCGAAGTTATTTGATGTGTCCAAAACATGGTTCATTATTCCCATTGTGTCACCCAAATCCTCGACAAGAAAATGAGCATTGCTAGAGCTTGAAGTACTTGGAGAATTAAGCGATGGTGCATCAAGCTCAGCTACATCGGCCAAAAATGTCTCCTGGGTTTCGAAATCATCGTGTAGTAGATGCTGACGAATCGATTCCAAGAGAGCCCAGTTGGATCTTGACATGCTTTCTGTCGACATTTCTGATGATCTAATAATTTTATCAGTATGTACTTAATATTCGGGGATATACGAAGAGTTGATGGTTGTGAGTGTGATATGTAAACCTGAAGGCTTTTGAAGTTGTGAGATATCTCCTTGTTAGGATTTGTATATATGTATATATATGCGTGGAGGTGTGCGGAGAGAGGCTTATTGTCATGTTCGTACACAATGTTTACTATTATATTGAATAGAGTTATAATTTCCATGAAAGCCCATTGGTTTTTCTTTTCGATCACATGTTTTGAATGCTTAAATATGGTTTTTTTATTCGATATTTGTCTCGAAGGTGCTTGTTGATTTAAAAATATATATAAAAAATGGAGACAACTTGACATAGATCTAATTTTATGAGCGCTTGCTAGGATGAACTAGGATCCTCTCCTGAGCAGTTCCCTAAGGATCCTAGGGATTCCGTAATCATGTCCGTTTATCGTATATCGTGCGGTAAGAAATTATTTAAAATTTAAATTTTAAAATTCAAATATGAATAATATCTAACGAAAACTGACCATACGATATAAAATGAACGGACAAGATTGTGGGATCCCTAGGGAACTGCTCAGGAGAGGATCCTGGTTCTGCTAGGATTAGTTCAGTTCATTGAAATAGGTCCAATAAATGAAAATTATTTATAATTTGTACTATATTTACCCTTTAGACTTATAAATTGTGGTAAACACACAAGATTTCTTAATTATGGGATTATTTGTGGTTTAACTAATATCTTAATTGTTGAATTAGTTATAGCAATATAATCACCTCAACCCCCAATTCGTTCATCCCTCCTTTTTTGCTTATTCTAAACAATTCCCTCTGTTCGATCATGGAATCAATCCTCCTCTTTTTTCTCTCTTATTTCATGAGTGATATTTTTGTGTTCTTTCCTCCAAAATCGTTCCTTTAATATTATATCTTATTTATATTTCTAATGTTCCGACATGGAGGTTCCTAACAATTTTCTTCCAATACAAGGTAGTTTATTTTTGTCTTGCAGGATGATTATATCTGTTTTGTAAGTGTAAAGCATTTTTCTTCTGATAAATTGTAGGAATGGTCTTTCAACTTTAACCAAATTGGAGCAATAATTCCTCAACTAAAAATCTTTTACCATTGATCCCTCAAGTCATCAAAACGTACATTTATGATCATTTTCGTCAACTTCGTTAGAACTTCCGTAAAAATAAGTCATGTGTCATGCACGTGAAGCTAAATCAAGGGGCAAATATGAAAAATCAAATAAGAAAAATTGTATCAATGACCCCTCAACTTTAATTCAACTGGAGAAATAGTCTCTCAACTTTAACCAAATTGTAGCAATGTCCTTCCAACATAACTCATTTTGATAGAATTCCAATGGAGTTGACGAAAATGACCATAGCTACATTCATGGGGGAAGTTACGTAGAAGCAAGAAGTGGCGGCCGCCCCCTGGTCCTGTTGGAAGTGATAAAGTTCCTTCTGGTCTTCTGGGTTCCTTGGGCGCGGGCTCCTTTTTTTTTTTTTTTTTTTTTTTCAAAATACCCAAGCCAAAGAAGGGAGGAAAGAAGATCTGCCTTTTGCAGCGTCTGCAAATGGAGTTATGTTTAGGTTCTAAGTTTCTAACAAAGAAGAAGAGAGGAAAATGAAAGACTTTCTCTCTCACCCATCCCACCACACGTGCCGCTTCAAAAACACCCAATTTGTTTAGTTTTTTTACGCTATTGTACCCAGTCAATTTGCGCCACTTAGCTTGCTATTTAATGTGCTAATTTATATTGAGATTTGTTTTATTTTTTAGTTATTGTCTGATTAATTTGCCCACTTTTTCAATATTTTTTAAGCCAGTTGTTTGACACTGTTATTTCACTTAAAACTCACTATAAACTCATACGAGCTTTTAAAAATGTTTTGTAAAGTATTACTGTGGAGCAAAAAATAATCAAGAAAATTATAAATGCGACATGTAGACCTTTGAGTAAAAAGGACAAAATTACCCTTGAGGCACACATGGACTCCCACACACATGCAACGAACAATAAATGAGGACGGCGATTATTCAAAAGGCAACTCCTAATTTTCCTATTCAATTTAGGTTTAATTGCCAAGTTATTTGCAAGATATCATTTCACATAATATCTTGCAATTACACTCACAATTTGACCATATATGGCCGGCCCCTATTTTCTAAATAGGGCCTGTCACTCCCCAATAAATAGCCTTATTCTCCCACTAAAATTGTAAGCCACTCTCTACCCACAAACTCCTAAACACATTCTTTTTAGAATTCTAACTTTGGCATCAGAGATTCTTAGGCCAAAGCTCCCATTCATCGTGGGCGTGTGAGGCTTTTAGCCTTCATCTTAGGTGTTTTTATTTTGTAGGGGCATTTTCGTCAAAGGAGAGGACGGCGAAAATTTGCATCCACAAATTGGTGCTTTCATTGACAGTCTTGATTCACACGCTTGAAGAAGACTTTCGCATTCAAAAGTTTCTCATTTCTTGTTCATTTGTAGATTTTTCGTACATTCTTATTCCTAGAATTTTTAAACTTCTTTGAATAAACATAAAAGAAAAGTACAATGATTAGAAATTCATAAACCACAACGAACGGAACTTCTTACATTCAATGATTTGGACCAAGTGATGGAGATAGTGACGTAGCCATACCACAATGATCCACGAGGCTCAACGCAATGACGAGCGGAGTGGCACCACCCTAGCTATGCCAATGATAGCCACTAGGGTAGTAGCCATAGTGGCAGGTCACAGCAAGACCCAGGCTCAAGCTGTAGCCGCAGTTGCCAAAGCAGCAGTCCAAGACCCGCAGGCCCAAGTTGCGGGAGAGCCCAACACTCATGCACTTCAGCGGCCCAGCCCGCGCCCACGGTCTAACTTGTGCATGCGACCCGACTCGTTCTCGCGGTTCAACCCAAAGTTCGGCCTACTCCCGTGACCCTTCTAGTAGCCCAAATTGGTCCAAGACTGGTTCAACTATATCGGGTTTAGATTTCTGGATCGACAATTGAATCGGGGGTATTTTCACCTCATTTCTCCACAGATTTGACATATCCCAACTCAAATCTCGCACCCAGAGTTCATTACACTTCCACTACTTAAGAAGACGTATACCTTCCAAGCTCTTCTAACCCAAATGGCGAACAAAACTTGTCTTGACAAGTCAGAATGTTGACAAGCGCCTTCACATAGTAGATGACCTTGGTGAATCAGCTCTTGCAGCATACCGAGATGCAGTGTGCCTTAGACGAGGTATCCTGAAGTAGGACAAGGGTAAACAACAAACCTCTCTAGCGGAGTCCTGGCAAGCAGCCACTCGACTAGTCACTAACCGAGCACTTTGGCAGTGTACACTCTCGACTAGGTCCCTGAGATAGCGTATACTCTCATCTTAGCGTGCTGAGGAGTGTGCATTCTTGGTTAGGCCCACAGACGAGTATACATTTATGGTTAGGACCACATTCTGATAATCAACATGAGTAACCTTCCAAGAGAGGTGTTCATTTGCGGCTAGGCTCTTGGTTAGGCCCACAGACGAGTATACATTTATGGTTAGGACCACATTCTGATAATCAACATGAGTAACCTTCCAAGAGAAGTGTTCATTTGCGGCTAGGCCCACAAGAAGCATCATGCATCACATGTCGGCTTAAGCTCAATAGGTAGCCTGTGAGGATCTACCTCGTCTGTTAAGAATGTACCACTAGACCAGTAGGTCACGACCAGGGGCAACTGAGAGCTCCGCTACCCCCAACAAAGGCAAATTCAGGAAGAAGTATAAAGGCTTCTAACTGAGCGATCACTCGATTTCCAATGTAACTGACGAGGCACTACGACGGGACATGACCAACATAAGTAGGTTACCCTTCACGGACAAGATTAGGTAGGCATAACGTCCATGCAAGTTCGGCATGCCACATTTCACATCCTTCAAAGGAGATGGAGACCTAGAGAGACACCTAAAGCACTACCGAATCACAATGATCCTCTATCAGAACAACGATGCTCTTATGTGCAATATATTTACCACCACTTTACAAGGTGAGGCATAAGATTGGTTTCACACATTGCCATCATAATTCATCCAAAGTTTTGATGAGCTTTCTTTGGTTTTCACCAAGGAGTATTCATCATATCGCTCTATCAAGAAGAAGTCCGACCACTTGTTCAATGTGAAAAAGAACCCAAAGGAGTCCTCCGCAACTATGTGAAGAGGTTCAAAGCAGAGAAGGCAAAGATAGTCGGATGCAACGACTCGATAGCAAGTGCATCATTCTAAAAATGACTCCTAGCAGACCACCTGCTATTCGGAGAATTGATCATGAAAGAATATCTAACGTTGGCAAACTATTTCGCTATAATAGAGAAGTATGCAATTTGGGACGAGGCTCACCGATGCACATTTAAGACAAATCCGAGCGATCTTGAATATGAAGTCCCCCACTACTCTAAAGATGACTCAAGATCTGACTAAACGAGCAACTTCACTCAACCTTTTACCCTTACGATCTACCGATCAACGTGAGCCATTTTTTTTACTCAATCGAAAAAGAGCACTAAGACAAACAGGACGACAAGTGCGAAAAAGCATTTAAGGACTTGAAAAGTACCTGACATCACCTCCCTACTATGCAAACATGAACCAGCAGATGCCCTATTTACATGTTTAACAGTATTTGAAGCAGCAATAAGCTCTACCCTCATACGAGAAAAGCTGAGGGCCCGACTACCTGTATTCCACAGTTCAAAGTCTCTTATTAATGCAGAAACCAGTTACCAAAAATTCAAAAGATAACTTTGGTGACAGTTGTTGCAACCCTGAAGCTTAAGTTATACCTTCAGATGCATGCAATCATTCTTATGATGCACTATTGCACCCAATTCAGACGCACGACGATAAAGACCTAGACATTGACGGATGCAAAGTTTTCTAACAAACGCAACAACTCACCCTAAAAGGCATACCAAGGGTAGACGAACACTAGAAAGATATACTCAGAAACAAGTTTTGTCCTTGTCGCCCCAGAAGATTCTACATAGGAGCAACATGTACCAATAGTTGAGCACCACCTCCTGCTGCACATAACACGGCCCCAGCCGACCCTTGCTCTATAATTCAGCTTTAGAGTGGCATAATACTGGCATTTAAGCATCTTCTATTACGTGTAACATGGTCTCAGCTCTGCAACTCCCTACCGCGCCTATCTTACATCACGACTCCCTACTGTGAAGAGTTTTACTCCGTGGCTCCTCGCCAAGCTGACTCAAGATCCACAGCTTCTCGCCATACCGATTATGTTCGCAACTCTTTAGACTTTAAAGTATTTAACGACAGATCATAATACGAGGCTTTTACCAAAAGGCCTCCGAATAGTAAAGGACTTAGCAGTGAAAAAGCTTGCAATTCAATCTGATTCCCAGTTAATCACCAGCCAGACTAATAAGGAGTACACGGAAAAACATCTGAAGATGGTGCAGTGCCTAGAGAAGGTACAAAAGTAACTTGAGGCATTTCAGACTTACACCCTCACTCAAGTTCCGCAGGCAGACAACGCCCATGCGAACGTGCTAACCAGCCTAGGCTTAGCCCTCGCCCATCAGCTCAAATGCTCTATTTTGTTGGAATATCTAGACAAGGCAAGCATAGAGGCGGTGCCAGCAGCGAAGGTGTCACATATTACTATAACTCCAAACTGGCAAGATTTCATTATAGATTACCTGGTTAATGACACACTTCCCATGGAAAGATTGGAGTCTAGAAAGCTCCAAACAAAGGCAATACGTTACTACATGTGGAACGGCATTCTCGTTTGAAGATCCTACACTGGACCACATTTCTGCTGCTTAGTGCCTCATGACGACCTAAAAGTTCTAAGTTCAATCCACAAAGGCGTTTGTGGAAATCACTCTGGAGGTTGATCCTTAGCACATAAGGCTTTTAATGCAGGCTACTACTGGCCTACTATGCATCAAGACGCTAAGGAGTTAGTACAAAAGTGCGACCACTAGCAACGCTACAAGTCTATACTTGCACTGCCTGCTAGCTTACTACATATGCAAACGAGTCTTTGGCCGTTCATGTAGTGGGCAATCGACTTGGTAAGGCTAATTTTGTCCGCTACTGGGGGCAGAGACATGATGATCGTGGCAACTGACTAATTCACCAAATGAGTGAAAGTACAGTCCATGACAACCATAACTCAGACGGACATAGAGCGCTTCATATAGAGGAACATCATTTGCCGATTTGGCATCCCTCAATCCATCGTCACATAAAATGGCCCGCAATTTGTAGGCAAAGATTTGGCGAATTTCTTCAAAAAATATGGCATCAAGTAGCACATGCCCACGCCAAAGTGTCCTCAAGGCAATGGGCAGGCCGAAGCATCCAATAAGACGATTCTCGACTGCCTCAAGAAATCACTCTTAGATAAGCAAAAATCGCCAGACGAACTTCCCGGATATCTATAGGCAAATCGCACAACCAAACGACAAGCAACCGGTGAAACTCATTTCTATTTGGCATTTGGTTTAGAAGCAATCATTTCCTCCTAATGTCATCATGCCAAGCATCAAGTAGAACAGAAAAGAGATGGCCACAAACTTAGATATGGTAGAGGAGAAACGCGAGAAGGTCATCACCCACATCGCAGCCTACCAATAACAGCTTCTCTCCAGCTACAACAAAAGGGCAAAGATCCAGCAGTTCCAGCTTGGAGATCTAGTCCTAAAACCAAAAAGATAAAACTTATCTAGGAAGGTCCGTACAAGATCAGTAGAGTAAGTGGCAAGGGTAGTTACACCCTCGCCACCATGAACAACAAAGAGATAAAAAAGTAGTGGAATGCCTACGATATGAGGAAGTACCATGCATGACCTCCCGTTACATTAAAGCCATAAGACTCAAGCAGCACGACGGGCACCATCTTGCAAGCCAAGAACTATCCAGTTGTTATGCAGTTCCTACCTTACAGTTAAGTTTTCATTTGTTTCACTCGTTTTTTAATGAGGAATTAGAAGTAATTTACAACTTGGCTCGGCTGCATGCTTACAACAACTGATCATTCTTGCACTTCAAAAGAAGACCGTGCCTTTTTTAGGGACTTATCGCAGGAATTGCGCTGGTATAATTAGGTGCATAATGGCTTGCGCCAGGATTCCTAGAAGTAGCCACAATGGTCTTTTTCAAGGCTTAGTTCTCTTGGCTTAATCCATGGGGAACTGGGCCTCAGAGACGGATAAGGCACACTACGCAGTACGCCCTATGGACGGCTGCCCTGGAACCCTAAAGCTGCTATCAAGTGCACTAAGGTAGCCTACGGTTTCCAAAAGAGGACCTATGACTTGTCCTTGGAGTAATAAGTTGCACTAAATTTATACAACCGCACATTTTTTTTGTGAAAGGTTAAATAGTTAGCGTGCATATACTAAGCTTTATCCACTACTGACATGCTACGCAGTCATTAAGCTTCACCTCATCCAAGCAAGGAATGATCTTTTAGATCTACACTAATTCCTAAAGTGTTGTGATACCTTTGATACAAAAGGTTAGCCAATTTTATGACCCAAAAAATCTTTAGTATGTTGTGATGCGGGCTACATAACTCAAAGGATTGAAGAAAGCCAAGGTTAACAGCCAAGCGGTCACGCGAACTCGTCTGCTTCTGTAAGTAAGGCATTCGACTGACAACCCTGTGGCTAACAACTTTGCAAAAGTTCTACACCAACACCTATGGCTGCATAGGCTATGTGGGCCTATTTGCTTATAGAAAAGCAGCACGCCTGCCGCTGGTCTAAAGGTCAATGGTTATGCATAAACAAAAGAAGCACAAATGAAGAAAAACGTAGGAAGCAAGTTTATTAAATTTTCTAGCAAAATTGATATACAAATAACGAAGGCTGAAGGAGTTCAAGCAAAGAAAAAAGCAACAAGGAAAATAAACAAAATCCTAAAGGCTACGTAGAAGACTACTCTTCAGCAACTTGGGCATCCTATGACTATTTACTTACCACCCCTTCAGCAACTGTGATGCTGTCAGTAACGGCATCATCCAGTGCTTCACCCCTGGCTACTCTAGCCTGGGCACCAACTTCTTTGACTACTTCATCAATGGAAGCCTCAAATGTAAGGGCAAACAAGTCTTCTGGAGAAATAGAGAAGGTCTCAAAGTTTTTCCAAATAAACTCAAAGTCAGACGGCCTGCTATAAAGATAATCTACATAACCCAACTTGTAGAAATCGACCTGAAATTGAACAAACGAAGCCTCGAGCCTAGCATTCTCACCATTTTACTGCTCGTTCTCCTCAAATAGACTAACATGGACGCGCTGTAGCTCATCCACTTCATTCTTCAGATTTTTGTTGATCTTAAGTGCATCTTAGAGTTCCAACACTTAGGGTTCAAGCCTATCAATGACCTTCTTGAACTGGATCACTTGGTTATAAGCAGGAATCAACTCTTCATCCTTTACGTAAGTAGTAAAACGAAGCTAAAAAATGGCACGCCCAAGATCTTGAATATGAGGTATGTAATATCCAATCTCTTTCTCTACACTTTCATACTTAACTTGGATCATGTCAAGCCTAGTTTTCAAGTCAACGATCTCTTGGCTAGCGATCTCAAGCTGTAGAGAAATACGGGTAGAAATATTGGACCTCTTCAAAGCAACGAGCTCAGACTCCAATTTTTTGATCTTCTCTGTGGAATAATAAGCCTCAGCTGCCATAGTCGTTGCCACCTCCTTGGCAGCCTTGGTATCCCTTTAGTCCAGAATCGTCGTTTTTTACATTCTGGCAAGCTAAGCAGTCTTCTTATACTGTGTCGTATGCTTCGTAAAGGAACTTAGGCAAACAACCCTTCTGACGCCATCAACAATTTTGGCACACGTGTCTATATCTTCAGGTAGATATGGCTTAAAAAGCGCATAGATCTTAGTAGACTCTTCAGAAACAGATTTGGTGGATTTTTCACAACTGCCCATGTGATTAGTCTTTTCTTTCTCAGCAGGCGAATCAATCCCAGCAACAAGAGGAGTGGGCCTTGGTGCCACTTTAGCAGCAAAATCCACCTTATCGCTCTTCACAATAGCAAGCCTCTCTAAAGGTGAACCAAACTTAACTCCTAACAGACATTTTGGTACAGAATTCAGCACTGGGGGCATGACAGAACCTCTACGCTGCGTTGAGCAATCCTATTAGCAATCGTTCTAGTCATTTTCGTCATGGTAGACGTCATAGGTTCAGAACTAGCAGCCTCATTTTTCTTCCCATTGGAAGAAGTCAAGTCAATCACAAGCCTCTCAGCAGTAGACGGACCCTCAGGAGCAGCGGAGGCAGTCTTTGGTTTTTTCTCAACAGACATCTTTTGAGCAGGCGAGGAAGATCTATTATTTCCACCTTCATCCACAATAGGCTGCACGAAAACGATCGGACGAGCCAATGCATCCGCCTTGATCCTATTTATCTCCTTTCTTGGAAGCAATCTACCTTTCTCCTGGCAAAGAGGACTAAGCAGCCAACATCATTCACGGTACTCAACAGGGATACGTAAAGCAACATGCACCTTTTTCATATTTGGAGAAGTCTGGGAATTGAGCCAAATTCTGAATCTACATAGACAAAGGAGGACAATTAGCAGTTTAGCACATAACATCCTAAAAATCAAACAGTTTATGATGAAACCTCGACTGCCTATAAGCCAAGCTCCACGACTTATCTTTCTTGGCTCAACTAGACAGTAGGGGAGCTCGATCCATGCTGGCTTTCCCCTCATTTTTTCTTTTAGACCAAGAGGCTGGAGGCATACATCCCCAGCATTCCAGTTGCCCATAAGGCCCACGACGTTCTTATTTCTCTTAATCACCAAGCTGGCCCGCGTCAGGTCCAAGAGCCCAAAAGACATGTGCCATACGGCTCGCCTAGAATTGTGCCCCAGCACCTCAATTTGTGGCCCCAGCTGCATATTTTCCCTTGGTTCTAGCCAAGCCGAGCAGCCCAAGCAGTAGTCCTTACCGCAACATCTCCTCGACCTATGCCAAGCCAACTCCCTAGCACTGCTAGCCGATGTGTCGCATCATTCCAACGGCTGGCCCGGGACAACACTATCCAAGAAGAAGATAAGGAAAATTAAATTTTTCTTACCTTAGTGTGGCTCGGAGAAGATAAAGAACACAATGAAAAATGATCCTTTGCACGAGCAAGTGTAGAAGATTGCAAGGGGAGGGGGAACAAAATATCCTCTAGCTTTCTCTCTCTTGTAGGGTAGAATAAATTGCTCTCTGAAGTTGATTTAATCATCTACTTAAGGTAAACTTAAATAGACTTTATAAGTGATTTATTTCCCTTTTCTAAGGATCTAATTTCCAATTAATGTGGGAATCTACATCAAAATAGGAAACAATCTTACATTTCTTAAAGCAAGGGAAGATCTCTACACCTACTGCCCTTTCCTGTGAGTAGCCCAATAGGTGTAGGGGCATTTGTGGAGCCAAAAATAGTCAAGAAAATTATGGAGGCGACATGTGGACTTTTGGGTAAAAATGACAAAATTATCCTCGAGGCACACCGGGATTCCCGCACGCATGCAATGGACAATAACGGCTTAATCAAGGAAGAGTCAAAGGTGATCAAAATGGTATTTATTCAAATCCCTCTCATCACTCCTCATCAAATCCTTATTCACAAGGTAACTCCAAATTGTCGTATTCAATTTAGGTTTAATTGACAAGTTAATTGCTAGATATTATTTCACCTATAAATAGCCTTATTCTCCACTAAAATTCTAAGCCATTCTCTACCCATAAACTCATAAACACATTCTTTTCAGAATTCTAACTTTGGCATCAGAGATTCTTCGGCCAAAGCCCCCTCATTCATTGTGGGCATGTGAGGCTTTTGGCCTTAATCTTAGGTGTTATTATTTTGCAGTGCATTTTTGTCAAAGGAGAAGACGGCGAAAATTTGGATCCACAATTACGAACTTGTAATCATTTGAATTTTTATCTCTTACCATCAAATTCAACAAAGTAATAAAAAAATTTGTCAATATTTTTATATATTATATGTTTTATAGTCAATGTTTTTTTTTTGGTAAACTTTATAGTTAATGTTTTCATATATTATATGCTATATAATAAATAGACAATTATTTATACGATATATAATACATTATTCAAATTCACCTAGATCATCGCCTAAGCGTTAGGCTATGCCCGTCGCCAGACTAGCGCTTATCATCTTTTAGAACTTTGCTCATTATAAAGTTATGGAATAGCACGATACAACAAGAAATGGTGCTTGAATCCTCGTTCAAATAATAATGTTATTCAAATCCTCCTTTGAGTATTCCGGATAGTCCAAATCCTCCTTCGAATATTTCGGTTAGTGCACATTCTCCTACGAATATTCTGGGTAGTTCACATAATCTTCTTGCAAACCCTTGACTTAGACCTCGAATAGATGTCCACATTTTTTCGGGACCTTAAACCCTTTACACTTCGCCCTTCCCCTTGACAATTCCTGGCTTTGCCACTAGGTACACTTTTGGATAAGTTGATGGACCAATGGTAATGGATTTTTAGTTGAGAGACCATTGCTCCAATTTGATTAAAGTTAAGGAATCATTGCTATAATTTATTCTTTTCTTCCTGTACAATAGATAATTACTAGATTATATCGGTTTGTAGGTAGACATTATTTTTCATATACAGTATGTAGTTACTAGATAATATTTTAGTTTGAGTATTTAAATATTCAAAATTTAAAAACTGAATAAATGATACAAAAATTAAAGAATTTAAATATTTTTATCTGAAATGGCATAATTGATATCAAAACATGTAATTGGATAACTGGATTCAATCCTGAAAACTACCTATGTTTTTGGACCTAGATCCAAAAGTCCCTATAAAATATTGCAACCGTCCATAATTTTCTTGCAAGCATAAGTAACGATACATTAGAACAAATTGTCTTATTACTTCATGCCATAAACACAAAGCATTGGTCATGGGGTAGTTGGACTCATATCTACACCATTGTCAAGAGTGGATCATGTGCTGCCTCGACATCATTACTGGTTCTAGGCTGAAACGCTGCCAAATTAAAAATAATGTCCTTTCTGCATACTGGTGCTTCTTTGGTTAAATTTAGTTTCAAAATCAGCTTAGTTTTTGTGAATATATTTTCTTTAAAAAAAGAAGGTAAATTTTTTTATTCATTTTTACTACAAGCGATAATACTATTCTAAGTTACGTTAAAAGAAGAGGATCTAAACTCGTGACAGTGAGTTAAAAAGAAAAGCTTTATTCACCATGACAAATTCATTTGAAAAAATGATCTAATCTACCATCATTACTATTCAAAACTCTATAAGGAGTACAACTATAACTATTCAAAATTATAGGAATATTAAATTGCTTAGGTACTGGTACTCCATTCACTTTAAAACTGGTAGATTAGAGCATTTCTCAACTTATTTGTGGCTTTTTATTTGTTATGATTTGTTGGAAATAATATATAGGCAAATGATGAAATAAAGAGAGCAACATGTAGAAATATTGGGACAGTATAATATGAGTGTCTTTTTTCTCCTCATTAGACTTCTTTATGTAGTGTTAGCATTAGTTGGAGGCCAAGCTCAAGTTTTCATATTTAAATCAAGAAGGAATTAAACTAATAAGATAGTACCTATTGGCTATAAGTGCATGGGCATTCACATGATTAATAATAATCACAACACTCCCCCTTGCATGTTTATCAATTAATGATAGTTGTCTCTAAAACCTTGTTTGGGAAATCCAATGGGACAAAACCTAAACAAATTAAAAAAAATAAAAAATACAACTTTGGAAGTCATTGATAATGCGTTGGACACGCTTAATGATGTCTCGCTACAACCTTGCCATGAAAAATAGACATGGTGGAAGGGAAAGCAAGTATAACATGCTCATGCCAACCACAACATATCCTCAAAGATTTGCTTTGATGATAGTAAGTGTTTATCTAATTGTAGCCATAAGACTTGAGATCCACAACACTCTTCAAGAAATTGAACTTCAATAGAACTTGTTTAGAAAGTGTGGAAGTTTATTAGGAGACAATAATGCAGTAATAAAATACTCAGCCCTAAATCAAAGACATTAATTCCCAAAATTGTGTGTATTGACTGGCTTAAATCCAAAGCTCCCTTTTTTGTGCAACGATATTGAGAGTTGGACTAAGTCACACATAAGTCAATAAACCTTCCACTTACAAATCAATGAAATAACACTTGACTATGTTTTTGGCAAAAATTACTTCTATTATCTCACAAACTTCAAAGGAAAAAACATATAGGAGAGAAATTATACATCTTAGATGGCGAAAAGATAATCAAATGTATACAACTCGTTGGTTGCAAATTTGTTGTCCCTTTTATGTGTCTCGTTTGTGTTTCTTTGCTAATATTTTGACACATGTCCTATGACTTAATAGAGACATAACTCTATTAACTTTTTAATTTGGCATTTAAAAATTATAAAAATCTAAAATATGGAAAAAAATATGCGAGCAACGTATGAAGGTCCGGTGCAAGAAAAAGTGTACATGGCTGGTCAATCTTCATCTTCACTCTCATCTTTCAAACCCTACCAGAGCGAGGAAGAACAGTAAAACGACGAGGGTGAAAGATCCGACTTCATACAATTTGAATGGCGGGTTTGTGGTGGTGGCCGTTGGGACCGCTCCATCCTTGGAGCTAGAGTGTGTGCAGAGGTCGCCGTCCATCGACATGGCAGTCAACTAGGTGAAAAGTTGAGTAGGTGAACGGAGAGCTTAGTAATTAAGAAAAACTAATGAAAAAAGTTTGAAAACTTTGAGTTTTAACGATAAGCACAAAATAAAGGGCAAAGTGAATAGTATATTAACTTTTTAGTGTAAAAATATGGTTTTTCATTAAAGTGAACAGTACCAGAAGCTTTTCGTTAAAGTTCCCTAGTAATTATCGATAGAGTATTAGGTGATTATATAGTTCAAGAAAGTATACCAAAATTTCCATACAATTGAGATTTTAATCACCGTTGAGAAAATAGCAGTACAGCCATGGCGAAAAGATTGGGAGCTTTGCTCACCTTGTTAACTAACAACCAGGGAAAAAGTGAAGATTAATGGCGCTAGGGTTTGAGAGATGAGTGTAGACAAAGATCGGCCCGCCATACACTTTCTTGAAATGGACCTCCATACACTGCTCGCGTTAAGTCAAAGGACATGTATTAAAATTTTAGCAAAGAACCACAAAAGAAATATAAAAGGGGATACAAAACTTGCTGCCCGAGAATTTTTTCATTGTGCCCGGAACAAGGATAGTACACTCACGTTATATTATATAAGTGGGGGAAAATTTTACTTATTAAGTTGTTAATTTTTTAACCTAAGTATCTTATCACTTGTATAATAATATGGTATACCATCTTGTTTTCTACGAACATTAAAAAATATCTGCAGCCCAACTAGTTAAGCAATAGGCGGCAGCCAAGTGAGAAAGAGTCCAGTGGGAACATTTGACGCCGTTCATCTGCTTCTTCGAGCTTGGCTTTTTGTTTCTTCTTTCGATCATATGTTTTGAATGCTCCAAATTTATTTATTTATTTTTTTGTCTTGATATTCCTTTGGTCGGTCGGTCGATTTAAATTAATAATAAAAATGTTCGAGATGGCAAAGCGTTAGTTTAAACTAGATTTGATGTGACCCTATCCAAAATTTTCACACGTGCAAAAGTAAATGATGCTACATCTAGAGAATGGATGACGTCGTTATACATAGACAGGAGAGCAACTTTCTTTGAAATTAGTTTGTATTGTCACGTTTAGTTCTAGTTGACTAATGTAATGCTATGTAAAGAAACATTTACATATAACGTTATGTTATTGGATCAGGACATTGTAGTAGTAAATAACTCGTTCATATACATTATTTTTTGTTTTTTTGTTTTTATCCAAAATGGATGACGTAAGTGATATATATAATTTGCAAACAAGATATGAATACTCACCCAATAATCTAGGGGTGTGCTATCCATACATTATTTTTACCTCTCACACATCCTTTTCAATTTTTGGTTGTCGGTTCGAATGAAGAAGATCAAGGGACAAAAATTAACAAGGATTATGTGAAAAGTAAAAATGAGTTTTTAGAAAACATCACCCAAAATCTAAAACCATTTCGCTTAGCTGCTTATACTTTTACATATAGTTTGCACTTTATTTATCAAATTTGTGTGTTCTTTTAGGCGATCTTCTCTTATTAAGGATAAATGTTGGTGTGTTATACATAAATCCCTTTTTACTTCTTACACATTTCTCGTTATTTTCGACTTTCAGATCGGATAAATACGAATACAAATAAACTTAGACAAGGTGTGTAAGAAGCACGAAAGGGTGTGTGGATAGTACACCCATAAAAATGTTAAACTTGTTGGGAGTTTGAAGACTAATAAACTTATCATAGCCCACCATCAACAAAATCACTTTTCTTATTAGACTTTATAAACTTTTATGCCTTGTAATTATATGAATTGATTTGGACACGTGGGTATTCACCATAAAAATAGGAAAAATACCCTACTATGGATTGACCTATGGATGACCTATGGATCGACCCCACCTTGATCCACTAGTAGAGCACCTTAAAAACCCTAGCGAGCAAGAGAGCAGTGACGGGGACGAGGGAAACCGTAGGGAAGGCATTGATTTCCAAGTCTTTGAGAAGAACTCAGCAGCAACTTCCATTAGAATCGCATGCTTTAGATCTTGAAAATGGAAGAGAAATGTTAAGAGGGTGTTTGATCCGCATGAGGAAGAAGAAGAAGAGGATTTCATTTGGGTGGTGCTATTCACACACCATTTTTTATCTTTATCACATCCTTATTAATTTTGGTACTTTAATGTTCTTCAATTCATTTGATTCGATAATCGGAAATTAAGAAGGGTGTGTGAATAGTACCACATTTTCATTGTATCATAATAAAAGGGCACATAAATTAATTCATGTTAGAATTTACTTATTTTAGCAATTTTTTCTTAGATTGGTTAGATGAGACTGATTACACATGTATATAATACAATCACTAACTAACGGTTAAACTTGTGGTTGTATTATGTTAAACCAGAGTCCAACATAGATTACACTTAGTATCGTATTCTGCTTTTAATGAAGATATTCATTATCTCTTGTATCTGATATGAACTTAACATCCTAATAGGACTCTTGTAAATCAATCTTATGTAACTATTTATACAAAGGAATGAAGCAATGCAAATCAATGATTTCAAAAATATTTTTCTCACCTTAGTTGGGTTTTCTACATATTAAATACATAAAAGTATTATAGCCAAATCCTGATTAGTGTTGCACTTAAAAGTTGTAAACTCATCATAGTCAATTTTCCTTTTAACATTTTATTTTGTGGCTTTTATTTGGTATAAAACATATGCATTCTATTTGCCTTATACCAAAATTCTCAAACACCTGGATGTCGATGTTTATATATCTTCCCCTTAATTAGTAACTTGTCATGGTAAAAGCCTTTACCAAAACAATGATTTAGAAAATCTTATTATGGTAAAAGTCTTTACCAAAAAAGTCTTTACCAAAACAATGATTTACGAGAAAATTAAGAAATTTTGCACGGGTGCATCTTAGGCTCTTTAGAGTAATATGCTTACACCAAATAAGTGCATCAAAAACGTGTTTGTTACTCTCATTTTAGGGATGAGTCACAATCTCTCTCATTCTTCACACTGTAAACCTAGAGGCACAATTTAATATCCTATAAAAGGAGACAAGTCTCTATGTACAATGTAATCAACACAAAATATATGGTTGAAACAGAAACTACGTCAACAAGGACTTTGCTCCAACTTGGAGTGAATTCGATGCATGTATTCTTGTGTTTTATATGGTTTTACGGTCAAATATTGTGAGTGTACTTGAATGTCCTTTTCATTCTCATTTGACTTTCTTAATTTTTTGCTAGGGTTACTTGGAGACCCTCAAGCTTCCTATATACATCAAGAAAATAAAGAAAGAATTAATCTAATAAGATATTATATATTGACCATAAGTGGATAGCCATTAATTAATAATATTTGCAACTACTGACTTTTGAATGTTTATAGTTGCTTCTATAACCTTGGAGAACCCAACGAAACAAAACCTAAGCAATGCAAAAAAATAATTGCAACTTTTGTGAATCCTTGATATTAGCCACAAAATATCGAAAGAGATAAGGTCTGTTCAAAGTGAAAAAGAGGACAATGTGCTTATGTCAACTGTAGCATATCGTCGAAAGCTCTCCCAGATGACAGTAAGTTTATATCTAATAAGACTAAATGATCTCACAACAATTTACTACTTGTTGAGAAGGTACAGAACTTTCTCAGGGGACAATTATCTTTAGATTTATCTACATATTAGCAACATGGGTGTTCAATTTGGTGATAGGACTTCGGATAGAAATGCGTTGAGGCGATTGGCATAGATTTGTTAGCTAGAGGAATTGTTACAAAATTGAATATATAATTAACCGATAGACGAAATGAAGCTCTCAAGTACATAAAAGTCTCTTATATCCTTGCTTGCGAGGTTCTGAGATTCCCATTTTATCACTTGAATAAAAAAAATATACTAGTGATTGATGGAGCTTTGTGATTATCTACTGTAATGTACGAATATATAATGCAATATGGGGTATTTGAATTCTTTAATGTACGACTTCAAACATTGGATTTTGAATTTTGTATTCTCAATATATGCATGTGCTATTTTCGTTTTTAGAATTGTCCTATTCTTTTGCTCTTGTAAATAATTGAGAAGAACCTGAAAGGGAAGGGTTATACAATTGCAAGATTGTTGTTCCACCTGATAAGAATTCACAATACAGAAAGTAACCCAATTCATTATAAACACATATGATGTTTATTGTTTTATTTTTTTGATCTAGGATTCATACTTTTGACGGGTTAAATAAAACCACACAATAAGTTAACAACAATTTAATACTAAACCTAAAACTTTTTCCAACAGGTAAAAGAATACACACTTGTAGTGTTAGTGATGTGCAACAGTGGCGGAGGCAGTTAAGGACTACAGTAGTCCTAGGCCTACTCTCACTTAAAAAATAAGATTAGTCTACTACACCTATTTCTATTGCTTTGCAGCCCTTCTCAACAACTAAAACAAATTCAATAATTATCTATTTTTCATCTCATAGAGTATATATTTTAAATGGTCATTTATCACAAAGAGTAGTGTTATCTGCATACATTTTTTTACCTTTAACACACTCTTGTTAATTTATGTCATTCGATATTCAATTCATTCAATTCATTCAATCAGACGATCGCATATTGAGAGGGTGTATGGAAAGCAAAAAGAGGTGTGTGGATAGCACAACCCTCTCACAAATCAATAACATTAAATTAAAACCCATCATTCACTTTTAATTAAAATAAAATCATCTTTCACTTATGCACAGGGAGAGTTTTTACCTTTTCTTATTGAATTTCATATATTTAGCCATTCTAAATCCCAAATTTATTGAATAAAAAACAAAAAGGTTTGTAATACTCTATTATTCACAATATTTGTTTCTATTCTATCCCACCTCTTACTTGAGTTTTAGGGTTTGCAAAGATTTTTGTACTTATCTCTATTCAGTTTAATAATTATTTAAATACTATAGATGACATTATGCAACTGTTTCATTACAATTCGTCAAGAATAATTTTGATTACTATGGATAGATAAAATTATCTATGCATATGTTAATTTTGACTACTTAATTATTTGGATAAATATTATGATGTTTTGCATTAGTAATTTTATAATCACTATTCGTTTTTTCTTCTTCTATACTTGTTTGAGGCCCTTCCTCACATGAAATCTTGGCTCCGCCACTGATGTGCAAGATTGTTTATCACACAACTACAAAGGAAAAAAAGGAGAGAACAATCTCCGTTCTTTTTTTGAATAAACGATATTATTTGCTTTCTTAAATGGCAAACAGATCGTCAAATGTATACAACTCGTTAAGCAATAGATGGCTGCCAAATGAGAAAGGGTTAAGTTGAAGCTGTTCATCTGCAACTTCCAATTTGGCTTTAGCCGGCGAGCTAACTACATTCCTTCTCCGCTTAAGCATTGGTGAGCCGCTACCATCAGAAGATGAGACCGATGAAGATAATGGCTCCGGAGAGCAACGTTTAGGAGCGACCCGACCCGGCTCCGAATCATGTGTGCCAATGAGGTGAGGGAAATTAAGCTTAGCCTTGGAGCCACGCATTTTAAAAGCGGCTCGGTCATAAGCCAAGCCGGCATTCTCTGCTGTCTCATAGGTTCCGAGCCAGATTCTGGCCCCGTTCTTCTTTGGATCTCTTATCTCCGCTGCGTACTTCCCCCATGGTCGTCGCCTGACACCCCTAAAATGGCGCCCGCAGAACGGTGATTGAACAGTCCCCACCGGCAACTCGAACTTATTTGATGTCTCCAAAGCATGGTTCATTACTCCCATTGTGTTACCCGAACCCTCCACAACAAAATGAGCACTGCTAGAGCTCGAAGTACTTGGAGAATTATGCAAAGGTGCATCAAGCTGAGCTACATTGGCCAAAAATGTTTCCTGTATTTCGAAATCATCGTGCATCAGATGTTGACGAATCGACTCCAAGAAAGCCCAGTTGGAACTTGAGAAGCTTTCTGTTGACATAGGTGATCCGTTGACGAATTGAAATGACGATGGTGGTAAGTGTGATATGTAAATCTGATGGCTTTTGGAGTTGTGATATATCGCCTTATCAGGGTTTCTATATATATATATATATATACAGGGAGATGTGGGACTTATCCTTTTGCTCGTAAAGTATGTTATTATATAGAATGGGGTTGCTTCCATGAAGCCTCACTGGTTTCCATTTTTGCGATCACATGTTTTAAATGCTTCAAATAAAGTTTATTTTATTCGTTTGTTTGTCTAAGTTTTGCTTTGGTTGTTTAGTGGGTTTCAAAAATATAATTGAATAATGTTCAAGATGCCAAAGTATTAGCGTAATAACAAGAACTGATGTAATGCATTCTATGATCACATCTACAAATTACGATTAAATAAAACAAATTGTCTTACTTCATAACGTAACTCAACATGTTGCTCATACATAAACTCATATACTTTTTTTTTTTGGCATGTTTACTTAATTAAAATAAATGAAAAATGAATGAATCGAAGAGCTTAAAAAAAGAGAAAGAAAGGGAACCAAATTACCTAATCTTCCATATTCGATTCAATTCCTTATTTTAGTTATTTTAGGGTATTTGATTACAAATTTTAAGGGAAAATTTGCATTTTTTTTAATTAATGTAATAATGTACTCTATGTATGTTATCATATTTTTAAATTAAATATAAAATTTGTAGTTATTTATATTAATGAGATTTAAAAAAAAACCACAATTTATGGGACTAAAAATATTAAAGATAAATTATAGTCTCTGTTGTTAACATTCCTAGTTTAAGTGTGATTGTATAAATCGTAGATTTGATTTTATGCTAGTTATCATTTCCTATTACAACTTGTATTACTTGGGGAAGAAAAAATATCTTCTCTCCTTTTACTACTATAAATAAAGGCACAATGTAGGAGGGATAACACACACATTCCCCTACAATTCTACAAACACATCTCTCTCTCTCTTCTTCTCCTTGCCGCTGGCCACCCTAAACTTGTTAGATAAAATAGACCACAACACGTTATCAGCACACTCCTACAGCTGCGCTTAGGAATTTGATGTTGAAGAATTTTTCTGTTTCAAACCAGTTCATCCATATCATCACGCAATCAGGTTCTTTTAAAACAACGGTTTTTATCTCGATATTTTTGCAGCCCTGATAGCATGAACATTCACCATGATGCATGACCAAACTTTACATTTTACGAATTTTCGATTCTACATAAATTGTGTATACCTCATAACCATAATTGTTGAAATTATGTGAATTTGATATTTGCTATGAATTGAATCAAATATATTTGTATGTGCATCACATTGAATTAAATTAACATATTATTGTTTTTGAATATGCATATAATTGGAAAAAAAATTTGCGATTAGGACAGTTAGGGTTCTTTGAACCCGTGTCTTGCCCTACCCCATCCATGGTGATGGGCCACACCGTGCACACATAGTTGAGCCCTTTGGGCTCCTATTGTCTCCCACGTGCTGCCAAGCTTGCAACTTGCGTCGAGCCAAAACCAGGAGCTATCAGCTCCTTGCTTGCCCCAAACCACTGGGCTTGGCCCCCCTTTTTTCTTTTGGCATACTGCTCCAACCTGTCGGGCTTTAGAGCTCCCTCGGCCCAAACAGTTTCTCACAGCTCACGTGAAAGAAAAAAAAAACATTTTTTTATAGTTTTTTTTTTTTAGGTCTGCTTGCAGCAGCCCAATCCTTGCCTAGTACTCACCATGGGCCTGGGATACATGGCACAATTTTTTTTAGCCACCCATGCTTCATTTTTTTTCTTTTGGGCACCAAGTTTTCTTCGCCTAATTATTTTAGGCCCAATGGGTTTTATATTTTTTAACCCACACTTTAATTTGGCCCGAAGTCCAAATAATTAAAATTCAATTATAATTGTAAACCTAAAATTATATTTTTGCATATTAATTTGGCCCAAAGTCCAAATAATTAAAATTCAATTATAATTGTAAACCTAAAATTATATTTTTGCATATATATTTGTGTTTGCCTGTAGGAATATATGAACCTGAAGTTCATAATTATTTTGAAACCCGAAGTTTCTTACAAAAATGCCTTGTTTGAAAACCTGAAGTTTTTCATTTAAACACATCACCCATGAAAACCCGAAGTTTTTCACAAAATTAAACCAAATCATGTCTATTAGAACCTGTATGTTCTACTCCTATGTGAATGGATTGATTTTTCTCCATTACACTAACCACATCTTGTCCATCTATTTTATGATAGGAACATGTTGAATTTGAACAAACTCAACTTCGCCGCTTTAGAGGTCTCTGGAAGGAACTACCTCAAGTTGGTCTAAGATGTGAAGCTCCACCTCACTGCAAAGAACTTGCGTCCTTCCATTGAAGAAGCAACGGATGAGCCTGTTGGCGAAGCTGAAAAAGCCACTGCTATGATCTTCATCCGAAGACATATTCATGACACTCTGCAAACTGAATATCTTGCTGAGGAGGATCCACGTGCACTCTGGGTCGCTTTGGCTGATCGTTTTGATCACCAAAAGGACATATTTTTGCCTGAAGCAAGACACGACTGGTAGCATTTGCGCTTCCAAGACTTTAAGTCTGTGAATGAATATAACTCTGAAGTTTGTCAAATCCGATCACTTCTCAAGTTTTGCAATGAAACTTTGACTGAAGAAGATTTCCTGGAAAAGACCTATTCAACCTTCTTTGTTTCTAATATTGTCTTGCAGCAACAATATAGAGCTAAAAAATTCACTAAGTTCTAGGATTTGATCTCCGTTTTACTTCTTGCTGAAAAGCAGAACCAGTTGTTGATGAAGAATCATTAAGCTCAACCTACTGGGGAAACTGCTGTGCCTGAAGCACATTATAGCAATAACCAACGCCCAAAATGCCAAAAGGAGCGTGATAGAGGCAGCCAGAAGCCATCCTACCAAGGTCAACAGAGTCAAGGCCTATCCAAGGGAGGAAACAAAGCCCAGAAGTGCCCAAACCTCACTCACAAGGCCCCGAACTTCAAGAATAAAGGCAAATCACCTGAAACCATGGATGCGGACATGTGCTATCACTGTGGTTCAAATGACCATTGGTCTCGTGTTTGCCGAGCTCCTAAGAAAGTTGTAGATGAATATTATTCTCGTTGTAAGAAGTTTGAATCAAACTTCATGCAAGTGGACGAATCGGAGACTACAAAGATGGAGGTTTCTGATTTTCAGGCAGATACCACCCCTATGGAAGATTAGAATCTTAGACATAGACTTATTTTTTAGTTGAAATAAGACAATTTGGGGCCGAATTCCACCTAGTAGTCGAACCCCTCCTTTGTTTTTGGTTGATTTTTGAACAATTTTCCTTTAGGTTTGGATTATTAGTTGGTGATTTGTTTTGGATATTAAGTTTTTAATCCTTGAATAAATGAAATTATTTTGAATTGATACTTGTTTTTTATAAAACTTTTATGCATGTGACCGATTCAAATTAATTTCTCATTCTAGGTATGACTAGTAGAAAAGTTAGTTGTTTGGCAGATAGTGCAACCATGCACACTGTTTTGCGTGAACACATCTATTTCACTAACTTCATACCTAAGAATGCACCTATGACAACCCTTACAGGCTCATCCAACCTGATAGAAGGATACGGTAAAACACGTATAATGTTATCCAATGGTACAATTTTAACCATTGCTGAGGCACTCTATTCTCCATGTTCCGGAAGAACATTGTTAAGTTCAAGGACATTAGAGATAACAATTACCATGCTGAAACCCACATAGAAAACGGAGTTGAATTTCTGTGCATAACTTCCTATGAATATGGCCAGAAGCGTATTCTAGAGAAGATGAAGCGTATCTCAAGTGGTCTGTATACTACGACCATACGCCCTATTGAATACCACTATGTGACCAGGCCTACTAATGGGACCGCACACGAAATTACACTTTGACATGATCATTTGGGACATCCTGGATGAATAGCGATGCACCGTATCCTCAAATCTTCACACAGGCATCCATTAACCCGAAGTTTAGGTTCGATCCAAGGAATCGCATGTCAAACATGTTCGATGGGAAATCTTATTACTAAGCCTTCTTATGACAAGATTCATTCGAATCTTCCCATTTTTCTACAACGGATTCAGGTGGACATTTGTAGACCGATTCACCCTCCCTGCGGACCATTTAGATACTTTATGGTTTTGGTTGACTTTCCACACTTTGGTCACATGTGTGTTTGTTGTCCACAAGGAACACTGCATTCTCTAAACTGTTTGCTCAGGTTATCAAGCTCAGGGCTCACCACCCTGATTATCCAATCAAATCTATTCAATTGGATAATGTTGGAGAATTCACCTCTAAAACTTTTAATGACTATTGCATGTCGGTTGGGGTTGAAGTTGAACATCCTGTACCCCATGTTCACACCTAGAATGGCCTGATAGATGCTTTCATTAAGCGCTTACAAATGATTGTTCGATCATAGGTCATACGTACCAAGCTCCTGATCGTTGCTTGGGGCCATACAATATTGCACACAGCAAAGTTGGTCTGCTTGAGGCTTGTTGTGACGCAACCATTTAGTGCCCTTCAGTTGGTTACCCAATACGAACTCGACATATCACATTTGCGCATATTTGGTGCGGTATATGTGCCGATCTTGCTGCCCTTACATACAAAAAATGGGGCCTCAGCGAAGGATGGGAATATATATCGGATATGATTCTCCTTTGATTATTAGTTACTTAGAACCTTTGACAGGCGATCTGTTTATCACTCATTTTGCGGATTGTCACTTCTATGAGACAGTCTTCCCATCGTTAGGGGGAAATAAGAACGTCAACGTTCTTGAAGAACGATGCAAATTATCGTGGATGACTCCCACTTTGTCTCATTTAGATCCCCGCACCTCTTAGTCTGAAACTGAAGTGTAGCGCATATTAGATCTTTATAGCATAGCTTAGAGCATGCTAAATGCTTTCACCGATCTAGCGCGTGTGACAAGATCACAAATTCCAGATGCGAATACGCCTACAAAGATGGATGTACCAAATGTACGACGAACTACCCTCTTGGAAGCCCGAGACGCCAATCTTGGTGATCCACGTATATTAGCGACTAGCCAATCATCTGCCCCTACACAAAAGCATGGCAGACCCCGTGGTTCAAAATATTCACACCCCCGGAAGAGGAAAACCACGGCACAAGGTCCTGAAGAGCGTACCGTGAATCTGACTATCGCTTACTCATTCTACCCAACTTATGAGGAAATTCTAGATTATGGAATCATCCTTGAAGAGACAAATCCTCCTCCCGAGAATCGTGAGATTTCGGTCTATTATGCTAGCTTAAATGATGTGTGGCGTAGAAATGAGATGATTGTCGATGATGCATTAGCATTTGCAGTAGCTACTAAGATCATGTTGAGTGATGACATTGAACCACGTTTCATTGATGAATGTCGACGTAGAACTGATTAGTCAAACTGGAAACAAGCAATCCAAGTCGAACTCGATTCGCTTGCAAAACGTAAGGTGTTTGGACTTGTTGCTCCTACTCCTCCACATGTGAAGCCCGTTGGCTACAAGTGGGTTTTCGTTCGGAAGCGTAATGAGAAGAACAAAATTATGCATTACAAAGCTCGCCTTGTTGCACAAGGCTTCTCACAATTCCTCGGGATTGACTATGATGAAACTTATTCACCCGTTATGGATGTGATTACTTTTCGCTACCTTATCGGTTTGGTAGTTTCCGAAAAACTAGATATGCAGCTGATGGACGTAGTAACTGCGTATCTCTATAGGGATCTTGATACAGTGATCTATATGAAAGTTCTCAAATGACTTACATTGACTGGTTCAAATATTTCCAAACCCCGGAACACGCTCTCAATTCGGCTGAGGTGTTCACTCTACGGTTTGAAACAATCCGGAAGAATGTGGTATAACCGTCTGAGTGAGTATTTGACTAGTCAGGGATATGTGAACAACAAACTATGCCCTTGTGTGTTCATTAAGAAGTCACATTCTAGATTTGCAATTGTTGCAGTATATGTCGATGACATGAATCTTATCGGAACTCCTGAAGAGCTCGCGAGAACTACCGTGCACTTGAAGTCCGAATTTGAGATGAAAGATCTAGGTAAGACTTGATACTATATCGGTTTCGAGATAGAGCATTGTTCAGATGGAATCCTAGTACATCAATCGAACTACATCTAAAAGATGTTGCGCCGCTTTAATGAGGATAAAGCAAAGTCTTCAAGTACTCCTATGATCATTCGTTCGCTAGATGCAAAACGTGATCTTTTCCATTCGAAGGAGGATGATGAAGAGATTTTGGAGCCCGAAGTTCCTTATCTAAGTGCGATAGGCGCTTTATTGTACTTAGCTCAATGCACTAGACTTGACATCTCTTTCGCTGTTAATCTTTTGGCAAGATATAGTAATGCACCAATATGCAGACACTGGATTGGCATGAAATACATCTTCTATTACGTTAAGGGTACTACATATTTGGGCTTGTTCTATCCCTACGAATCCTTGAATGGTGCCACATCCTATGCTTCTCGAGTTGATTCTCACCTTGTTGGTTATGCCGACGCAAGATACTTATCTGATCCGCACAAGGTGCGCTTTCAAACAGGTTCTGTCTTTACCGTTGGAGGCACCGCAACATCTTAGAAGTCAACTAAATAAACCTTAGTTGTCACTTCGTTTAACCATGCTGAAATTCTCGCCTTATATGAAGCAACTCGAGAATGCTTTTTATTGAGAGCAGTAGTGGGCTATATTCGAAGCTCATGCGATCTTCATCTCGCTATTGATGTGCCAACGACAATCTTTGAAGACAACGCAACTTGCATCGAATAGCTTAAGAAGGGTTACATCAAAAGAGACAACACCAAGCACATTGCGCCGAAGTTTTTCTTTTCACATCAACAACAAGAGCATCAAAAGATTAAAGTCATGCAAATCCGTTCACAAGACAATCTGGCCGACCTCTTTACCAAATCACTGCCGAAGATGACGTTTCAGAAGCTTGTTCATGGAATTGGTATGCGTAAATTTTCTGAGTTGTAACTTTGCTATTTCTCTTTGGAATTATGTCAAACTTAGGGGGAGTATCATGTAGATACTTGCTTGATCTTAATGTACTCGTTTTCCTTACGATTAGGAGCATTTTTCCCACTGGGTTTTTGCTACCTAACTAGGTTTTAATGAGGCATCCACCTTAGGCTGGTCATATCCCTGATGACGTCCCATAAATGTTTTTTGACTTTTGCATTTCTCACGCATTTTTCCTTAGACTATGGATTTTGTCCCTACACGGGTTTTTGCCATAGCCTTAGGTTTTTTTTTTAGTGAGACTTACTACTTATGCAAGTTCCTACCTTATTGAGAATAAGCATTGTTCCTTGGAATCAGTGCCGATGAGTCGACTTCCTCAACTTCTGCATGATGCTAAATCTACCTTGAGTATTTACACACTCAAGGGGAAGTGTTGTAAACATTCCTAGTTTAAGTGTGATTGTGTAAATCCTAGATTAGATTTTATTCTAGTTATCCTTTCTTATTACAACTTGTATTACTTGGGGAAGAAGGAATATCTTATCTCCTTTTACTACTATAAATAAAGGCACAATGTAGGAGGGATAACACACACATTCCCCTACAATTCTACAAACACATCTCACTCTCTTCTTCTCCTTGCCGCCGGCCACCCTAAACTTATCAGATAAAATAGACCACAACAGTCTCCAATATATTGTATATGTGTGTGTGTGTGTATATATATACGTATACACACACACACATGGGTAGGTTCATCAAAACTAACCAAAAAATTATTGTACCAAAACATGGGTACATTTTTCTAAAACACAAAAAAGAAGAAGATATTAGGCTTAATAACATTATTAAATGTCTTCTATTAAACTTGACACGGATACATTCTTAAATCAACAAAATAGAATGTGCCCATATAAGTTTAAAAAATTGATTAGAAAAAAGATTGAATGAATTTTATATAAAAAAAGGGTACATATATTTTACATATAATGTAAGATCCCACATCGCCCAGGGGTGAGGATCATGCAAGCCTTATATGTATATTCCCATCTCTACCTAGCACGAGGACTTTTGGGAGCTCACTGGCTTTGGGTTCCATCGAAACTCCGAAGTTAAGCGAGTTCGCGCGAGAGCAATTCTATGGTGGGTGACCCATTAGGAAGTTCTCATGTGAGTTCCCATAAAAAAATCGTGAGGGCGTGGTCAGGGCCCAAAGCGGACAATATCGTGCTACGGAAGAGTCGAGCCCGGGATGTGGTGGGGGCCCGGGCTGGGATGTGACAATTTGGTATCAGGGCCAATCCCTGGACGAAAGTGTGCCGACGAGGACGTCGGGCCCCTAAGGAGGGTGGATTGTAAGATCCCACATCGCCCAAGGGTGAAGATCCTGGGCCTTATATGTATATTCCCATCTCTACCTAGCACGGGGCCTTTTGGGAGCTCACTGGCTTCGGGTTCCATCGGAACTCCGAAGTTAAGCGAGCTTGCGTGAGAGCAATCCCATTTTGGGTGATCCATTGGGAAGTTCTTGTGTGAGTTCCCAGAAACAAAACCATGAGGGCGTGGTCAGGGCCTAAAGCGGACAATATCGTGCTATGGCGGAGTTGAGCCCGAGATGTGGTGAGGGCCCAAGCCGGGATGTGACATATAACAAATTCGTATATTTAAGAATAAGTACATTTATGATTAGAAAAAATTGAAATATTATGGGTACATATAAATTAATGGGTACAAACTTATTCTAATTTTATTTTTCATATTTTGGAAATGTTTTGAATTGAAAATTATTAGGAGTTTAATAAGGGTGCGTGTATTAAAACCCTAAATCAATACTAATTTTTATTTTAAAAAATTATGTAACTGATATGTAATTCACTAATACATTAATGCTAGAAAGTTTGATCAAAATCTAAAAAGTAATAAGGTCTTAGTCAATACACATTGGAAAGTAGGGACAAGGTATACTAATTTTCCTTCAATAAATGCATAAAACTCAAGAATCAAAATAATTCTAATTTTTATTTTTTATAAGTAAATATTGCATGAGTGTGATAAAACCTATCATGGTAAAAGACCACCAAAAAAATGGTATGAGCCTTACTTATGAACATGCATATTGGTTTATAAGAAGTTGGGTTACCCATAATTAGCTATAGGGTGGAAACTTAACATTTTTCGAGTATAAGAGCATGTTGGTTCACGTGTGAAGCTGAACGCCGGTGCATAATCCATGCCACTCAATATGTCTTGTCCATGTGCTTGACTTGAGTGTTATTATACGTGATGGGGAGTGTAATTATGTGAGTTTTGTCCCACATAAGAAAGTTAAGAAACCTTACAAGACATTATCCATGCAAACATGTACATTGCCCTCATGTTTCAATTTCTTAATGAAGGGGACAAAAATGTATTGATAAGATGCTGACACATGTATAAAAAGCTTGTATCTCAAGTGGTTAAAATATTCACCCGAACTACTAGCTAGATTTGGATCTCCTTTTTTCAATATCTACGTATGTTCAATATTTACGTATGCAATGGGCTTATAGCTCAAGTCTTTTGTTAGTGGCATAAAGCGTAACAATACTTTTCTGAGATTACATGTGGTATTTCATTAATCAACAACCAATTCGTGCAAGTGGGGTATAGAAGAGCACCTTTAATGGGAGATGCAAAATGACTTGAAATGCTTTTTCAATGAGAGATTTAAACTATCCATCTTGACGTAAAAATACACATAAGGACCAAAATTTACATTATTTGGTGGTAGATCCCTCCATTCAAAGAGAGAAAAATTAATGAGTGAAGTATGGTGAGATATGATATTAATATTGAAAGGGGGTCTCAAAATTTGTTTATCTGTGGTAAAAGAAAACAAGACCCCACTTATCTTAAACATGCATTATGATACCAATCGATACTAACAACCCCCAACCATGCCATATATTCTTTCATGTTCTTCAAGTGAATGATATGAATTCTTCACAGAGGTACCCATGAGACGTTGATAAGATTGAACTTCTGTTCGGGCAGGAATTCCACTGGGAAGGGTCCCTAGCTTAAGCACACAGCTCCCTGAGGAGTTGGCACTTTGGTTGGCTGTCGGGCTGCAAGAAAAGGGCGGAGTTAGTTCTGAAAGGTACCTTTTCGGGCCTTAGGTGTAGGCCATGAGGCTCACAATCAAAACTAACTAAGTGCTGAGGCGTGCCACTACCAT